>NC_042618.1:138523296-138835629 GCF_901001135.1 Rhinatrema bivittatum | reverse complement strand
CACACACGATATAAAATGGCCATGTCTCTGGAGTCGAGCTGGCTTACATGCGTCCATGTGTGCCCACGCACCGGTTTTAAAGTTACTGTCTATTTTATATAGTGAAGATACTAGAGAAGTACACCAAATAAGAGACATGAAAAATAAGAATAGATTTTGCTTTTGCTATACCATTTCTGTAAGGATTCAAGCCCACTCCATGGCTGCTTGCTGTTAACAATAAACATTGCAATTTATGTCTCCGTACACATCTAAATACCAGAAGCTTACCCAGCTGTCTTCATCTGACACCAAAGCAACAGTGCATCCTTGGCTGAGCGAGTTTCACGGCCTTCTTGCGTCTCAATAATAATATCTTGTATCTGAAGTATCAAAAATAAACCTGGTAATCCATTGCTAAAAATATCTAGACATGTTTTAAGTCTTATTTCACTTCTGATAATGTTTATTTTGACAGCAACACTGGTAGCTTAGACTTCCAAACATTGCTGTCAGAGCACTGCTGAAAGCTGCTGGAATTGCAGCATCCAGTGATCCAGATGGCTGGAAAGTGTTTCTAAAAGTTCTGGCTGGATACATTCCTGATCAATATTTCCTCACGGAGAAAGCAGTGCTGGGATTTGGGCCAAGAAGTCCATGCAGGACTTTCTTCTTTTTTTTTTTAAGCTGTGCAGCCACTTAACCACCTATATTCTTCTGACTTTAGCCAATTAAGCTTAAAAAGGTACCTGGCTACGTACCTTTAGAACTGCTGTGAGGAAGTCCTAAAGTTAACCAGCTAACTCTGCTGGATATAGCTGAAAACCAACTAAATAAGTCAAATAACATAGCTTCACCCCAAAACACCTGTAGATTCTACAGCTAAATTTTAGAAGGATAATGGCTTGACTGTCTAAAGACTTAGCCAGATAAGTGCCCTGAATATTCAAAAAGATAAGCATTTAGCCAGACAGCTCAGAAGTTATCCAGCTAAATGCCTTTGAATGTGGACCTCTGAATCTTTTATGATGAAAACATAATCTCTGAATCCAGTTTTTGTCGGGCTTGAAAATATACACAAGCAGCATTGCCTTTGCTATCACCTTACATTCAGTTTGTTCCAGCTGTGAGGTTAAATCCAGGTCCCCTCTAGATGGTAAAGCCTGATCCTGGATTGGCATTTTCCTCTACACTAGAGCCAGTAAAAATAAAGGAAAAAAAAATACCTGGGTCCCTCCCTACAGCTATATGGAATACATTTCATTTCCTAAAGTCTGAGGGAAATCTCCCGAGACACAACTTGTTATAAAGTCTGAGGGAAATCTCCCGAGACACAACTTGTTATATGTATTAGCACAGTTCATAATTATGGAACCAATTCTTTTCAAGTGCATTCTTTTCTCTAAAAACATCCCCTTCGTAGAGCACGGGAACAATAAAATAACTGGGGCAAGTGATGAACATTCTGAACTGAGGCATGTAGAGCGACATAAATCCCTCTGAACATTTTTGGCCATTTGGCCACCTGCTGATGAAACTGGCAACCAGATAAGATCTTGGTGTTACCATTGGTTGCATTCTTGGCATAATCCGTAGATATGATGTCAGAGTCAACTGAGATCATAGAAATCATGCACAATGCATCAGTTTGTATGAGAAATGCAGATGAGTCCATGTATAATGGGTATAATGAGCATGCACAATGCTGTCTCTATACGAGTCTTGGGTAATATTAGGTATGGGGCGTACATACCAGTAACAACCTAGGACCAGCCTTTTGGGGTCACAGTAATTTAAGTAAATCTAACAAAGGTTGAAACACTGTGTTTATGCACTGGGCAATGACACAAAATAAAAAATATGCAGGTCTACCTGGAAGCGAAGGATAATTGTCCAAATGAGGCCAAGAATCAGCCTGTGATTTCCATCCACTATGTCATGGGAGCCCATGTTTTCCAAATGCACCTTCTGCTCCTTTAGAAACTGAAGGGCTTTGTCCACGTTTTCTAAGCAGTGAATGCGCATTCTCCCTTTAGTTGGTCTGGGCTACATACAGAAGAAAAATAATGATAAATCTGAACATGCTACTTAAAAAGCAACACAATTTTTATTTGCTTTTATTAAAAAAAAAAAAAGGTCAAAATTTCACCAAGTGCCTAAATTTGATGATACCAATTTTTTTTTTAACCATGGGTTGTGCCATCTGACTCCTGAAGTTAGCCAGACAGCCGGCATTTAAAAATCTCTCCACTCTTAGCCACTCAGTGAAACTAGGTGCTGAATTTATCCGCTTTGAATGTGGATGGCCCCAGAAGCATTCCCGGGTGGGGAGAGGGTTCAATCACTCGGCTCTGATTATCAGCACTAAGGGGTAGATTTTAAAAGGGTGCGTGTGGGTGTATATGTGCGCGCGCTACCTGGCACGCACATATGTACGCCCGATTTTATAACATGCGCAAGCAGGCGCGTGCATGTTATAAAATCCAGGGTCAGCGCACGCAAGAGGGTGCACAATTGTGTACCTTGCACACGCCGAGCCCGCTCTGAGCAGCTCTGCCTTCCCCCGTTCCCTCCCAGGCCGCTCTCCGCTCTGAAATCGGAGCGGCCTCGGAGGGAACTTCCCTACCCCCCACCACACCTTCCCTTCCCTTCCCCTACCTTCCCCGCCCTTTCCTCCCTACCTTTTTTTAGTTCTTTTTTTTGTTGCTGGGGCTGAAGTAAGTTGCCAGCACGCGATCCTTGGCACAGCAGCAAATGGCCGCTCTGCCTGGAGTCTCTGACCCCGCCCATGCCCCACCCACGCCCCGCCCCTTCCTGCCCCTCTAGTAAAGCCCCAGGACTTACGCGTGTCGCCGGGCCTTTTGAAAATAGGCCTGGCGCGTGAAACCCTTTGAAAATCCGGCCCTAAGTGGCTAAGATTGGCCATTTAACTTAAGCCAGCCAAATGGCAATTCCTAAATCTCAATGCCTCAGTTTAACCTCCAAGATTTAGGATCCTTTTCAGCTGTGACTTTATATGGCTGAAAATGTGCTTAAGATCACCAGCTAAGTTTTACATGTTGATCTTAGATACTGCAGAGGCTGCTGAAAATGCACCCCAAACATATCATTATTTTAATTCATGTGTGTACCACTGTGCTAGATGGTAGAACTCTCTCTAGTTCAGGGCATCCTAAATTGGTTAATAGATTTTTAATTGCACAATGATACATTTTGGGAGTACATTGTCAGCTTTCTAGTAGTTAATGCCAAATACCTACAGTACCTGAATGCAATCCGCTTTGAAGTGTCTGAAAGGCAGAATATAAAAAATAAAATGTCTTTGGCAAATTTTTAGAATTTCTGAAGGTTGTATCCCATAATAATATGTGATAATCCCATTAGGGAATACTGTGAAGGAATTTTAATTACGGCATGTCGCTGCTGTAATATAGTAGCAGTCTACAGGCTGAATGGAGGCACAGTATTTATCAATTCAACCCTTTTCCTATTATCATACATCTACTAGTGATCTGTTTATGTGCTGGTCAAACAGAAGGCAGAAAGTAATCTGGCCAGCCTTATGTTTGGGAAAAAGTCTTTCCTGAATTTTGAGCTTGTGGGACCAGCATTGCACTTCTGAGTTTATAGGCACACGTCCTTATTTGTATGTTCACCTTCCACATTTCAGCAGGTCTCAATTGCAAGTTCCTTCCCACCACACTATACATATTGCACATTCACTAATGATTTCAGAATTTTTTCCATAACAAAGGGAAAATCAGTTTCTCACTCTCTTTTAGCTTTTGGGTCCCAAGAATGAGTTTGGAAGAGGAAAAGATAGCCATACCAATTGTTCTCCTGAAAGCACCTCCAGCAATTTAATCAGCATCCGTCCATCTCGCAGATCCATGTAGAGGTCAGAGATTCGACAGGTCACCCGAGCAAGATGAGAGTTCACCCATTTTGTAAATGTCTTCTTCTGTACAACCTCTCGCTCATCTGAAATAATGTTTACATCTTATGTAAAGTTTGTTTAAACATAAAGAACCATCTTTAAAAGGATTTTTCCACATTCCATGTTTACTGAAAACAATTTTATTGAATAAGGCCCCGTGGTCTATTTATCAAATAACTTCTTTGTGCTGTTCTGTGTAACCTTTCTTGACCTGCACTGGATTTAAGGAGTGTAGTGCAAGTCCTTACATCAGTTGGCTGATTTACAAACTGAAATTCTTTGACATCTGAAAATACCCAAGTGAAAAGGCACTTGACCATCTCCTACACAAGTGAACTGAGGAGCGAGAATAAGGAACTGCTTTCTGTGTGTTACCCACCTTTCGTAAAAGACAACAGATCATGCGAGATGACTTACTCACGACACTGCAGGGAGGCAAAGAGTGCTCTCGTTAAGATCTGTAGAATTATAAGTTAGCACCAAGCACGTGCATGCAGTCTGCTGACCATGCGAGCCCAAGACAGAGAGAGAAATGTGCTCTAATGCAATGTCTCAAAGTTATTGTTTGTGTACAATTAGGAACTAATGTACCATGAGCACTGGTGCCAGTAAAGCAGGAGGATTTCTGTCAGCTACTGGAGCATGAATTTTCTAAGAGACTCACCAGCACAAGCAACAGCAACAATTCCCCCACCGTTTTTTAGATCAGCAACACAGTAGGACAATGAGATGAGACTTTGGTGGTTTGCCATGCAAACACTTGTTATAGCTACAGACCTTCATTTTCGTTTTTTGTTTATTTTAATTTTTCCCGGGAATTTACCAGAGTTTATTATGACAAGAACAAAAACAGAAGAAAATCAGTGGAAAAATGATTAATTATTTTTCCAGGTAAATATCAGACTTATTGTAGTGGACAGAAACCAGGAGAGTAAATCTTTATTAAGCAGATTCTCCTCCCCACCCACTCAGCAACAGATCCCCCTTACCCCCCATCCCTTGGGTAGCATGTCCCTCTTTCTCCCGGCCCCCACAAAGAATCTCCCTCTTGCCGACTCCCACCCCTTCCCACCCCAGAACAGCATTCATCCATACTGGTGATGGCTCCAGGCTCCTCCTCCCTCCTTCTTTGACAGTATGCTGTGGCTCCTGAGCTCTCCAGCACTGCACTTCTGCTTTTGTACGGGCCAGGAAGCCTGCTGGGAAGGGGTTCTGGTGGAGTGGAAGGGCCACTTCAAGCATCACATCAGCAGCACAAGACAGAGTTGCGGAGGCAGAACTTGAAACATCCCATTAGTGGGCTTTTTTGCAGATGGGGGTGGGACGTATGACTTGAAATGCAACAGATGCTTTGTGCCACAGTGGTGGGAGGCCTTGAAACGCTGCATTCCCAACTCTGGAGCTGCTCTTTAAATCATCCTAAAATTAGGGTGAAAATAGGCTTAAACCAATTGTCACCTTTGGAAAAGTCTGGGAATGTATGGGTGAAAATGGAGGAACCTAGATAATAGCTCATATTAACAGTGCATTTCAGCATGCCTTGCAAATTGCAAGTGAACTCAATTGCATGAATCTGTGAACTGGTTATACATGTGTTTTTGTGAGCAAGTAAACAAATCCATTCAATTCTAGAACAGAGAATGAAAAAACTCAGGACAAGGTTACCTAGATGAGTGGTCCCACAACCTTTATGTTATTTTATACTCAATAATTAAGTTAGAGAACTCCAGCTTAAGCATAACCCTTGTATGATTACCATATTAATCATATACATGGACTAGATCCATGCCACATTTCTTATACATTTTTTTGATATGAGCATGTACCGACATTGTAATGGCACTTTTGTAAATTTCATTTGTAACCAAACCAAATATATGTGCCCATATGTAAACCGTTGTGATGGTGCATTACTAAATGACAGTATATAAAAGATTTTAAATAAATAGTTAAACTGAATTATTTCTTATCTTAGAGAGTCAAGCATCTTCACTATTGATACTGGGTTAGTGACTGAAACTGAAAGTGCATGCAATCTTCAACATTACATAGTCTGACCCATGCAACATCACATAAGGAAATATTTATTTATATGTATTGCAAGGTTACATGTAGGTAAGATGCATTGATTTGATGGTGACCATCTCTCTTCTATGCTGGGTCAACAAAGGCTCAGGGAGCCCAGCATTCTGTCTCAGACAGTAGCCAAGCAGGTCACAAGAAACCTGGCAGATCCCATAAAGTAGACTTCTTGTTACTCGTTCCCAGGGATAGCAATAGCTTTCCTACCTAGAGGAAAAGTCCATAACCTCTTTTAAACCCTGCTACACTAGTCACTAGGGATGTGAATCGTTTTTTGACGATTTAAAATATCGTCCGATATATTTTAAATCGTCAAAAATCGTTAGGGCCACGATACAATACCAATTCCCCCCGATTTATCGTCAAAAAATCGTAAATCGGGGGAAGGGGGAGGGCAGGAAAACCGGCACACTAAAACCCCCTAAAACCCACCCCCGACCCTTTAAATTAAATCCCCCACCCTCCCGAACCCCCCCCCAAATGCCTTAAATTACCTGGGGGTCCAGCGGCACACTAAAACACGGCACACTAAAACACGGCATGCTAAAACCCACCCCGACCCTTTAAATTAAATCCCCCACCCCCAAATGCCTTAAATTACCTGGGGGTCCGTAGCCTTAAATTACCTCCGTAGCGGCGGTCCGTAGCTAAATCGGGGGAAGGGGGAGAGCAGGAAAAGCGGCACACTAAATCGTGTGGTCTTCAGCTGGCGCCATTTTGCAAAATGGCCGCCGCAAAATGGCGGCGGCCATAGACCAAAACGATTCGACGCAGGAGGTCGTTCCGGACCCCCGCTGGACTTTTGGCAAGTCTTGTGGGGGTCAGGAGGCCCCCCCAAGCTGGCCAAAAGTTCCTGGGGGTCCAGTGGGCGTCCGGGAGCGATTTCCTGCCGCAAATCGTTTTCCGTACGGAAAATGGCGCCGGCAGGAGATCGACTGCAGGAGGTCGTTCAGCGAGGGTTCGACCCCCGCTGAACGACTGTCAGCGGGTTTGACAGCCGACGCTCAATTTTGCCGGCGTCGGTTCTCAAACCCGCTGACAGCCATGGGTTCGGAAACTGGACGCCGGCAAAATTGAGCGTCCGGTTTTGTCCCGACAGCCGCCGGCCCATTTAAAATTTTAAAAACAATTTTTTAAACTTTTTTTTACTCTTCGGGACCTCCGACTTAATATTGCCATGATATTAAGTCGGAGGGTACACAGAAAAGCAGTTTTTACTGCTTTCTGTGTACTTTCCCAGTGCCGGCAGAAACTAGCGCCTACCTTTGGGTAGGCACTAATTTCTGAAATTAAAATGTGCGCCTTGGCTGCACATTTTACTTACTGTATCCCGCGGGCATACCTAATAGAGCCCTCAACATGCATTTGCATGTTGAGGGCGCTATTAGGTGCCGCGGGTTGGACGCGCGTTTTCCTCCCCTTACTGAATAAGGGGTAAGGGAAAACGCGCATCCAAGGGCAGGTTACAGGCTGATACAGTATCAGCCTGTAAGTAAAGAAGTAACCTCTTGCCCAGGTACGGACTGGATATCAATGGGGCCATAAAAGATTTTAGTGTCTTTTTGGGGCTGGAACCACTCCTGACTAGCTCTTTTACAGTCTCTCTTTCCCCCAGGGTTGGGATTCTTTGTTGGTGGGGGGAAAGGCTTAACTTTCAAGGCCCAGAGTGCCAGAGTTGACTTTGTTATTACTTTATTGTCTCTGGAAAGAGAGTAATTTTCTTCACTGTGGGGTGGATTTTAAAAGGGTTACACGCGTATATTACGCGCGTAACCGTGAAAACCTGCTCCTGCATGTGTCCAGCCTATTTTGCATAGGCCCGGCGACGCATGCAAGCCCTGGGACGTGCGTATGTCCGGGGGCTTGAAAAAAGGGGCGGGGAGTGGGCAGGCGGTCCGGGGGTGGGGCGGAGCCTCTAGGCACAGCGGCCATTTGCTGCTGTGCCCGGGATCGTGGGTCGGCCGGCACACGCAACCTACGCCTGCCCGGAGGCAGGCGCAACTTATAAGGTAAAGGTAAGGGGGGTTTAGGTAGGGCTGGGGGGGCAGGTTAGGTAGGCGAAGGGATGGGAAGATGGGGGGGGGGGGGGGCGGAAGGAAAGTTCCCTCCGAGGCCACTCCAATTTCGGAGCGGTCTCGGAGGGAACGGAGGAAGGCTGCGCGGCTCAGCATGCGCAAGTTGCAAAATTGTGCACCCCCTGCATGCGCTGACCCTGGATTTTATAACATGCACGCGGCAGTTATAAATGAGCAGGAAAAACTCTAATTCTGGGGGAAACAAGTGATACAGCAGCTATAGCAGCAAAACAGGTTCTATCCTGCCACCAGGCTAAAAATGTAATCTGATCAGGGACAATATGGACCAGTACCAAACCTGGAAATTGTCCATGTCCTTTTCTGTATCCTGTAATTTTATTTGTACTGTTATTACCAAGAACATAGGTTTTGCCATACTGGGTCAGACCAAAGGTCCATGAAGTCCAGTGTCTGGTTTCCAATAGTAGCCAATCCAGGTCACAAGTACTGAATCCCGAAATATATATAAATTGGATTATCCAAAGTCCTCCTTAACCTACTCAGTGTCGGTTACTGCCCTTAACCAATAAGCCTTGATGCAACTGAAACATCGCTCTCCACTTTTATGGCAGTGGAGGGGGGGGGGGGGGGGGGGGAGGGGAATGGATTCAGACGATTCAACACATGCCTCAACTTTTATTTATTTATTTTATTTATTTAAATGCTTTTATATACCGATGTTCATGTACTAGTACATATCATGTCGGTTTACATAGAACCGAAGTTGGAAACTACATCAAACTAGTGGGTACAAATAACAAGGCTAACTTCGTAAGAACTTATAGATAAAACAGTTGGAAATTACATCAAACACGTGGGTACAAATAACAAGAACTTATAGATAAAGCAGCGAACAGCTGAAGAATTAATACAAGTACAAGTAACAGTAAAACTTGGATTTACTTAATGAACATGGGAGTATCATAACGTGCATGTACCAGGTGAGTTTATGAGACTAAATTATAAGTTTAAATGGTTACCGCATCAGACATCTGGCGTATTGGAATATGAAATGCATAAATCAAGTCTTGAGGGAGAGACTTTTAAGTGAAGGCCTTTGTGAAAAGCCAAGTTTTGAGCTTCTTTTTGAACGTTCGACTACAAGTTTCTAGACGAAGGTGCCTAAGTAGCTGGTTCTGATTGGTCTCGATGATGCGTGAGGACGCAGTGGGCAGCTTAGATCTAGCGAGGTTTGGGAATGAATGGTCTTGTGGGTTATGGTTAGTACTTTGAATATGATTCTAGATTTAATAGGGAGCCAGTGGAGGTTTTTTAGTATCGGTGTGATGTGTTCTCCTCTACTAGAATTGGTTAGAATCCTGGCAGCCGAGTTCTGCAACATTTGTATGGTTTGGTGGTGATAGCTGGGAGGCCAATTAGCCTGAGGGTTTTTTTTCTCTTTCACATTATGTCATTGTATACTTCAGAATGATGTGTTTAGGTCAAAATCTGGGCATTTATTAGTTATGACAACTGTGCTGAAGCAGCTGCCCTGCTCAACTGCAGGCTAAAGAAAGCTCAATATCATAAAAGGTCTATAGAATCAAATCAATCTCTACAGCTTTCAATACTGTTTTCCTAAACCTAACTTCAATAGATTTTTGTGTTATAAAACAATCATACCCACATTTTGTATGACTCATACAGTGCTATGAGCACTCAGGATAAGGTACCATTAGAATGGTTTGCCTCTAGGTAAACACAAGATTTTGTTTGGTTTGAGCACTAAGGTTATTAAGGAACTTAATGCATGTGTATGATATTATTCAGGCATCAGTGCACTTTACTAGCATCAGATTGCCAATCCTTGCTTTTAAGAGTGATTGAGAGATTAAAGTTGCTCAAACCATAAATGCATCCAGCATATAAAATACTAAGAAGCCCTGCTGGCTAAGCGCCAAAATTAGAGATTTTCTTTTAATTCTCACAGCTTGGTCAGGGTCCAAATAGTTGTGTGTCCTCAAGGGGGTCAGATAGCAGGGCATTCACCGCCCATACTATACAGGTTCTCAGTCTTAGCCAAAAAGAGATCAAGAAAGGACCATTCTCAGCACTTAGCTCAGACTCTATCCTTAGATGTAAAGAGAGACCTGTTTGTTGTAAATTGTCTATCCTAGTCTTTTCTGACTGTATTACTGTAAGCTTCTCAGAGCTGCAGTTATTGAGCGACATATTTATTTATTTAAAATATTTATAAGACATCAGAGGTAGATTAGAAAGACTGGGCCCTGTCTGGGTATTATCCAGGGACTTTCCTATGGACTGTGATCTACGCTCAGATTTTAGACATCCACTAACATTAAGGAAAAATATCCAAATATTTTAGTTTTGGCCCAGTTTTATTGGTTGAATGAAATCTGACTGAAGAATGCAATTCAAAGAAAATCTGACCTCCTTCCATACTTGAAAATACTCAGCTTGGCCTCTGCCTTTCTGGATCATAATTCTCACAATCAAAAAAAGACAATGCATTTCTAGGTTCATGGTCTCATCTGGATAACCACCCCAACACATATATATCCAGAATAGAGAAGATGACCTCCTGTGGTTCAAGGAACAGCACAAAACTCACTCTAGAGCACACTACTTTTTTGGAAGCTTCTGGGTACATGGCTCAGCCTCTGTGACTGCAAAACTCTCAGCCATTCTGAGTCTGAAAAGAGTGGAAATGCACAGTTTGGTCTGCATTCAGATTCTCTAAGTAGTTTACAGGTAGTCAGTCCTTATTAAGGACAAGAATATGTGTGGAACTGGGGGCCAGTTCCACACTCAAAGCAGCCCTGTGTTTGCTACTTCAGCTGAAAAAAAATAAAGTGGAACTGGGATACAATGGCCCACGTGCATGTGCAGGTGGTGTTAGCAGGGTGCATGGGGAGGCACCTGTGGAAGATTCCCTTGAGCAGCAGTTTGGCCTAATACAACTCCTGCACCCATGTGATGCAGTAGAAAATTGAGGAGACTCCTGAGATATTGACGTCAAGCCAGCCTGCCCATTGCAATCTGAGAGTGTCATCTCTCCTGAGAATGATACAAGTGAGGTCCTTCCTTTCATCGAGAAAGGACATGGGAGAGGAATCTTCTCATCACTAAAGGGGACTGGGGCCCAAGACAGGGGTACTCAGTACCTCCAGGAAGAAAAAAGGGGCCCTAAGGTTCAACAGGGAGAAGCCGGAAAGGGCTGAAGAGAGAAGAGGTTACCAGGAAGTAGAGAAGTGTGAAATTCCTCATCTGATTTTGAAGACCTCTATGGCAGCGTTTCCCAACCGGTGTGCCACAGCTGCAGAGCCCATCCTGCAACTCGTCTTTAAAAAATCAATGCTGGGAGTGAGGCACAAAAACCACCACTCCCCACTCCCAGGCCCACAGACATAGGCACGCATGTGCACTGCCACTGAGGGCCAATTGGGTGCACATGCACAGCAGGAAGCAGACACATGGCCGCTGCGTGTGCAAGCAGGGGAGAGGAGAGAAAAAGAAAGAGTGAGAGCACTTTAAGAGGGAGAATATGACTATATATATATATATCACTACTGTAAGAGGGGCACTTTCAACTCAGGGTGGATTTTCTTTGGGGGGGGGGGGGGCAGTGTTGCATTGGTCTACCTGGGTGCTGCAGACCCTTGCACCAGCCCTGCTGCTGGTGGCAATTGGAGGAGGCCAAGAGCATCATGAAATCCTTCCTATTTCTCTCTCTGCCTCTCCCTCCACCAAACCCAATCTACAGAGCTCTTCTGTTCACCTTAGTTCCCCATCATAGCCGTCATTGCCCCATAATAGCCTTCCCCTTGCTATTCCATTCCTTCATACTCTTCCCCTTTTTCCACGGAGGAATGGAATGGGGAGGTGGAACAAGGGGCCGCAGTTTAAGCAAACTTTAATAATTATAAAGTAAAAACTAGAGTACATTTTTGTTTATTATAATTATTAATGAGGTGCGTGTGATGCGGAGGGGGAAGGACGAGGAGCGGGGACGGGGCTCTGGTGTGCCATTCATTTTTTTGTTTATGTAAGTGTGCCTTGGCTGAAAAAGGTTGGGGAAACAGTGGTCTATGGAGAAGAGCTCACCAAGGAGGGGTTGTGTCCCCAGTGGGAGTTTGTGAAAAAGGAAGCTACCCATCTGAGGAAGGAGTCTTTATGAGTTCCTGGTTGTAGAAAGAATAATTACAATTAAAAAAGTACTAAGTTTTAGTAAACTAAATAAAATATCAAAAGCACAATCTTTATTCTATAGTGTTATAACATGAAGGCAATCATACACAAACAATATTTCCACACATTATATAGTTCTACAATCAAAAAAGTCAAATATCTTAATTAATGCTTTCAGACATTTTCATATAAATGCAATAGTAATCCTCATTGACAAATAATAGGGATGTGAATCGTTTTTTAACGATTTAAAATATCGTCCGATATATTTTAAATCGTCAAAAATCTTTAGGGCCACAATACAATACCAATTCCCCCGATTTATCGTCAAAAAATCGTAAATCGGGGGAAGGGGGAGGGCAGGAAACCGGCACACTAAAACCCCCTAAAACCCACCCCCGACCCTTTAAATTAAATCCCCCACCCTCCCGAACCCCCCACCCAAATGCCTTAAATTACCTGGGGGTCCAGTGGCGGTCCGGAACGGCCTCCTACAATTGAATTGTGTTGTCTTCAGCCGGTGCCATTTTTCAAAATGGCGGCGCAAAATGGCAGCGGCCATAGACCAACAGGATTCGACTGCAGGAGGTCGTTCCGGACCCCCGCTTGACCCCCAGGGACTTTTGGCCAGCTTGGGGGGGCCTCCTGACCCCCACAAGACTTGCCAAAAGTCCAGCGGGGGTCCGGAACGACCTCCTGCAGTCGAATCGTGTTGGTCTATGGCCGCCGCCATTTTGCGCCGCCATTTTGAAAAATGGCGCCGGCTGAAGACAACACAATTCAATTGCAGGAGGCCGTTCCGGACCGCTGCCGTTCCGGACCGCCGCTGGACCCCCAGGTAATTTAAGGCATTTGGGGGGGGGGGTTCGGGAGGGTGGGGGATTTAATTTAAAGGGTCGGGGGTGGGTTTTAGGGGGTTTTAGTGTGCCGGCTCACGATTTTCACGATTTTCACGATACTTCAAACACCCAAACGGCAACAATACGATTCCCTCCCCCTCCCAGCCGAAATCGATCGTTAAGACGATCGAGGACACGATTCACATCTCTAACAAATAAGCCCATATTTAAAAACTCAATTAAAAAAAATATACCTCTAACATACACACATTCTAATCAAATCACAATCATACCACACAATCACTACCTAAGGAATCCTTAAGAAAAAAAGTGCCAAAATATATACAGATCCACTCTTAAAAATACATTTCATTCAAAATATCAAAAAAGAATAATTCAAAGACTTCAATCTTAGTGTTAGACATCCAAACATTTTTTGTTATAATGAAATCTCTTCCATCATGAGCGCATCATCTTTAAATACAAAGTCCCTTTCATCTGTGTTATGAAACCTCTTCCATCGTGGTTTCAACCAATTCTAAAAATGAGGTCTTCTCTTATTCATGTTTCATTGATCTTATCGTTATCACAGCTTTAAACAAGAGGCTTCTCTCATCCAAATGTTAGAGGTATGTTTTTATAAATTGGGTTCTTAAATATGGGCTTATTGTGAATGATGATTACTATTGCATTTATATGAAACAGTTTGAAAAAAATTAGTTTAGTAAAACCTATCCCTTTTTTATCATAGTACATCTTTTTTTGGGAAGTTATTATCGAGTAGCTAATATTCATTTTGTTCCTAACTGGAGAAAGAATCAGCCAGAAATTCACCAGCATGAGGAAAAACTACTGTGATACAGGAGAAGAGCTGCCTTCAATACAGGTACTTGGGAAAGCCCAGAGAGCAGAGGGTTCCTACCCCAAAGCTAACTTGTTTGGGAAGGCAATTCCTTATAGCTGCTGGAAAGTGACAGATTTATTTTCTGCTGTTTTGGATTTTGTGTTGCTGTTTGCTACAGTAGCCATTGGTGTATCTTTGTGTTTTGCCTGTGATCAATGCCAGTAAAGGAACTTTTACTTTAAACAAAACATTTTGGAGGCAAATGTGAATTTTTTGGTACCTGTACCAAAGCAACAGTGAGGAGAGTTACATCTCTCTCACCCACCCCCCCCCCCCCAACACACACTGTGGATGTTACCCCAGGTGGTCATGGGGCCTGCACTAGGCTCTGAGCCTTCCTGTGAGCCCCTGTGCCCAGGGGACAGGGGTTACATAAGTTTTACTAAAAAATAAATACACTTAATAACAAATCATAATCTCCCAAGATTCCAGTTTTCTCCAAGACAATAACTATTAGAACTCTGTAATTCTTGCCACATATAGGGGTAGATTTTCAAAGCAGCGCGCGTGGGCATACATGTGTGCGGGAAACCTGGTGCACACACATGTATGCCTGATTTTATAACTTGCGCGCGCAAATGGGTAAATTATAAAATCAGGGGTCGGCGCGCAAGGGGGTGCACAATTGTGCACCTTGCGCGTGCTGAGCCGCACTGCCTTCCCCCGTTACCTTCCCCTTAACCTGGCCTTCCCACCCCTTCCCCTAACCTTTCCCCCCCCTAGCCCTACTCTAACCCCCCCTGACCTTTGTCTTGCCTTTTGCGCCTGCCTCTGGGCAGGAGCAAGTTGCGTGCGCCGGCAGCCTGCCGGCACGCGATCCTTCAACACAGCAGCAAATGGATGCTATGTCGGAGGCCTCTGGCCCCACCCCGCCCACACCCCGCCCCCGGACAGCCCCTTTTTGCAAGCCCCGGGACTTACACGCGTCCCGGGGCTTTACGTGCGTCGCTGGGTCTTTTTAAAATAGGCCCGGCGCGCATAGGGCTTTTAAAATCTGGCCCATTATTTCTTTATGGTCACCATCAATTCTATACTGGACTTACAAGTACTCAAGTAAAAGGCATATAAAGCACATTTTATCTTTTGGTGAGACTAACAAACCAACTAGCTTGCAAAAAAAAAAAAAAAAAAAAGCAGTTAACTTATTCATTTATTACAAACCTTGGGTCTGATTTACTAAGACTTTTCTCTCATTCTGTGTTTTTGGGATTAATGCATAGAAAATGAGGCTCTTTATTAGTATGCATAGCCAATCTTTGTAGGTAGGGTATGATACCTTTTAAAAGGTCAAACAAGAAAGATGTAGTATATAGAAACATAGAAATGACAGCAGAAAAGGACCAAACGGTCCATCCCGTCTGCCCAGCAAGCTTGTGGTAGCATCAAAAATATCAGGCTTATTGGTTAACAGTAGTAACAGCTGCCTTAGCAAGTTACCCCCACTCCTACTTGTTTTCCCAGACCTTAAAATTTAGTGTCTTCATTGGTTGCTGAGTCCAATTCTTTGCCGCCCCCCCCCCCCCCCCCTTTTCCTCCCTTACCATTAAAGCAAAAGTAATATTGGAGCAGAGAATAATACTGGAGTTGCATCAACAACATGAAGGCATATTGGTTAAGGGTAGCAACCACCACCCAGCAAGTTACCCCCCATGCAGTTCCCTCTTCATTTCCATCCGTTAGTCCCTATGGATCCACAGTGTTTATCCCATGCCCCTGAAATCTTTCATTGTTTTTGTCTTCACCACCTCTTCTGGAAGGGCATTCCAGGCATCCACCACCCTATCTGTGAAGAAATATTTCCTGATGTTGGTTCTGAGTCTTCCTCCTTGAAGTTTTATTTCGTGATACCTAGTTCTACTAATTTCTTTCCAACAGAGAAGGTTTGTTGATTGTGCATCATTAAAACTTTTCAAGTATCTGAAGGTCTGTATCATATCTCCCCTGCACCTCCTCTCCTCCAGGGTATACACATTTAGGTTCTTCAACCTCTCCTCATAAGTCATTTGATGGAGACCCTCTCCACCACCACCATTTTTATCACCCTTCTCTGGACAGCCTCCATCCTGTCTCTGTCCTTTTTGAGATACGGTCTCCAGAACTGAACACAGTACTCCAGGTGAGGCCTCACCAAGGACTTGTACAAGGGCATTATCACCTTTTTTTTCTTACTGATTATTCCTAACTCTATGCAGCCCAGCATTCTTCTGGCTTTAGCTGTCGCCTTGTGACATTACTTCTCAATCTTCAGATCACTAGACATTATCACCCCAAGGTTCCTCTCTTGCTCCTTGCACAGAGCCCTTCACCCTCATCACATACATCTCTTTTGGATTACCACATCCCAGATGCATGACTCTGCATTTCTTGGCAATGAATTCCAGCTGCCATGTCTTCGATCACCGTTCAAGCTTCCTTTAATCATGTCTCATTCTCTCTACTCCTTTTGGCGTGTCCATTCTGTTGCAGATCTTAGTATCATCTGCAAATAGATAAACTTTACTTTGTATACCTTCTGCTAATGTTGCTCACAAAGATATTGAACAGAACCGGTCCCAACACTGATCCTTGTGGCGCTCCACTTGACATCAGTCTCTCTTCAAAGTAGGTTCCATTAACTATCACACACTAGCTTTAATCCGTCAACCAGTTTGTAATCCACTCCAACACCTTTGCACTCACTCCCAAGCTTCTCATTTTATTCATAAGCCTCCTGTGTGGGACCGTATCTAAAGCTTTGCTGAAATCCAAGTAGATCACATTGAGCGCTCTTCCTTGATCCAATTCTTTAGTCACCCAATCAAAAAAATCAATCAGATTTGTCTGACAGGACCTTTCCCTGGTGAATCCATGCTGCCTTAGGTCAAGAAACCCACTGGATTTTAGATAGTTCACTCTCCTTTCCTTCAGCAGAGTCTCCATTAATTTTCCCACCACCGAGGTGAGGCTAACCGGCATGTAGTTTCCAGTCTCCTCTCTGCTCCCACTCTTGTGAAATGGGACCACCACTGCTCTTCTCCAATCTTGTGGCACCACTTCTGTTTCCAGGGTTCTATTGAACAGGTCTTGAAGCGGTCCAGCTAGCACAGCTCCTTCAGTATCCTGGGATGAATCTCATCAAGCCCCATGGCTTTGTCCACTTTCAGTTTTCCTAGCTCTTCCCATACATTTTCTTCTGTAAACAGTTTTGTCAACTCCACCCTCCTCCAATGTCTTGTTAATTAGTGGCGGTCCCTCGCCAGGGTCTTCTTTAGTGAACACAGAACTGAAGTAATTGTTTCATATTTCCGCCTTTTCTTTGTTTCTCTCCACACATTGGTCCCTGTCACCTTTCAATTTCACTATACCACTTTGAAGCTTTCTCCTTTTTATTAAGTATCTGAAAAATGTTTTGTCCCCTCTCTTTACCTGTTTGGCAATCCTTTTTTCTACTTGACTTTTTCCTTTCTGGATTGCTTTCTTTGTCTCCCTCAGTTTCACCAGATATTTGTCCTTGTGTTCCTCTTTTTGGGATCATTTATATATCTTGAATGCTGTTCTTTTTACCTTTATTTTATCAGCCACCTCTTTTGAGAAACAGATCGGTTTCTTATTTCTCTTGCTTTTGTTACTTTTCTAACACATAGATTACTTGCCTTAGTAATTGCTTCTTTTAGTTTGGACCACTGTTTTCCACCTGTCTCATTTTCTCCCAGTCTTCAAGTTCAGCCTCCAGATACTTCCCCATTTCCACAAAGTCTGTATTTTTTAAGTTCAAAACATGGATCTTCTTGTGTCTTCTCCAGATCCTATTTGCAATATCAAATAATACTGTTTGATGATTACTGGTGCTGAGGTGGGCACCCACCCAAACATTAGAGACATTATCCCCATTAGTGAGCACTGGGTCAAGTATAACTCCCTCCCTCATGGATTCCATTACCATTTGTTTTTACAGAGCCCCTTGCAGGGCAGCCACTATCCCTCTACTTCTGTTAGATTCCACAGAAGGGATATTCCAGTCTATGTCCGGCAGATTAAAATCTCCAACAATCAACACTTCTCCCTTCTTTCCCACCTTTTGGATGTCTTCAACCAGATCTCTGTCTAGTTCTTCCATTTCAGTCAGAGGCCTGTAAACCACTCCAGTAAAAATGGATGCACCATCATCTTCTTTTAGGACAGCCCATAATGCTTCTTCTTTATCCCATCTTCCTTGCAGTTCAGTTGTTTGGATATTGTTTTTGACATAAAGAGCTACTCCTCCCCTTTTTCTGTCCTCTCTCTCCTTCCTTAACATGTTATAGCCTGGAATGGCTATATCCCAATCATGAGAATATGTGAACCATGTCTCCGTAACAACAACAATGTCCAACTCCGCCTCCACCATTAGGGCTTGCAGGTCTGGGATTTTATTGTCCAGACTACAAACATTTGTACTCAAAGCTTTCCAGCTTTTGTTGTTCAGGTTTCTGCTTCTCTTGGACTAGTTTTGTGCCTTATTCAGTTGACTTTTGTTATCCCCTTCACCCATTTCCTTTGTATTTGTATTTGGTGATGTTCCAATGTCCTTCTGTCACCCCTGTCGTCTAGTTTAAACGTTTCATGACATAAGATTTTAATTTATCTCTTAGGATCCTTTTCCCTGCCATCTTTAACATTGAGTCTTTTATTGTTCCATAAATTGCCCCAGTCTCCAAAATATCCAAAAATCTGTTCCTTACACCAAGTTTTGAGCCATGCACAGAATTTTCCTATGTGGCTTAGCCTCTCTTTCCCCTTTCCATGAACAGATAACACTTCTGAAAAGGCAATAGTCTTCACAATGTATCCAGTCTGCTTCACCAGAGACTGGTAATCTCTCTGTACCACTTGGATGCTGTTTCTAGCAAGGTTGTTGGTTCCCAGATGGATGATAATATCAACTTCTTTGCTTTCTTTTATTGATCGCATTGACTATTTGAATAGCATTTCTACTGGCAGATGATCCCGGAAAGCTTTTAACTATAGTGTTTCCCTCGAAGAGAGTTCTCATGTTAGTGTCTCTGGTTATTGAGTCACCCAGCACAATGAGCTTTTTCTTATGGTTATTGAATTTATTATGGAATTTCTGCATGCATTGGGTTTCTTCTTTCTTTTCAGATACCACTTCAGTCTCCATTGCTATTAGGGATGTGCATTAGTTTGCAATGAAATGGGAATAAAACGACATTTCCTATTTCATTGCGGTTCGGGGGGCCGCGGAAATGATAGGAAAACCCACGAAATTTCATGTGGTTTTCTTATCGTTTTTTGGGGGGAGAAAGGGCACAGTAAAAAAAAAAACCCCAAACCCACCCCAACCCTTCAAATTTAATTACTTGCAACCCGCCACCCTCCCGACCCCCCAAGACTTGCCCAACCCCCCCCCCCTTCCCAAGACTTACCGAAAGTCCGTGGTGGTCCAGCGGGGTCCTGCGAGAGATCTCCCCCTCTCAGGCCATCAGCTGCCACTAATCAAAATGGCGCTGATGGCCCTTTGCCCTTACCATGTGACAGGGGCTATTGATGCCATCGGTTGGCCCCTGTCACATGGTAGGAGCAATGGATGGCCTGCGCCATCTTAAAAAATGGTGTGGGCCATCCATTGCTCCTACCATGTGACAGGGGCCAACCAATGGCACTGATAGCCCCTGTCACATGGTAAGGACAAAGGGCCATCGGCGCCATGTTGATTAGTGGTAGCCAAGGGCCCGAGAAGGGGAGATCGCTCCCGGGACCCCTGCTGGACCACCAGGGACTTTCAGCAAGTTTTGGGGGGGTCAAGAGGGTAGGAGGTTGTAATTAATTAAATGTGAAGGGTTGGGGTGGGTTTCAGATCTCATTTCAGGGGGCAGCCAAAATAAAATTGGCCCGAACTGCAGGAAAATGAAATTTCCCGTGGCGGGCCGATAACTAAGGCCAAACCGAAAGATTCGGCCGAATCACATCTCTAATTGCAATAGCTTCTTCATTATTTAATACAGAGAAGATATTTTGTACTTGTGTTGCTTAAGGGAGAATGTGTCTCTGCATCACAAGTCTTATTCTACCAGAGCCCACTGTAATCCATTTCTCTTGGCTTCCTGTGTGCTCTGTGTAGATGAGGGGGGCAACATGTGGGCTATATACTTGTGAAGAATGGGTGTTTTTGGATCACATGTCTTATCCTACCTGAGCCCATTGTATACCACTTTTTTTCTGGGTTTTTGATTTCTCTGTGATAATGGGGAAATGATTCCTGAGTGCTGTAGAGTTGGTGAGTATACCTTGGTGGTTGCTGATACTTTCTTTATTGCATCTATTTCATCTTTAAGATGAGTCAACTCTTTTTCAGGGAAGAGAGTTCTGAACAAATGGGGCAAGCCCTAACTTTCCAGATGATTTGCCTCAAGATAAAAGCTCCACAATTGTTACATTGGATAGTCCTCATTTTGCTCAATTGATTTGATTTAGAACACTCAAGGAAATGTCTAGTTACCAAATTATCTTGTTTTCAATTAAGTATCCAGGCAGAATATATTAGAAGAACAAACCCTGAGGTGGGTGGGTAGAGGGGTAGGGTGGCAGGGTGGCAGGAAATTAAACAGTCAGCACCCTTCTTGGCTGTGCTTAAGCCTTAAGTATCTGCTATTGAATTGGAGCAGCCCATCCATGAACATTTGATACCACACAGGCCCTTTCTTCAGATGTGAGTACAGAACTGTAAAAGGATATCAAATATGCACCTTAACATAATAGACTATGGCATACAAAGGCCATCCAGCCTATTCAGTCTGCCCACACTTCAAGGATACATCCCTGCCATGCTTCCATCCAGAGCAGGGCCACCTGCTAAATATCTCTTCTTATCCAAGGCAGCCGTTTTGTTTTCCTCCTTTATACTCCACCATTTTGGATCGATGAGCATATAAGATCCCTACTTAGTTCTCTCCAACACTCAGTTTTCCTATATCTAGTAAACAAAGGTCTGTAATAATAAGGCCCAATGCTAGTAAGTGTGTATACCAGGGAAGCTCACCCTTGGGGGCGGCTGTAGAGCCAGACTCTCAGTAGGGCAGGCCAGGTGGTTGCCTGGGCACAGTGAGCTGAGGGGCACCCTGGGTACCACCAGCATCACCCATCCCACTGTGGCAGAGGAGAGACCCAGTGGGGCCATGGCAGACCCCATCCTGCTTTGGCTAAAGAGAGGCAATGGGGCCTCTCTTTAGCCAAAAGCAGGATGGGCCATGGTGGGATGGCAGACCCATCCCACCATGGCCAAAGAGAAGGGAAGTTCCCGACAGTGTGCGAGTGTGTGTGTGAGAAAGAGTACGAGCCCATGTGCATATGTGTGTATGTGAGAGATAGAGATAGAGAGCCTATGTATGTATGTTCCCTTGGTAGCCTTCCTTCTGCTTCTGTTCCTGCTTCTGTTCTGTTCTGTTCTGTTCTGGTATTCTGTTCCTGCTTCTGTTCTGGTATTCGACTTTGGACTGGCTAACGACAAATCTCGGGTATTCGACTTCGAATTGGCAAGTGGCGATTCTCAGGAATTCGACTTTGGACTGGCAAGCGGCGATTCTCTGGTATTTGTTTTCGGACTGAACTTCTACAGGTCTTCCATTCTCAAGGGCCCACCTAAGTCCCAGCGGTCCGGGTCCCTACGGGCTCCTCCCGGGGGGAGGGGGGGGCCACGGGCTTCCAGTGGCGAAGAGCCAGCTGGCCCTTGCTCCGTTCTCATGAACCTTCGATTTTCCCAAGGTCCGCCTAAGTCCCAGCAGACCGGGTCCCTACGGGCTCCTCCCGGGGGGACCGTGGGCTTCCATTGGCGAAGACTCCATCATTCCCTGCCTTGATCCAGCCTCGCCACCCGATGGAGGAAACTGAGGAGCCGTCTCCTCAAGCAGTACCAACTCCTCACCGGGTCAGGGGTCCACATCTCCTCAAACTTCATTATATTGTCCACGCATTTCAATTTATAATTCATGGTCTCTTTATTTTGGTGAGAGTCTGTCTGTGATCTGTATGTGTGACTGAGGTTAGATATTCTGCTAGAGTGTAGTTTCTATGTAAGGATTTACAACAGCTTGCCTTGTTCTGTTTTCCTAATTGGAAGTGTATTGGTATTTAGGGCCTGGTGTAATATTTGCAGTATGGCTTTTTCATAGGTAGGGTTGTTCCTGTTTGAGTGTTGGAAGTGTTGGAAGGCTTACTATACTGGAATTGTAGTTGTTTATTCATAGGCCAAGTCCACACCCAGTGCACATTACCAGAGGCCTGCTACCATATGGTATCCAGTAAACCATCTTGATTACTATGGGAAAGATAGTTTATTAAGCCTAATAAACTATTATTGTTGAAAGTGTCTTTTTTGCAGTGCATGCAAATATAATATACAAGTTTGTTGTAAGTGATATTTTTACTTCAGAAGACTGAATGTCCCTTTTCCATATAAAATCTCCCTTTTTAAGTTGAGGACGCAGTTAATAAATTTTAAAATGGAAAAGAATACATAATTCTTAATTGTGTGGGGCGGGGAAGGAAAGGGGAAGGAAAGGGGAACAAAAGGCTGTAAAGCTCATCTAGGGCACCTAATACCCTTGCACTGTTCCTATGAGAGAGTATGCCAGACACACACACACACACACACACACACACTCCCACCATTCACCAAACACCCACATCCTTTGGAGGGGGGGGGGGAGGGGGAGGGCATATGCGATAGGGTTTAGAAAATAATCCCCTTAGATTGTGGGGACAGGGAAATATCTACAATACCTGAATATAATCTACTTTGAAATGCCTGAAAGGCGAAATTCTAAAATAGTTTTGCTGGCTTCCTAGAAAGAATATCAGTGATAATATATCTGCCGCTCCTTTAGGACCCCTGACTCCTCCCCTCCATCCTTCTCCAGCATTACAACGCCCCCCCCCCCCCCCCCAGCCCTCTTGGTGATTTCACTTGGGCCACACCATGGGGGAGGGGCACCATTTCATTCCTCACCTCAGGCAGCAGATTGCCTTGAGCTGCCCCTGGTTGGGATTGGCAATGTTTTTTTGATTGATGTTGGCTCAGGTACTGAATCGAATAACGCTGTGGCTTTTGTCTGCCAAGTGTGTGTCTGTTTTTATGTTTTTTGGCATGTCTGTTCTTGAGTATGGAAGGATAATGGGGAGATTTGATTGCCTGGGGTGTCTCATACTAGAAAACTCAGTCTGAACAGTGATCAACTGCTTGGCAGCTTTCTTAAATCGCTTCTCATTCCATCTACTAGGGGTGTGCATTCGTATTGACCGCATATGTAAAACGCTACTTATATTTTTTTTTTAACTTAAAAAAGTGATGAGACATAAACGATCGGATTTCCCACATATCCAACATAGCTATGTTGGATATGTTGGAAATCGCAATTGTTGATCCAAAATAAAAATTTAAACCCCTCACCTTCCTTAATCCCCCCCCCCCCAAAGACTTACCACAACTCCCTGGTGATCCAGCGAGGAGTGAGGACGCCATTTCTGCAATCCTTTGCGAGGAGCACGTGACGTCGGCGCCACGTCGAGTGACGCGGCGTCACGTGATTCCCCGCGGGGTCGCGCCGGAACGCTCGTTCGGCCCAAAAGGAACTTTTGGCCAGCTTGGGGGAATCACGTGACGCCGCGTCACTCGACGTGGCGCCGACGTCACGTGCTCCTCGCAAAGGATTGCAGAAATGGCGTCCTCACTCCTCGCTGGATAATGGGGAGATTTGATTGCCTGGGGTGTCTCATACTAGAAAACTCAGTCTGAACAGTGATCAACTGCTTGGCAGCTTTCTTAAATCGCTTCTCATTCCATCTACTAGGGGTGTGCATTCGTATTGACCGCATATGTAAAACGCTACTTATATTTTTTTTTTAACTTAAAAAAGTGATGAGACATAAACGATCGGATTTCCCACATATCCAACATAGCTATGTTGGATATGTTGGAAATCGCGATTGTTGATCCAAAATAAAAATTTAAACCCCTCACCTTCCTTAATCCCCCCCCAAAGACTTACCACAACTCCCTGGTGATCCAGCGAGGAGTGAGGACGCCATTTCTGCAATCCTTTGCGAGGAGCACGTGACGTCGGCGCCACGTCGAGTGACGCGGCGTCACGTGATTCCCTGCGGGGTCGCGCCGGAACGCTCGTTCGGCCCAAAAGGAACTTTTGGCCAGCTTGGGGGAATCACGTGACGCCGCGTCACTCGACGTGGCGCCGACGTCACGTGCTCCTCGCAAAGGATTGCAGAAGTGGCGTCCTCACTCCTCGCTGGATAATGGGGAGATTTGATTGCCTGGGGTGTCTCATACTAGAAAACTCAGTCTGAACAGTGATCAACTGCTTGGCAGCTTTCTTAAATCGCTTCTCATTCCATCTACTAGGGGTGTGCATTCGTATTGACCGCATATGTAAAACGCTACTTATATTTTTTTTTTAACTTAAAAAAGTGATGAGACATAAACGATCGGATTTCCCACATATCCAACATAGCTATGTTGGATATGTTGGAAATCGCGATTGTTGATCCAAAATAAAATTTAAACCCCTCACCTTCCTTAATCCCCCCCCAAAGACTTACCACAACTCCCTGGTGATCCAGCGAGGAGTGAGGACGCCATTTCTGCAATCCTTTGCGAGGAGCACGTGACGTCGGCGCCACGTCGAGTGACGCGGCGTCACGTGATTCCCCGAGGGGTTGCGCCGGAACGCTCGTTCGGCCCAAAAGGAACTTTTGGCCGCGGGGAATCACGTGACGCCGCGTCACTCGACATGGCGCCGACGTCACGTGCTCCTCGCAAAGGATTGCAGAAATGGCGTCCTCACTCCTCGCTGGATCACCAGGGAGTTGTGGTAAGTCTTGGGGGGGGGGATTAAGGAGGGTGAGGGGTTTAAATTTTTATTTGCACATATGGACATAGACTCAACTCATTGAATTCTGTTTATGTCCATATTGACCGCAAATGGGACCCCCTTTGGACATATGGACATATGGACATAAACATTTGCTCTGCACATCCCTACCATCTACTTCCTCAGCCATGTCTACTAGGTTATGGATCTTGGCATCAATTGCAAAAAGGCAAATTTTTTCCTCCTAAACCTTCCACAACAATTGCTCACAGATACTAAACAGGACCAGACCTAGATTTACCAATAGGCACACTAGCCCTGTGCCTAGAGCGGCAAAACTCTGGGGGGAAGCAGGCCAGCTGAAGATTTGCTGCCACTCAGCTGTGCTGAATCTCTGTCAACAGAGACTAGTCCTCTGTTTTCTGCTCCATCCCCTCCCCTTTTTGTGCAGAGAATTGGAGTGGCCGGTAATGCTGGACGGGACAGATCAAAGAAACTTGTTCTATTCTCTATTCCAGCAGCCTCTCCCTTTGTGTTCAGTGCCAGGAACAGGAGGAGAAAGCTAAGGCCAGAGCACAGAGCAGGAAGCAAAGACAAGCCACTCTGTTCCCTAATCCATCTCTCTTCCTCTTGTCATTCAGGGACATGAAAGGGGAGGGTTGAGCTTGGAGCAGACAGAGCACAGCAAGGAAGCTCTTGCCTTAGAACGTCTGCTTTTCTGTCGCTTGTCCAGGAGAGGGAATGGGGTGATAGAATCAACAGTGCCTAGGGGCAGCAAAATCCTAAATCCATCACTGAACAGGACCAATCCCTGAGGCGCTCTGCTCCACTATATAAAAGCTTCCTTCTCTAGCTCTATAGGTCACAACCGAAGATGAGGCCTCCAAAGCTTATGTACTAAATCTTCCTTGTTGGCCTTTTAAAAAATATAATAACCTACAAGGCTATAAAGTCTTCAGTTTTCTCCAAAACCAATATGGCTACAGTACTGTACTTAGTATAAATAAAAAGCCTTTTTTTTTTTTTTTTTTTTTAATAGCACAACTCACAACTCTAAAGTCTCTTTCAATAATCAGTTAAGCTCCATGTCCCAAAGCGTATTCCAGTTTTTCATGAATCACTATCGGGGCATTGATTCTTAGAACAAAATTATTTTTTAAAGTCCAAGGATAGCACATGAATAGAAAGCATTTCACTAGAAAACTGGTACCTGAGTAGAGAATCCAAGTCTGAAAACACAAATTCTACAGCTTTTATAGGAATCAGATCCTATATTTCTCCATCACTGACAGGATCTGAGTCGCTACACTCTTGTGACTTTTTTTTTACAAAGAAAAAAATAAAGAACCAATATCACTTCTGTTCAACCGGCACAAATTGCGCTCCATTATTCCAAACGCCTGTCAAAGTTCAGGAGTACTTTTTGCTTCGGTGAAATACAAATAGCTAAGCTGCCAAGCGGGGCATTTCAGTTTCTTTATTCTGTCCCCAAAATTAAGTTGCAAGCCGATGTACACCTCTGGCTCAATTTACTGCAAACACGTTTACATCAGCCTATACGTTGTTCTCTGCCAACTAGAAAAGCCTCCACAGAGCAAAACAAGAAGGAGGAGGGAGGTAGAAGAAGGAGTATTGCACTGTACCTGCGAGGGCTTTAATCCTGGACCTCTCAAACAGCCGGGCAGAACTGTTGTCATTGTCCAGCTCATCATCGGAGGTTTCCCAGCGGGCGTTGATCCGGCTGTACTGCTGCTGAATCTCCAGATTATCAAAATCAGTTGTAGTTGTCATTTCCTAGCTTTCGGCAGCTGCTGTTCAGTTACCATGAAGAGGCCCTACTACAAAAAAAAAAAAGAGAAACAAGAAAAAATAAGGGGCAGTGTTCATAAGGCCTGCCTCCTCCGGAGTCTTTTCCTGAAACTTAACACACCTCGGGAAGGTCTCATTGCCTCTGCATCTTCCATGCCACACGCATCTGGGCATGGTTCTGCCTTTTCCCATCAAGGTACTGTACGGTAGGAAACATTGCAGCAGTCTGGCTAGCCGGGGCTGCCTGCATTGCAGCGCAGACCGCCAGTAGGTGGGGATGTGTCCTTGTAGCAGCAGGGCCGTTGGTTTTTTTTTTCCCCTTTTCCCTGTCATTTTAGTTTTTTCCCTATGCACATTTTACACAGACCATAAACCTCAAAAGGATTTATTTTTCTATCTTGAACACAGTTCATCCACCAAAGTTCTGATTTATATTCTAATTTCAAACAATAAAACCCACCCAAAAACTATTGTACAATAAATACATCTTCAGTTAAAAACAAAACCAAACCCCGTATCCTCTCTTCACTGTGCACTGTTTGAAAAGTATGGATGTGACAAGCAAAAATTCTCACCAGGCATCAGTTTAAAAAGTGATAATGTTTTTTTTGCTTAATTTTGAACTTCTTTGTACAAAGCCAATAGAATCACAAATAACCTCACACTCACCAGATCCAATTGGATCACATTAGCTGTGATGTCACAAACATCACCCACACACAGACACTGCATGGGCCAATTGGCTCCCACTCCAGGTAAGGTCGTTTGAGACATTATTTCAAGTGTAACTGCTCCTGGAGTTTTAGGGGAACAGCAGCACCTCTTAAAGCAGCCATTTTTACTGATCAGGCTGGTCTAGTCCTAGTTTTACCTCATTGCATATATCAAGAGTTGTAGCCCATGTAATGTGATAAAACCAGAAGTGGATCGGAATAACCAGCAACAATGAGGCAAACTGGCAACACACTAATTTCTCTCTGCAGCAAGGAAAGGAGAACTCACAGAGCATACACCCAAGATTTTAACATTTGTTTAAACTCTCATTTTTTTTAGTACCAGTCCAGCTCTCTGTGCTTGCTTGTGGTTTGTTTTATACTGCTGTTGATGCACAAAACAGTCACCCCCATGCAAGGCCGGTTCTTCCATCAGGCCAACAAGGTGGTTTCCTAAGGTGCCAACATTTTTTTTTTTGGGGGGGGACAGCACAAACCTTCAAGTGCCCACTACCTACTTTTAAGGCATGGCACCACAATAGAGAAGGTAATGGATGCAGGGCAGATGTGGGAGGCGGAGATAGAGAGGAAGATGGGTGTGTGGGGGACTTGTGGAGAGTGTGGGGCGGGTAATGAGACAGAGAGTGCTGGGCAAGTGAGTGTGGGATGGAGAAAGAGAGGATTCTACTTAGGTTAGGAGTACAGAGAGGATGCTGGGCACTGCAAAAAAGGAAGTAAAGAGATTGGGGTGAGGCACCTGTGCTGAGCAGGAAGTAAAAGGGGGAGAGAGAGGAGGATGCTGGGGCAGAAGAAGAGAGATGCTGGACAGGGGGATAGAGAAAAAAGGATGCTGGGAAGTGGGGACAGGGGCCAAAGGGATGGCATGCAGCACTTGGCAGAGAGTGAAAGGAGAGCAAGAGAGGGATGCTGTGGCAAAGCCGTCCCCGATAGGCAGGAGTGTAAGGGGATGTGAGACTGAAGGTTCATCTAGGGCTCCCTATACCCTTGCACTGTCCCTGCCTCCATGGTATTCTGGGGCTCCTGTAGAGAAGATGAACCCACTGGCAATGCAGAGGGACTCGTCTTTACCAATGAGAGGAAGACGGCAGCTTAGTCTTTGATAGCACAGTCATAAGAACATAAGAACATAAGAAATTGCCATGCTGGGTCAGACCAAGGGTCCATCAAGCCCAGCATCCTGTTTCCAACAGAGGCCAAACCAGGCCACAAGAACCTGCCAATTACCCAAACACCTAGAAGATCCCATGCTACTGATGCACTGATGCAATTAATAGCAGTGGCTATTCCCTAAGTAAACTTGATTAATAGCAGTTAATGGACTTCTCTTCCAAGAACTTATCCAAACCTTTTTTTGAACCCAGCTACACTAACTGCTCTAACCACATCCTCTGGCAACAAATTCCAGAGATTTATTGTGCGTTGAGTGAAAAAGAATTTTCTCCGATTAGTCTTAAATGTGCTACTTGCTAACTTCATGGAGTGCCCCCTAGTCCTTCTATTATTCGAAAGTGTAAATAACCGAGTCACATCTACTCGTTCAAGACCTCTCATGATCTTAAAGACCTCTATCATATCCCCCCTCAGCCATCTCTTCAAGTTGAACAGCCCTAACTTCTTCAGCCTTTCCTCATAGGGGAGCTGTTCCATCCCCTTTATCATTTTGGTTGCCCTTCTCTGTACCTTCTCCATTCCAACTATATCTTACTGTCATACCTTACTGTAGTAGCAGAATAGCAGCAAACTTCACTATACTTCAAAACAGGAGAGTTAAAAACCCCAAAAAGTTAGAAATCATACACTTGTGCCACCTGCTGGCTAATCAAAAACTATCTATGAACTCTTCAATGATAAGCACGTCATTAACCTACTATATAGAAACCTAGAAAGAGAGAATGACAGCAGATAAGTATTGTAAGCCCCATCCAGTTTGCCCAGTTTACTTCCTGATCCAAACCATGCTCCTCAGTTAATCTCCAGCATTTCCTTCACTTCCCAACTAATTGTCCTCTGTGCTTCTCCCAGGCTTTCTCAAATTCTGTTGTGGTTTGTGCCTCAACCATCCCCCCTCCCGAGAGACAGCGGTGAAAGCATAGGACGGCCTCCCAGGTGAGGTGGCAGGGGCACAGAGAGTAACAGAGAATCCATGAAAGCCTGGGACGCGCCAGCCTATTGGCTCAGTGGCAGTGCTGGGAACTGCCAAGCAGACGGGGGCCCGTTTGATTCCTGAGTCAGGTCTTCCACTCCGTGGGTTGACTGGGGCTGGGGGTTGAAGATGCTGCAAAGACAGGGCTCATGATTCCTTGAGAGGAGGACGTTTTGGGCATGGCTTAAAGGCAGCATCTGGTAACCCGATGCAGGCCCGGGGCCAGTGATTGCTGGGTTCTGGAAGGAGCCCTAGTGCATCGCCCCCTAGACAAGGGTCGTCGTCATTGCAATGACCATCAGACGGAATTCCGTAGGAGAGAGGGGGCATAACACAGAGGAAAACAAACCCCTGGGTAACTGCGAACGACTGCTTGCAGTACCAGATCTCAGACTTGGTTCCACCTGAGCTGGAAGTGCAAGGGAGGAGGAGACTGACAGGCAATAAGCAGTGGATCATCTGTTCCAGAGAAGTGATGGAATGGCAGAGATCAAGTGAGAATTGCAGTTGCTTCAGGGAGTAAATTGGGCAGACCAGATCGCCCTCATCTCTTGTCATAATTTCTGTTTCTACTGTATGTCCTGTTCTAGTTTACTCAAAAAGAATAACCAGGGTTCTTGTCGACCAAGGGATGCTGGGGGTTGACAAAGTCTCCAAGGATGTCTGCTGACCATAGACTCCTTTATCCACTTCAGATCACTTGCACAATTATAATACAGCAAACAAGATATGTCGTTCCCAAAATAAAGTTTCTTTTACCGGATGAAAGTGGCAAGTAAAAATATTTACAAAAGTAATATCTTTACAAAACTCCAGTTCTGTATAACTCAAACAGTATTTATGACTCTCCTTTATTCCTTTACTAGGGTACAGTTCTAGCTTTTTCACAGTTGTAGCTTTCACAAACTTCTCAGATTATGAGGTTACACTATCATGGGGTTTAGAGCAGATAACGTCCACCCAAGGACTCACCCACTTGAAAGGCTCCAGATGCAAGCTGTTGTCTGGCAAATAAGTCACATACCTGGATGGCCGGCGCCTTTTTTAAAGATGGCGCCGGCCATCCAGTGCTCCTTCCATGTGACAGGGGCCGGCCAATGGCATGGGTACCCTGTCACATGGTAAGAGCAAAGGCCATCGATGCCATTTTTATTAGTGGCAGCCGACGGCCCGAGAGCAGGAGATCGTTCCCGGGACCCCCACTGGACCACCAGGTACCTGTAAAATGTTTTTGGGGGGGGTCGGGAGGGTGGGGGAAGCTAAGGGATTAGTTTTAAAGGGTCAGGGTGGGTTTTTTGTTTATTGGCTTGGGCGCAGCCGATAAACTGATTCCGGTACCGATTCACATCTCTACTACTAGGTGTCCTGAGGCTCCGGGGGTCCAGTGGAGACATGGATGCCCAGAAAGAGGCGGAAATGTCCATGAACGGAAGCCCCAACCTTGGACGTCCGGCCGGGAGCTCAAGGCAGCGGCCATGGACGTTGGAAGGCAGCGTTCCCCTCTTTCTGGGCTTCCATGCTCGGAGGCCCCAACCTTCACAGAAGCCCTGACGTCCTTGCACGTCCTTAAGCGCCAGGACATGGAAGGTTGGGGGTGGCCTCCAAACAAGGACGTCCGGATGCTCAGGACAGCGGCCCCGGTGTCCATGCAGGGTCTGTAGAAAAGAACCATCCACTTACCTGGTGGAATGACATTTGAAATGACATTTGAAATGACAGGTATGGCGCCAGCACACCTTGGATACTGTATAGGCGCTGTATACCGCTATATACAGTAAAATGGATTGCGAACGCCTACTGCTTCATAGGCGCGCTTTGGATGCTCGTTTATCACCGATTGGATTTGCGTCTAATTTGAATACTGAATCGAGTGGCTTGTGAACCAAAATGTGGGCGCGTCAAATGCGCGGGCGTCCGGCACTGCCACACTTTTTTTTTACGCGTCCGTACTGTATCAGCCTGAGAGAGAGAGAGAATGTGGATTAGCAGGGAGGGGGTGGAACAGAAAAAGTTGTTCTGCATTATTCCTTTCTTCATCTCCTCCCCTCCCCCCCTACCAATCAAAGGCAATCTCATAAGAACATGCCATACTGGGTCAGACCAAAGATCCATCAAGCCCAGCATCCTGTTTCAAACAGTGGCCAATCCAGGCCATAGGAACCCACAAGTCAAAAGTTCCCAGTCCTGCTTATGCAATTCTCTAGGGCTGTTATTACTTTTAGTTTAAAACACTTTTTTTGGTTGGTAGATTCTTTAGGTTAAAGCACAAATATTTCTCTACTCACAGAGGCCCTCTCTGGCCAGTGATCCCAGAAATTCCTTCTGTTGTAGATGAGGAATCCAAACTGGAAAATCCTGTTTCTGTAGCAGGAGGAAGTTTAAGGCTTCACAAACTTTCTCCTAATTCCTGTAGCATAGTCAGGAAGCTACTGTTCTTCCAGCTTTCAACCACAACCTCTTCTCTACAAGGGAGCTGGAACTTGCTTCCTCACTTTTCTAGATCAAGCTCAAGAACTTAATCTTTTCTGCACAGATCTCTGCATTCCCACCTATTGGTAGAAAGTTACTGCACTCCCAAAGTGGGATGTGAGAAACTAGAACATTCTACATACAGAGCAATATATGTACCCTTTGCCAAGGTAAGCTCTGCTATAATATGGCCAAAGGGACCCTACACTATGTAACGAAGTGCTTACAGATTAAAAGTTCCTAGACACTTGGGGGTACATATTATTTATTCTTACAATTATGTATGTTATGTTGTAAACTGATTTGATCAAATTTACTTTTGTAAAGGCAGTATATAAACAAATTTTAAATAAATAAATAAATAAAAGTCATTTAGATGGATAAGAGGAAAGTTAACCATCTAAATGGTTTAGCTGCATATTTAAAAGGCTAGAATTTAGCTGGGTAAGTCGGGGGCATTCCTGGGGTGGGAGTAGCCGGTATTCCAGGGAGGAGCGGAGTTAGCCGGTTAACTTAACCAGCTAACTCTAGATGCGCCATAAGGCAGGTCTAGTTAGCTAGATACCACATATCCGACTAACTCTAACTTATCCAGGCATATTCAGTGGCACAGCTGTACCACTAAATATCTCGGTTAAATTAGCCAGATCTGTGTATCCAGCTAAGTTAACTAGCTGCTCAGCAGCTGAATATTTACCCCTTGATAATTAGCCAGCAGATGGCATGAGTGTATAAGAATAACAATTTATACAATTTGGGGAACATAAGTCCAGTCAGTTTTGAAATATAGTTGTTCAGGCAGAGCAACATGACATCTCCTGTACTAGGAGTGGCCAAATCCGGTCCTCTAGAGCCACAAACAGGCCAGGTTTTCAGGATATCCACAACGACTATGCATGAGATAGATTTGCATGCATTGCCTCCATTGTATGCACATATATCTCATGCACAGTCACTATGGATATCCTGAAATCCTGACCTGTCTGTGGCTCTCGAGGACCGGAGTTGGCCACCCCTGGTCTGTATCAAAAGGTGCGTCTCTTGCAGCATTTACAAGCTTATGCAGTGTTAGCTGTAGCAACAGCAGGCTGATAACACCTGACCTAGGATATCACAGTAGTGCCTGGAAAGGTAGAAAAAATGATAGGCTGAGTCAGTACTGCGTTAGATAGAAACAGCAAAAGCTCTGAGGAGCAAGAATCACATCCAGTGTGGCACATACACTGCTAGAGCACCTTATAGAAGAGAAAAGCATATTTTCTTCATTATCTATCCCAAGCCTGGTTTTTACTTCTACAAGGCTTTGGCCAATAGTATGGTGTGTTGAACAATTTTCAGAGTTTTAAAATGCAATGCATAATTGTTTTACTAAAGACAAATAAGTGCCCGATAAGTTAAAAAAAATAGCTGCAACTGGTTTTCATGACTTAAATCATAGATGTTATTGAAATTTTAGAAAATAAATAAACCATCTGGCAGAAAGAACTTGCTTTCCAAGTTTCATTCAAAAAATGATTACCCCCCACCTCCCAGAATTAATAAATTAAAACCTGCCGTTGCTAATTTAAAAATTTGAGAAATTATTAACAATCCAGCAGATCTGAAGCCATGCTACAATGTATTTTTAATTGTGAGCATGCTGGCATGTCAAATCAGGTGCTGGTGCCATTGAGAATGGGTTATCAGAAATAGCATAGCAGGTTACAAGAATTGGGGACCTAAAAGCACAGCTTTGCTATTGCTATTGTGCAGAACAGAAGAGCCAGAGGGAAAATGCCATAAGAGGCAATGAATGCAAAACATTAATAAGCCCTCCTCTGGATATCTTAAAACAATTAAATTAGAACGTGATTTCCAGTAAAATTAAAGCAATATCTCAATATAGTGAACCAAAACTTGGCCATGCTGAAATACTCAGCTGTGGGTGCATGTAATGTTACTCCCAAACATTCTGCTCTCTTTGGGGGTAAAACTATAAATATTTTTCTTTGCTAAAATGCAGAGTTTTTAAGAGCCATACTGGTCCTGCAGAAAACTGGATTGTTTGTAGGCTATAATAACTGTTCTTGGACTAAATATGTTTGTTATAGTATTGTGAGCTTTCGGAGAGCACCCAGGTCCTTTCTTCAGATGTGACTCCTGTGGTTTCAAATGCTCACTCACTACAACATGTCTAGATTATTCTTGTGTTGGGCCAACCTACAAAAATATCTCACTGGTCCAAGTCACCTTGTAAAAATGAGACTTTGGCTTAGTTGTGCATCCTTTGTATGTCTTCTGCTATCAGCTGCTCAGTTTGGTAGGATGGAGAGGAGGTGGTTGTTAGCTCAAATGGCTTTTTATTTCTCTCTCCCTTTGGTGAAAATGGATCCTTCCATTTGCTCTTTATTGTTCTCACACTCAGTCGATGGGTGGATCATTGTCTGATGATGTCATGAACAGAGAAACCCAGGCCTAAGCTGAACAACTGATTTTTAATGAGCATCTTGTTGCGCTGGAGGTGGACCCTTGGCCTGGTGCAGGATTGGTATGGCCCTCTGTTCGGGCCCAGAGAGCGCCTGCCACCAGGAGGCGGAGCACACAAGGAGACAGAGGCTAGCTGGAGCTTCACCAATAACAGTCCGGGGTTTCCGCAGGTTGAGCCCTTGGGTACCCGGACCACCTGGACTTAGGTGGACCTCCGTGGTCTCCCAGAGAGGTAGCGGAGAGCTGTGCCCACCATGAGCGAGGCTGTGCGGCTGATGCAGAGTGGATGAGCTAGACCTGAACCGGAAGCTCCGGAGGCCTCAGGGAGGTGACAGTTCAGGGAGGTCCTCCGGGCGAGACAGGCAGCGCCTGTAGGTCTAGCCAAGTGGAAGCCACGGTTGGTTTCCAAGCAGGTTGGCCCAATGGTCACAGGAAGCCAGAAGAGAGTGTCCGAGTGAAGCACAAGGGTCAGAGCCAGAGTATCAGTCCAGGAGAGGTCAGCCAAAGCAGGGGTCAATACCAGAATCAGTCCAGGCATAGTCAAGGCAAGCGAGGGTCGGTTCCAGGTGGCAGACAAGAGAATGGTCAGGCAGGCAGTGGTCAGTTCCAGGTGTCAGGCAAGAGAATGGTCAGGCAGGTAGTGGTCAGTTCCAGGCAGCAGGCAAGAGAATGGTCAGGCAGGCAGAGGTCAGTACCAAAGGTCAGCCCTGAGAGGTACTACCTGGGAAGGATACAGGAACACGGAGACGCTGGAACAGGAGACACAGGAACAGGAAATACTGGAACAGGAGATACTTGGAACACGAAGGCAAACTAGTACACCAACGGTGTCGACCCGATTGGCAAGGCGAGGTCCTGGGAACAGGGCCTCGCCTCAAGTAGGGAGACTAGGTCATGTCATCGGGAGGCACCCCCGAGGGTTTTCCCACCTTGGGCCCTTTAAAGGGCTGCACGTCGGCCATGCGGATCCCGACAGGAGCTCCACCATGAGGCCTGTGAGGAGGATGGTGAGCGGAGAGCCCGAGGACATCATGAACTAGCTGCGGCCGCGAGGGAGGGGTGACCGGAGCTGGTCAAAGGAAGCACGAGGTGAGCAGGCCCGACCACGGTGCCAACGCGGACACGAAACAGAACTAGCCAGAGATCAAAAATGTAATTTAAAATGGACAACTGCAGACATCTGACCTAGAAGTCCATGGGCACAGATATGGAACCTTAGTGCTTTGCTTCTATAGTACATAGAAAAAAAAAAGTAGAAAACACTTAGGGCCTGATTTAAAAAAAAAAATTTGCATGTTTAAAATTAGGTTTTACATGTGTAAATGCACTTTATCCATTTTGAAAATTGCTATAATATACACAAATGAACTGTCCATACGATATTCACGTGCAAGTGCATTTTATGCACGTAAATGGCTTTTTAAAATTGCTATGATAGTATGTTACATTTACACGTATAACTCCTTTTAATATTACTTCCTTAAATAATAAAACAGTTCTAACTGTGTAATAAAACGAGTTCTAGTTTCTCAGCTTCTGGATAGCCTGTGACCTGTGCTGGATCCATGAGATTTCAACTTTCAGCATACAGAAACACTGATTAGGAATACCAGCAGTTAGAGAACTACAAAGGAGAAAGAAAAAAAGTCTCAAGGTATAGTCTACCTCACAAATCACAAAAGTATTAACTTTGGGGCCGATGCGTCCAGCAGTTGGACGTAGGTTATGTAGGCGCGTCCTCACAATGCACGTTCAATGTGCCGGGAAACCAATAGCGCTCATCACATGCAAATGCATGTGAATGAGGCTATTAGTTATTCACTCCAAATGCAAAACAAAAATGTGCATACAATACACACATTTTTGCACTCAGAAATTAACGCCTGGCTGGAGCCAGTGTTCATTTCTGAGCATCCCAAAAAGTTGTACAGAAAAGCAGAAAATACTGCTTTTCTGTACATCCTCCGACTTAATATCGTGGTGATATTAAGTTGGAGGAACGAAAGATTTTTAAAAATTTTCTTTTTAAAGTGCTGGCGGTCAGATTAAGGAAATGGACGCTCAGTTAACCAGCGTCCATTTTCTGAACCCGTGGCTGTGCAACAATTAAGAAAACGGTCACTGATAAATTTGGCGTCCATTTTCTAAACCGGCGGACAGCTGACCGCCAGTTGTCAAGGAGGCGCTAGAGGCACGGAATTGACCCTAGTGCCTCCTTGACAGCACGACCCCTAATTAAAATATTGTATGGTGCCCCCAGGAGTAGAGACTGGAGACTCAGCACCCTCTTTCAATGCATTTTTTTGCATCGGCCCCTTTATCAGGTAGTTGTTTTTATATTCAAATGGTATAAAGCACTACATGATAGCCTTACACATTCTTTCAGCTGCTTATATCTACACATTTTTTAAGCCAAGATTTTAAGCACTGATCTTTCTTGAACTAATGTGCATCTTAGTAACAGGTATTTAGAATCAAACACACAGACACACTCTCCACATCAGGAACATGATTGTGAGTGAGTGAGAAGACAGATTTAAAGGTGAATTTTAAAAGCCCGGTGCATGCCAAAACCAGGAGATACGCGAATGCCAGGCCAGTGAGCACCAAGCAGATTTTTAAAGATGCTCTAATATGTGCATATCCCCCGCTGTGCACACAAAATTTTTTTTCTAAAAAAAGACGGAATGTAGGCGTGGGCCGGTCATTCCTGGATTTCTCAATGAAACCAGCACATAAATACTTATGTATTGTGCACAAGTGAGCGCTGGGATCCCCTGCTGCATAACTTTCTTTACTTGTGCTATGGATGGCATGTAAGTCATAAAACAAAAAAATATAGACATGTCAGTGGGCTTTTAAGGGTCGGAACTAACAGGGGAAAAGGGAGGCCATTAAACTACAGGGGTTTGGAAGTTTCTATCCCTTGCCTGGGCAAACTGGGAATGAACTGGTGAAACTGGTAATGGCATGGACTCATGCCCCTCTTAAATCCTACCACTTAGGTGGCAGAAGTGGGATTTGCGAGCACATGTGCGAGCCCACTTAAAATTGCATGCACATATGGGTGCGCTCAGCCTATTTTATAACATGCAAGCATATATGCGCATACATTATGAAATAGCCACGTCCCTGGGTGCGAGCTGGGAAACGTGCACACACGTGCGCCCGCACAGCTGTTTAAAATTTACAGTCCCTAATTTTAAGGAGGCCCGATGGGAAAATGTAGGAAATGTTTACAATTATTGGAGGAGGAATATTTAATTTTTATTTAGGCCCATTCCAAGCCTTGATTTTTGGACTGGTAGTGCTGTATCCTGTCTCTTCTCAGTTGTCTATGCAGCTCAGAAAGGTCTGAGCTCAGAGCCTCAACCAATGCACAAACTGTGAAGCTATCTAAAAAAGAAAATTGCAGTAATGTTGAACAAGCAAGCAATCTGCACAGAAAAAGTAGGGCAGATGCAGAAAAAAATTTGAGCTTTATGGAAACTGGCAACCTTATTTTGTACACAATTTACCAGTGGCTCTAGCTCTAAGATTTTTCCAACTCTACAGTGCATTGCAATGAATAAAATAGCTTGGTTCAGTGTAGAAAGGAACTAATTAGTAGAATTCTCAGACAGAAAATGTTTTCAAGTTTGGGGATTATTACAGGGCCATCCAACCTCAGTAGGGATAATTTTACAAAAATACATTTGCAGATGTCTTTAGTGCCTCTCATGGTTGAATTTTACAGACCTATCACCCTTACAAAAAGACAGAAATCATTACATTAGCTTCTTATTATTGGATACAATATAAAATTACTGTAATTATTCACAATCTTCTCCATAATATCACTTCACCTTATATACAGTCTACATGAAGAATAAACACCCCTGCCCAGGACTTGCGTTCTGTGGATCAATATCGTTTAGATATTTCTTCTGCAAAAGTCACATCCTACAATGACAAGGGAGTGGTCATTTTCAATTCATGGCCCTACCTTATGGAATTGTCTCCCGAATAAGATAAGATTAACTAGAGACTCCAAGTTGTTTAAACAATTATTATTATTAAAGACACATCTTTTCCAGGTGGCTTTCCCTGATAATTTGCTGCTTTAAGTACTCTGATGAATACGACAAGTGAGGTTATCAAATTTGCAGATGATACAAAATTATTCAGAGTAGTTAAATCACAAGCAGATTGTGATAAATTGCAGGAGGATCTTGTGAGACTGGAAGATTGGGCATCCAAATGGCAGATGAAATTTAATGTGGACAAGTGCAAGGCATTGCATACAATGAAAAATAACCCATGCAGAAGATACACGATCTTAGGTGCCATACTAGGAGCTACCATCCAGGAAAAAGATCTAGGCATCATAGTGGATAATACATTGAAATCATCAGCTCAGTGTGCTGCAGCAGTCAAAAAAGCAAATAGAATGATAAGAATTATTAGGAAGAGAATGGAGAATAAAATGGAAAATGTTATAATGCATCTATATCGCTCCATGATGAGACCACATCTTGAGTACTGTGTACAGTTCTGGTCACCGCATCTCAAAAAAGATATAGTTGCACTGGAGAGGTACAAGAAGGGTGACCAAAATGATAAAGTGGATGGAACAGCTCCCCCATGAGGAAAGGCTAAAGAGGTTAGGGCTGTTCAGCTTGGAGAAGAGGTGGCTGAGTGGGGATATGATAGAGGTGTTTAAAATCATGAGAGGTCTAGAATGAGTAGATGTAAATCGGTTATTAACACTTTTGGATAACAGAAGGACTAGGGGGCACTCCATGAAGTTAGCAAGTAGCACATTTAAAACTAATCTGAGAAAATTCTTTTTCACTCAATGCACAATTAAATTCTGGAATTTGTTGCCAGAGGATGTGGTTAGTGCAGTTAGTGTAGCTGGGTTTAAAAAATGTTTTGATAAGTTCTTGGAGGAGAAGTCCATTGATTGCTATTAATCAAGTTGACTTAAGGAATGGCCTCTGCTACTACTGGAATCAGTAGCATGGGATCTTTTTAGTGTTTGGGTATTTGCCAGGTTCTTGTGGCCTAGATTGGCCACTGTTGGAAACAGGATGCTGGGCTTGATGGACCCTTGGTCTGACCCAGTATGGCAATTTCTTATGTTCTTGTGTTCTTATGTTTCTTAAGTAGCATACTGCTGTAATATTACCCCTCTAGCAACCAAGATATGTAGCTAAGAAATATATCTTTTGCCATCTGACATATATATTATTATTGTATTTGTTTATATTTTGCTTTAACTATTGTGTTTGTTTTATTGTACCCCACCCCGAACTATTAGGAGAGGCGGGTAATAAATACTTTTAAATAAATAAATATATGTTGGCATTACTATTACATGAACCAGTAACAACACTAACACCCTTTTGTATACAGACCCCTAGTCTACCCGATTTGCTTCCTTTTGCAGTACCAAATCGCACAGTTGATCTCTGACTTTCCCTTTACTTCTTCACCATTAAGTACCCTTTGTGCTTCTCCAAATGCTTCTTCAGTTCTGCGACTTTTTTGTCTCCACTGCCTCCACTGGGAGACTGTTCCATGCATCCACCACTCTTTCCGTGAAGATGCTACTGAGTCTACCCCTTTGAATTCTCATATCGTGACCTCTTTTTCTAGAACCTCCTTTTCACTGAAAAATGTTTGTTTCCTGTGCATTATGGATACCTTTGAGATATTTACATGTCTCTATCATATCCCTCTTCTCTCTTGTCTCCTCTAGGCTATATACTATACACCTTTAGGTCCTTAAGTCTCAACAAATAGCAAAGAATTATTTACTCATATTCATTATTTCCTTTATATAAATTACATATGGCTTAATTAATGCAAGTGAATAAGGTAAGAGAGAGAATGAGGCTCATGGTTTAGCGTACTTCAAGAGCATGGAAACAGATAAAAGATCCGGAGAGATGGTTTGGACAGCAAAACATTTGAAGAAGATTCAAACGTTCTGAAGAAATTCCAGGCTTTGCAAAGATGGGAATTCCATAGACTGCATCACAAAGGGTTTGAAAACAGCAATTTAAATTAGGATTAAGTACTCAGAGATAAATATTAGATTGGTTCTACAAATTGATAGTCATTGGTAAGAGAAAGACCAATGAGCATTCAGTAAAACTTCATGATCTTATTATTTACTTTTTCAAATCCAGGTATTTGTTTCGAGAAGATGACTGATTTTCAGAGCCAGGTTTTGGAGAGTTGACAGCCACATATACAATGCTGACTGCCCAAGTTCTGTGGTCCTACTGATTTCAGTAATACGGCCCTGCGGTTTACTGTAGATATCAGCGGTTGTTTGGCTATCAACTCTACATGCATATTATGTACCATATTACTTAAGAACAGAGGTCTCTAATTTGTAAATTTCCTACATTGCATAAAATGGCTGTTTGAAGGGATTCAGCCCTTGGCCTTTGTCTTCTCATGCTGCATGAAATGGTTCTAGCCCATGGACCTTCACTCATGCATAATGTTTTGCACAACTCAAATCTGCCAGAAGAGAAGCCATCATGCTTCCGATGCCTGTTACAGCATTTCTGTACCCAGATGACCGAGGATGTTTTCAGAGCTGTTTGGCATCTATGTCTGCAGAATGACATTGCTTATGGTGATCTACTTCAAACAAATAACTCCAGGTAGCTGGAAGGAAAGCAAGATTTGGTCAAAACAAACAAACAAGTAAATAAATAAATAAATCATGATCCCAACCATGTGCCAGGACATGTCCCCAAAATAGGAAAGTAATTTTATTTTCTGTTTATTAAAATAAAAAAACAGAACTTTCTAATTTCTTTCTGAGATTCAGTTAATGATAAAAGAAAAGACAATTGTGTTGGGTCTTAGTCAGTTAAATTCAGTTATTTATTCATTTATAAGCACTTCTTATTCTACCTTTTCCTAAAGTTAGGCCCAAGGCAGATACATAAAGTAATTCTGCACCAAAAAGTGTTGCTACCAGTTACTGCCAAACAACCAAGAACTTGCCTGTGGATGCTGCATCATGGCTCTGCTCTCCCAGAAAGGGGAACAATTCTGATATTTTATTACACAGGAGAGACAAAATCTTTATGGAAGGGTAATTGCAAAGTTGGATGAAAACGGAAGAGCTAATGGTGTGAGTAAGCTCTGCCAGACCTGGAGTAGCTTGCAAATGCTGCTCTTGCTAGGGCTGGGTCTTGGTACAGCTCCATTAGGTACTAGTATATACTGAGAAACAGTGCAGCCCTGTCAAAAGAACAGCCACTGCTAAAGCATGCAACAGTATAAATTCATAGAACTGCACCGTAGCTTTAAAAATAATGAGGTCGATATTCAAGAGGTGTTATCCCCCAGCCTTGAAATTCCTGCTCTTCTCACCAGCAAAGTTTTACCCAGGTGAGTCATTTCCCAGCTAAAGTTTAGCTGGACAGAAAGAGGCAGGGGGTAGGGGGTGGGGGGTGCTGGGAAGGCATTCCAGGAACATGGCTACAATCTGTCTGGCTAGTGCATATATTCAGCATTAGCCTTAAAAACGTAGCCATTTTCATCTAGTTGGGAAAACGCTGTCCTAAATATAGCGGGATAACTTTATCTAAAAGGTTCTCCCAGTATATCCAGCAGCAGGCTTACCCAGCTAATTCTCACTGAATATCTGGGATAACTTTATCCAGCTCTATTTTCCTTGCAGGAATACTGAACATTGTTCACAACATTTGTTGTCCCAGTTTACATGCTCAGATAGTTCCTTCCGGTTTTTTTTTCCCCCCTTTGCATATAGCACATTAGCAGGAAAACCAGATGAATAAAATTCTGTTCCAGGATTAATTCTTAATATATTTAATATCTTATATTTGAGTGGAATAAATGTCATATACCTTCTGTTATGACCATACTGCTTGTTTTTAAAACTCTCCTTCCTTGAAGCTACTCATCAGCAGGGTTGCCAACTGTCAGTAAATTGTATTGAGTCAGTTAAAAAAAAAAAGAGCTCTAAAGACACGTCAGTAAAATCATCATGAGTGACAAGCCTGTGTCTCCGGTGCCATGGCCTCAGGATCTGTGAGGCTGCACTACCTAAGAACTGGCAACAGTGCCTTAGTGTATGAAGGTATGAATCGTGACAGACTAAGTCCAGTCATCCACAAAATGACATTGGTGAAAAACACTATCAACAGTTGGTACCTCTCTCTGGGGGTCATTTTTCAAATCACATTAGGGCCTTATTGTGAGCGTTATAAAGCAATAAAGTATGTGATAAATAACACATCGCGAGATGCATATGCCAATTTTAAAAATCTAGTCAAGTGGGAGGAGTTTGGGAGGAGTAAATTAAAATAAGGGGTTCTTAATGTTGCGTGTGATAGCGTAACGCATGCTATTGCTGGATTTAATACTGGAAATAACTACAACTTTTTTCCTGGTGTTAGGGCCAAACTTGGATTTGAAATAAATATTGCAAATCCTGTTTTGGACAGGGGGAGGAAGGGGAAAGGAGAGAGAAAGAGAGCCTCTGGAGAGGCCTACATATTAGCCAACTTTTTAAACCACTGTAAGAGGGGATATTCTGAACTCGGCAGGGCCTGCAGAACCACTAGGCAAATTAGGCCTGGGCCTAGAGCGCTGACCATTAGGGGGCTCAAGACTTGTGGAGCCACCAGCCGTGAGTGGCGGCAAGGAGGAGGAGTAGAGTTTCAGCTGCTCGCGGCCCAGCTTGGGGGTGGTGGCGCGGCCACAAAAGGTGCCCAATCTGCTGGCGGCCCAGAGCGGTCAGGGCCAAGATCGGGTGTTTAGGTGTGGCCGCAAGCAGCACCCAACCCGCTCGCACACAAGCACGATCGGGGCTGAGATCAGAGTGGGGAGCATGACCGGGGGGACACACAACGAGAGAAGCGTACAACCATTCCGGGGGCACGGGCGCAAGGCAGAAGGTGCCTAGGTTGCCTAATCCCCTTGCACCGGCCCTGGAACTCCTGGTGAGATTTTGGTGGTGGGCAAGGTTTTAGGGGGGCAGTTTTACATGCACAGTCAGAGTTTCGGACAGCACAGTTACCATCAGGATATATTTTATGTGATTTGCAGTGATGAAAGGTATAAAAAGATGAGATTTGTACAATGTACTCTCAATCTAGCTTGATGCACCTGCTATCAAGCTAGGTCGAGAGTACAATGTGCAAATCTCATATTTGTGTACCTGTCATCACTCCAAATCACATAAAATCTTCACTGAAGTGTCCTGTGCTGTTCATATCTCTGACTGTGCATATAAAACTGCCCCCCAAAATGTAGCCCACCACCAAAACTTCACCCTGAGATTCTAGTTGCCCCTCTTACAGTGGTATAAATAGTTTACTTATATGAGAAGCTTATAAAGAGTCTCTCTCTCTCTCTCTCTCTCTCTCTCTCTCTCTCTCTCTCTCTCTCCAATTTTAACAAAGCACAAGTTTACCCACAAAGATGCCTTTTAAAATGTCTTTCTACAAGTATCAGTGTGATGCCCGCATGGATGTTTCATAACAATCAGCCTTAATGCAAAATTACATTCATACTGGTAGGTGTGGCTAAGTTGCACAAGTTTTCAGAAATGTAAGCACTCGGATCACACCTCAGGAGTGAAACATAAATCTGAAAGAAAAAGAAACATTATGCCTTTCTTTGTTTCACTGCCAATTGAATTACCTGAAAAAAAAAAGATTGCTAGGACTTCCTGGGAGGGCATGTTTCCAAGGCTTTACCCAGGTAAAGAGATATTTAGCTAGTTATAATTATCTGATTGAAAAGTGCCCTCCTCAGCTTGTGTACTGTTAGCTGCATCAAAATAGGGTGTCTGGGAGACGAAAACATCATGCATACATTTGATGTTTGCATGCATATAAACACATGCACGCAGACCAACCATTTTGAATGCACTTGCTTTGCATTTGCTAATTTTGAAAAAAAAAACAAAAACAACAAAAAACCCAAAAAGGGTAATGCTTTTGGAAATTTCCCTACAGCCAACCTGTGAATAGCACCCTTGTGGTTTACAACTATGCCAGCTGTTTGACAAGTGCCCCCTAAAATAACTTACAATCTCTACAGAGTTCAAGGTCCGCTAGGGAATAGTCAGTATAGGGAGAAAAACTCTCTACTCCATTCGCCTCCAGTCCTGTCAGGCTTGTCCCCAATCAGGATCTCCTAGCTGAGCAGCTATTGGGCTGGCCTGATGTAATCACCTTTACTGATGCTTAACTCTACATTCAGCACAACTTCACGTGCTGCCTGTTTGCAACATTTGTTTATGTGACTGCAAGGCTATTCCTTGTGCTTTGTGCAATTGAGGCTAATCAGGTTCTTACACATTCACATTATTTGTCAGTGTGCCTTCTTTTGTACATGCATGAACTGGTCGGTGTCAGTCAGGTAGTGTATGTTTGCCAGCTGTTACAGAGCAGGAAGTGGGTGCTGTTCATTCATTCCCTGTAATCGTGTTACAAGCTTTAGGTTCCCCTTTGTGACAAGGTTGTATGTCACTGGGTTGTGCTGCTGCTTTCATTATTATTCTTTCTTCTTGTTGGAATCATAGGCCCTTGGATCAAGGTGTAGTTGGCACACCTGCAGGGAGGAGTCCTGAATGTCCCCACCCGTCAGCCATTGCAGTTGGAGGAGGCAGAAGCCCAACTGGAGCTTCTCCTATACCAGCCCATGTTCCTATCGGGTTGAGCCTTTGGGTGCCGGGGCCAGCAGGTCTTAGATGGGGGCCTCTGCTGGTGATCGGAGGATCCATCGAGATTGTTGGATAATGCAGGCCAGTCTAGAGGCAGGCCAGTCCGGAGGCAGGGTCAGTATTGGGTGGCATGTAATGTGGTCCAGGAATCAAGCAATGATCAGTAGCAGGCAGCATTCAAGGAGGGCCAGGAATCAGTAAAGGGTCAGTGGCAATCTGCATCCAAAGAAATCCAGAAGTCAGGCCAAAGTCAATATCGGGTATCTGTCTATGGGAAAGGCAGGATGGAGAGACAGGGCAGGAAAATGAGGAGCAACACAGGAGGGAAGGCACACTGAAGAACTGAAGACTCACCATGGGGAATGACGAACAAGACGAGGACCACAAGGAACCAAAGAACGAAGATTCTGGAACTGAAGACACAGACTCAGGAACTAGAAAACGCAGAAACAGGAACACTTAAGGCAACTCACATTCAGGTCGATACTGTAAGACTGCGGGAGAGCGGACGAACGCCCGCTCTCCCAGCGAGCGCACCGGCCCTTCGCCGGTGCGGGCGATTCAGTATTTAAATGAGGTGACGCGGGAAAAACGGGGAAAAGGAGGCGCTAGGGACACTAGCGCGTCCCTAGCGCCTCCTTTTGGCCTGGAACGGCGGCTGTCAGCGGGTTTGACAGCCGACGCTCAATTTTGCCGGCGTCGGTTCTCGAGCCCGCTGACAGCCACGGGCTCGGAAACCGGACGCCGGCAAAATTGAGCTTCCGGTTTTCGGCCCGACAGCCGCGGGCCGAATTCAAATTTATTTATTTTTTTTTTTTTACTTTTTTTTACTTTTGGGGACCTCCGACTTAATATCGCCATGATATTAAGTCGGAGGGTGCACAGAAAAACAGTTTTTACTGCTTTTCTGTGCACTTTCCTGGTGCCGGAAGAAATTAGCGCCGACCTTTGGGTCGGCGCTAATTTCTTAGAGTAAAATGTGCGGCTTGGCTGCACATTTTACTTACTGGATCCCGCGCGCATACCTAATAGGGCCATCAACATGCATTTGCATGTTGAGGGCGCTATTAGGTGCCGCGGGTGGGCCGCGTGTTTTCCTCCCCTTACTGAATAAGGGGTAAGGGAAAACACGCGTCCAGAGCAGGCTGACAGTGCACTCCGACGGAGCACACTTTACTGTATCGACCTGATTACTGGGCAGTAGGGAGACCTGTTGCCAAGGCATCAGAGAGGTGTCTGCAGTGGCCTTATATAGGTCAGGGAGTGTAATGTCATCAGAGGGCACCTTACAGGTTTTCCTGTCGCTGGCCCTTTAAGAGTAGGGGCGTCGGGCACGTGCACACCTGAGGAGGAACAAAGCCTGGCTGTGTCAGCGGCATCTGGCCGTGGGGATCTCAGGTGATGTCCTGTTGCGCAGTGGCGTGGCGAGCTGCGCTGGAAGCAGAGACAGTTTAGTGGCATCCTGGTATGAGGGGGAAGGCCCGGCCTGAAGAGTGAGTGTGATGGTTCACGGGAGGAAACCGCAGACCGTCCAACGCAAGACCGCTATTGTTCTCTTTGTTCAGCTGCCCCTCCCTTTATCCGTCTTTCTCTCTTGCTTAGCAGGTATGATGATAAATACAAGAACTGAGAGGCCGATGCAATAATATGTGCATTAAAGAACTGTGCTCTGGATATCAGCGTACGGTTTTAACACACAGATTAAAAAATGTTTATTTATTTATTTATTTATTTTTAATTTTTATATACCGAAATTCTTGTAAGAACTACAAATCATTCCGGTTTACATAAAACGATAAACTGCCCCACAGAGAGAGGGGCTTTACATAAAACCGTAGAACAGATGGAACAATATAACTGTATGTTAATTTAACATAGTAATAAATAAATATTATAGTTTAACAGTAATAAATAAATATAAATATTATAAATATTATAAATACAGTTTAACTATTTAACGTAGAAATGTTGACATATTAACGCTGCAAAATAGATACAATACAATGTGATGAGCTTTTGGACTCCAAGATTGTTGTGCAGTTTAAACTCTTGATGCAGTACACTAATGATATGTAATGCACCAGAAATTAAAAAGTGCATAGAATGAGTTAAAATGTGCATCGACACAGGTGGGCGGAACTGGGGAAGAAAGAGACCATCCTGAGAATTAAAAAAAAAAAAAGATAGCTGGATGAATCCTACTTATCTGGCTATCTGGCCATACTTATCTGCCACATAGCCCAATACGTACAGACTCATCGGGCTAAATGGCAGCAGCTAACCACAGCCAGATAGCCGGATAAGTCCATGCTCATCCAAGTGGGGCGGGAAATACTTCTTTTTTGTCATTTTAAATGGCAACACAGCAGCCAACACAGCAGAGCTGGAAACTTAACTCCATCTCCAAACTAGGAGTTAAATTTCCAACACTAAGAAAATGTGAGTTAGACTAGCACATCTCCCTGCCTCGGGGAGTACATTTAATGCCCTCATTTGCATGAGATTTCCATGCGAGGACGCTAAGAAGTACCCACATTTTTTAATGCACATTTTGTGAGAGTAAAACTCCTTGCTACATTGGCAGTAAGGCTTATGCTCACAAAATGTGTGTTTGAACGAGGGTTAAGCTGTGCATTCAACTGAATCTACCGTTCTGCATCGGTCTCTGTGTGTGCTGTAATAGGGTTTCATTTCCAGTAGTTAGCAAATGCAAAGTTTATCTTTTCTTCAAAAAGGTATCCTCTTAAAAATGCACAATCTGAGCACAAAATGTTCTGAAACAGCACCAAGGTGCTTCAGGGAGAACTTTTATTTCTCACAACATGACTGCAGTGAAGTAAGGTTGAACAAATTCCTCAAAGGAGATGGCAAGTCCAGTGGAAATTGTTCAGCTTTGCATCCCTTTTGCTGTTTCGTGAGAAGCATCGGTTTCCCCTGAAGCGGGCATCGCCGTGCAGCAATACTACCTGTGTTGGGTTGGTGTCCCTTTGCGGTGCTGTTTTTGTGATGCTCGGGTAGTATTTCAGAACATTTTAAACAGAGACAACAGAGCACATGGACTACGACACAGCCTTCTTTGCTTTGTTCTGTCTACGGCAGGCTCACCTTCTTGACCTTGAATGACAGAAGGGGAGAAGCTGGATTAGGGAGCTCCCTGTTCTGTGCTCTTGCCTCACTCTTCGCCTCCTGTTTATGGAAGAGAGCAGTTTTTCTTTCCTCTGTCCCTTCCAGCCTTACCCCTCCCCTCTTATCTGCACTGGGAGGGGAGCGGCTGGAGCAGGAAGCAGAAGGCTGTTCTCTGCTAGGTGAGATTCAGCATAGCTGGGAGGCAGCAAATCTTCAGCTGGTCTGCTGCCCTCCCCGATTTTTGCTGCCCTAGGCACAGACCTAGGATGCCTACTGGCAAATCTAAACCCGGCTTGCTCACATTTATGATATCAACCAACAAGATAAGGTTCACGCTTGATTTCACATAAATATGGGCTGTTGATTTATTCATTTACAGTAATATTCACTTTTTAAACTTCCTGTGATTGACATATTTATATTTATATTTTTAATACCCATTGATTATAGAAACCGATGGCCCCCGATGTGGCTAATTTATATATGGGCAATTTCGAGGCGACATGGTTGTTTCAAAATCCATTTAAGTCCAACATTAGATCATGGAAGTGTTACATAGATGACATTCTAATTGTTTGGCAAGGGGAGGAGGATACCTGTAATGATTTTATACGGTGGTTGAACATGTGTGATCCAAACTTAAAATTTACTTCTGCATTTAGTAAAATTGGGGTTGTCTATCTGGATGATTTCATTAAAGTACATGAGTTGGGTTTTGATTTCACTTTGTTCCGCAAACCAACAGATAAAAATACTTTACTAAGATATGAGAGTTGTCACCCCCAACATTTGAGATCAAATTTGCCCATTGGCCAGTTCTTGAGATTGAGAAGAATATGTTCAGCCATTAATGATGTAGGGATTTTGACAGAGGGGTTACCCTATGAATGTCCTGAAAAAAGCCTATAAAAGAGCCCGGTGGGTCAATAGAGATTTACTATTGGTTCCGTCTGTCAGATCTAGGCAGAACATGGAAGAAGATAGAACGGTTTGTGTGTTGCCCTATTCTCCTTATGTCTATCGGATACAGAATAGTATAAAGAGACACTGGCACCTATTGGGTTATCATCAAATATTTAATAACACCCCGCGATTTGCCCTTAAAAGAGGTAGAAACATCAGAGACAGTGTAGTACATTTGAACTTTGGCGATGAGGCTAGAATTAGTACAGCACAAGGAAATGTAGCAAGGGGACACAATCCATGAAACAAGTGTTCCGTCTGTGATCAATCTTTAGTGGAGATGTGTTGCCTTTCTTTAAGGGGGGCAAATTCTGTTTAAGATTGTACACCGATTGCTCTGCGATGGGTGTGATCTATGGGATTTGGTGCCCCTGTCCTCTCTTGACATTGGTAAGACGAAACAGTGTTTAAGGGTTAGGATGGTAGAACATAGAAGCTCAATAGTGAGACAGCGTGTTGAGGCACCTTTGGTTCAACATTGTTTGGTGAAGGGACACTCATTTGTTGATCTGAAGTTTGCGGTAATTGAACAACCCAAGCCGTCTATACGGGGTGGTGATTTTGATAATGTTTTATTACAGAAAGAACAAAAGAGGATACATTATTTCAATACGGTGGCCCCTGGGGGGTTGAATAATGAGATTGACTGATCTTTGTTTTGAGTCTGGTTCTAATATTTTTGATTGAGATTGACATGTTAGACTTCAGGGAAAGGAAATGGATATATAAGTTTGGAGGAAGTGAAGGAGTTAGTTTGAACGCTGAGGCGCCATTATACTGTGGGAGTATTGATAAAAAGAACGTTTGATTGTAAAATCGATTTCTATAGATCTTTCTTGTTAGAGTAAGTAATATAATGGACAGTGGGTGGGTACATATGGTATTTAATGTATGGTGTGTGAATGGGTTACTTGGTGAGAATGTTTTTAATGGCGTGTTTATTTTAGGACTAAAGCAAGGGTAAAGGAGATGTCTGGATTATATGCTGATACGAGGTGTCCCCTGACGAAGGTTGGTGACAGCCGAAACATGGTCCTTGTTGAGGCAGTGTTTGGAACGCTACAGTGGGAGCTAAGTATTTTTTAATACAAAATATGTCAGTTTAATAAAAATAAGAAAAATTGGTTTTGGTATGGGAAAATTGGGTTGATGAGATGGGTAAAAGTGTGGTTAAAGGTTGGGGTACAACGTCAAGTGATTACATTATAGTGCCTATAAGTGGCTGATGCTGTTTGCGGCCCATTGCGTGGCGAGAGACAGTGGATTAAAAGTGTAGCACTAAAGTCTGATGACATTGTCCCTTTTGTTAAATAATCTTTTCACTAGTGGTTATTGATAAATGAATTGTTTCCTCTGTTTGGATATTGTTAATAGTGAGGGGATTGTGCTTCTGTTTTGTGATTAAATAATATCTGCCATTATTCCAGTGTATTAAATATTAAACTGCTTGAGCCAAACGTAGAATCTAGAAATGGTTATGTTTTCTTTTCAGACACTACTACTGAAATCATCTAGACATAACATGTCATTAAACAGATATCTAAGGAAGTATCTTTTCTGCTGGATCCTTGCAATGCATTACTACTAGAAATGCCCATTGCACCTGCTCTACCAATGAAACTCAATCCTATCCTGGAAAACCCTGTTATTCAGTTTCAGGTTTTCCCACATAGATTGCCTGGCATCCTGATTTGTCAAATAGTTTCTCATTTTTGGGTATACATAGCTGTAAACTACAAAATAAACTAAGATCAAAATTCCCTTGTGGACAAGGTCCTAAGAATTTTGACCTTAGCTCTCTGCATGTAAAATTAGACTTGAGGTTTACCCATCCCTTGCATGGCCACATAACCCAGAATCCACAGGACAGTCCTGGAATAAGGACTTTGGGCAAGATGCAATAAATACTTTTCCCAATGACTTGAAATAGGAGAAACATTTTAGAGCATCTGGTCTTTTGTGTACTATGCATGGTGTGCTAGGCAGAGCAAAACATTTTCCAAAAGTGGAGCTCTCAGTCTAAATTAATTCCTTTGAATGAGATGGAAATTTTTCTATTGCACGTTCAAAGAAAAGATTTGAATTTCAGAGGTGCCTAAGGAGAAGAGATCAAAGGCAAATGAATTAAACATGAAGCGCACAACTCTTTTCTTTTGCTTGAGTCCATTTAAAAACCTAATTTTTAATTGTTTGTACTTACAGATTAGGGGATTACTTTTCTAAAAAAAACAGTTATGTACTATCAATTTCTTCTCGAGGGATTTCTGGGAGCTCTGCTCCACTGAGTGAGATATTCTTTGTTTTCATAAACTATTTAATAAACGAATCTTGGAGAAACTCCCAGGATTCCCCTCTATCACATCACTGATAAAATGTGAACTGAGGGGGGACTAAGATGATGCCTACGCACTTACATCCCTCCAAGTGAGCTCTGAAGCACTGTGGTTCCTTTCTTTATCTTTCTGTCTGAATCTAAAAGTATTTATCTTTAATAATGGTGAAAAGGAAGGTTAAGATTATGGTTTGCTCTTCCAAGCCTCCAACACCAATTTCTGGACCCTTGGATTCTTTTATGTGCTCGTTGAATGGGAAAACAGCTGGCATAGTGTTATGACTTGAGAAGTGGACCCTTGGTCCGGCGAGGAATGTAGTCCCCTCGTCGGTGGGCGAGGCCAATCACGAAGGTCACTGGAGGTACTAGAAGAAGATCTGGATGCAGGCGCCTCCTGCAGGTCGTTTAGTCCAGATAGCTGGCGCCTCCAGCAGGTCGAGAGAATAGGTATGAGCACCTCCGATGGGTCGTGAAACTGAAGCTGGTGCCTCCAGCAGGTCGTGGGAACCGAAGAAGTATCAGAAGTCAGTCCAGAGAATAAGAACCAACACACTCCGCAGCCAGTCCAAGGATCAAGGAGCCAGAATAACCCGCAACCAGTCCAGGGGTCGAGAGGCAGAAGAATCCGCAACCAGTCCAGAAATCGAGAATCAACAAGAGTCCGCAGCCAATCCAGAAGTCAGGAGCCAAACAAGAACGACAGCCAGTCCAGGGATCAAACGCAGAAGCAACCAGGAACCAGAACAAACAACACTGGAGCCACGAAGCCGAGGCAAGGTCTGAGGCCCCAGACCTTGCCTTAAATAGTGCAGGGAAGATGGAGACAGCAGGAAGGAACCCCCTACACTTCCTGTAGAGTTTCCTTTAAGGCCGGGCACTTGCTGCCCGCGCAGCCCTAAGAGATCTCCGGGGGGCATGGCTTAGCCGCGTCGAAGACGCTGCGGCCATCTTGGAAGGCAGCAACGCTGCCTCGGAAGCAGCCTGCCGACGACGGCCCCGACGTTGCAGAGGTGAGTGACCGGTGGTCACAACACATAGTTGTTGGTGAATTGCTGGAAAGAGAATCTTATGTGGCCTTCCCAAGCTCAGAGACCTCCCTGAGCCCCAGCTTTCAAACACTTCCTCAACACCACCACCACCACCACAAGTACCATAGAGTTCTCACAATAACAGAATCAGAGGGGGGAGCACCAAACGGATGGCTGATTCTGTTTGAAGTCGGCAATGGGAATGTCAGTGAAATCGCAGAGAAAAGAAAAAGACAAACCGAGAACGCCAGAAAAGAAAATGGCTGCCGCTATGTGTGCAGCATTTCCACGGGTGCTGGACAAGGCAGCAGTGAGTGAACTAACTACAGCAGTGGTGTCTGTCTTGGAATCTAAACTGGATAATATTTTGGCCCAAGTCATAGAAGTGAAAAAGTTGATGGTAGACGTCGGTACAAGGTTTGATGTGGCTAAGATGCATATAAGTATGTCTGAAGAGGATATTGCAGCCTTGCAGAAAAAGATTCTGTCTTAGAGAAGGATGCCAAAGAACAAGAAAATAAAATAGACAATGGGGGAACTTAAAGTGTATTGCTATTTCATCAGAGGCCCTCATTTTCCAAGGAGTTACCACAGGTGATAATTCCACAAATCACACTAACAGGGTTCATGATGTTTCCAGGGAGAGAGAGAGAGAGAGAGAGAGAGAGAGAGAGAGAGAGAGAGAGAGAGAGAGAGAGAGAGAGAGAGAGAGAGAGAGAGAGAGAGAGAGAGAGAGAGAGAGAGAGACTTGCTATGATACCTCCTCCCTAGACAGGTATTTGTATCCCTATGGGAGGCCCACCTAGTAACTCGAGGTGAGGGTTAAGTATTAGTGTAGGGGGGGTAGGGGCCACTTTGACATTCAACGTGAGATGTACGAACAGAACAGTGGTCTCTTGTGAAGATTTGCTGGCCTTCGGAGTGAGGAAACTCACTCCAAGATGAGATTTGTGCAATGTTCTCTCCACCTATCTTGTTGTTACCCAGGTAGAGAGTCCATCAAGCTAGGTGGAGAGAACATTGCACAAATAGTTATATGGTGAGTTATTATAAATTGTTATATTTCATGCAGATAATGCTAGTGTGGTTGAAGAGGAAGGATATTAGGAAGCTAAACAAAATGTGCTCTACTTTTATTTGGAAAGGAAAGAAGCCTAGATTGGCTATTTCAAAGTTGCCTATTCCAAAATCAGAAGGGGGTTGGTGTTTTCTGAATTTTAAGTTCTACAATGTGGCATATCTGATGAGATCACTGGGAGATTGGCTGTGGAATAGTAATCATTATTCAGATATTATAATGGAAAGGATGTGAGGACTTCTTTGGATCCTAGATATATCTTACATTCCCCAATGAAGAAACTTCCCGGGAGATATGGGATTCCTTGTTGCTCACTACAATGCAGAGAACATGGTAATGGGTCTGAGCTAAGCTATCACTGCCCTGGGATTCATCCTACTGTTTACCTTTGATTGGGAATCCATATTTTACAGTGGACAATACTAATACAAATTTTGGGGATATGGCGTCAAAAGGGGTTGAAACATTTCAATTGCCAGCAAGAGTTAGGGATGAGACAAGTTGATATTCTAGCTTATATGCATATAATAGATTTTGTTAAAATTAAACTTGAAGTACCTTCTGGGAGGTTTACTTCTGGGACCTTACAAAGGTTAATGTATCTTTATAAAACAGGGAAATAATTCCTTTCTATGTTATATAAATACTCGCCCTCAATAACTGACTATGCTTATATGAAAGTGTTGGCAGGGGGTCTGGAATAAAGATCTGAGTAAGGAAGTTACAGAAGATCATTTATTGGTGTGAACGAATATGTTAGCTAAAACAGAATCTTCAGAAGTCAGAGAACAACATATGAAAACTGTTTACCGGATGATATTTTCGGTGAATCAGGCTTTAGCAGAATGTTCTAGTTCAGCAGCATGCCTGAAATATAATATACAAAAAGCTTCGATGTTCCATGCTCTTTGGGAATGTCCGCCAGAACAAAGATTTTGGGGGGGAAGTGTTGGGTTTCCTTACCAAAATATTATTGTTTCCTATACCGAGTGATCCCATGTTATGTGTGTTAGGCTACACAGATGATATTTCACAGTGAGATAGATATAAAATGCTGTTTATTTTGAAAAATATGTAGATGGCTAGGCATCGCAATCTAAAAACTTGGTTAGAGTCTGAAGATCCATTATTTCAGTGTTGGAAATTACCTCTAACAGATCTATTATATTTGGATCACAGAACTTGGACATTGTGTGCCAGAAAAACAGGAGACAAGTTCCAAATAACTTGGATATCATTTATACAGTCACTTCCAAAGGAGGTCCAATGGAAATACCTAATGGATTGAACTAAGGGTGGCACATTATATGGACAATTCTTCCGGTGGGACAACGAACTTGGATTGTCTGATTGGGAGTAAGGGGTGGAAGGATTGGGGGGGGGGGGTCTCATTGTCGTTGCTATATTTTTTGGGGGGGAGATTATCTTGTATGTGAGTTACTTGAAATTGAATAAACAAATCATTTCAAAAATATATATATATGCAAGGTCAGACCATTAGTCCATTGAGCCCAGCATCCAGTCTCTAACTGTGGTCAATCCAAGTAATTAGGAAGGGATTACTCAAGATGGGGGGGGGGGGGGGGGCGCGAAAGACTATCATCCATGGAACAGGAGAGGGACCCTTGGGGTGATTGTCCCTGGTCATCTGAAGGCAGCAAAGCAATGTGACAAGGTGATAGCTAAAGCCAGAAAGATGTTGGGCTGCATAGAGAGAGGAATAACCAGCAGGAAAAGGGAAGTGATAATGCCCTTGTACAGATCTTTGGGGAGACCTCATCTAATGTACTGTATTCAGTTTTGGAGACCATATCTCAAGAAGAATAGAGACAGGATGGAAAGGGTCTAGAGAAAGGCAATGAAAATGGTGGGGGATAGGTGAAGGATCTAAATAGGTATACCCTGGAGGAGAGGAGGTGCAGGGGAGATATGATACAGACCGTCAGTTACCTGATAAGTATCAATAATGCACAGACTTCAAACTCTTTCTGCTGGAAAGGAAAAGCAGTAGAACTAGGGGTCATGATATGAAACTCCAGGGGGAAGACTCAGAACCAATATCAGGAAATATTTATTCACGGAGAGGGTGGTGATGCCTGGAATGCAGAGAAGGTATTTAATAATGGAGAAGATTTTCTCTGTATGTGATGTAGTCATGCTTTGGGCATTTCAGAGTGATGCAAATAAATGTGTCTAGGGAATAGAGATACATTTATACCCAGATGTACTTGGATCTACTGTACATGAATGGAAGAGGATAAGTTGGAAGAGCTTATAGTGAAATTCAGGAAATTCAAGAAACAGAATTTTTTCCTGTTTGCAGCAGTCTTGATCTTATTGTGCAGAAAAGTATTATCCTTCATTAAAGAAAATATTGGAAGCTTTAAGAGTAGACATCTGGTTTCCAAGTTGTAGTATCTTATTATTTTGTTTCACCATCAAAATACCTGCTTTTTGAACTTGCCAACTGAGTCCAAACAGAAAGTATATATATATATATATATATATATAGTGATATCTAGGTAGTTAGGGTAGACTGAGACTACATCCTCAAGGTTGTTGTCCATATTTCACCAGTGAAACACTGCTCAGGACCATCAGTGCTGTCCCTGGAGGTCTTCCCATGGAGGCTGACTGTTTTGGCTAGCATCAGTCTCTAGCAAGCACTCGAGGCTTGGCATACCAGGGCTCTCTAAGTAGAAAAGAAGTGAGGTGTGCCCTTGTGGTGGTGAAGAGGGTCCAAGTCTCGGCCACTGCGCCGACCTACACGCCCCGGGAGACCACAACACTATGGTGGTCTCTGAACGGTCCTCCGACTGTTCCCAGCCCTTTCGGACCTGCCGCAGGGAGCAGCAGAGGCGGCAGGCTGGACGGAGGTCAAGATGGCACAGGACTGAAGCAGTCAGAGCAAGGTCTTGGAACTTGGAGCAAGGCACAAGTGGAGTTCAGGACGAAGACAGGAACAAGAGGGATGAGCAGGACCCTCAGGCGCCCTACCAGACCCGGGCTGGTCGTGGACCACACTGTCTCCTACGCACCCTACACAGCCAGGAGGCTGGTCGCGGACCACAAGAAGAGCGGGAGAACTCGGAAAGTCACTTAGCACAGGGTAGTGGAAACCCCTCAGATCCTCCAGAGTTGGAACTAGGCAAGGCAACGAGGAATCTGAAGACTCAGAACACAGGAGGAGACTCTCGGAGACATGGGTCCCACATTCTGGCATCTGGACCAGACACATCAGGAACACTGGAACACACAGGAAGTCCAAGGGAGACATAGCCTAGGTGAACTAGCCCCTTGCCAAAGCAAGGACTGAGAGAAGAGGAAGTCCTTTTATAGGACAGGAAACAAGCAATTCCCTGGGAGGAGTTCAGATGGGCCACACCTGGCTGGCCCTATAACTGGAGAGAAGAGCTGCAGGCTGAACCCTAGGGAGAAGGGCGGGGCCCAAACCAGGAAATCTAGGTGAAGACTGAAGCAGGCCTCAGGCAGACCCCGAGGATGTCGAAGGCCTCACAGGCCACGGAGCAAAACCTGGTCAACCAGATCAGGTGAGGCCCTGGCTATGGAGCGGCCTCCAGAGAAAGGTGAGAGGCCTCCCGTAGAAACAGTCTTCTTTTAAAACAAAAACTATCTAAAGACTCCTATGAAATTCTTGAGGTATACCAGTGGAGGAATACCTGGAAATATTTGGGTCCACTGAATTTTTTTTTCTTACACTGCAAAGAAAATATTTGAGCTGGGCAGATTTGGGAATAATTGACTCTGACTGTGTGTATTTATTCCTGGGCATAATTTCAGGCATGCCTCTGAATTTTGTAGAATAGTAGACTATGAGGTTAATTTTCAAAGCCATTTATAAGGGTAAAATTCATTCTGCCTATGCTAATCAGCTGGCGGAAATGTGCCCTTCTGCTAAAGTCTGCATGAGGGACAGCACAATGCACGTACTTTTAGTCACAGAGAGCGAAATCATTCTGGGAGAGGTGGGGGGAGAGGGGTGTGCTTAGATTGAGGGAGGTCAAGCACACACATAGACAACATTTTTCAAATCTTCGCACGTACTTTTCCAGCAAAATTCTACTTGCAGAAAAAGCAGGTGCAAGAGATCATGTGTACTTTGTCTCTGCGAATACTTTTGCTTTGAGAATTGCTATACGTGTATAAAAGGCACATGTGGTCTTTGTCCTTATATGGACAATTTGAAAATTGCCCCATCAATGACTAAAAACTCAGTTGGAAAAATGTATTACTTCTTCTGGGCTATTATAAATCAAAGAAGGACAGAAAGAGGAAAAATAATTCTACTACATGCAACATTCAGGTCGAGATCAGGCCACGCCTGTCACAAAATGGGGAGAAGTCAAGCAATTATCTCTTTCTTTTGCTCTTTAAAAAGTTATCATATTATTTGTGCAGGTCGCTTTTTTAAATCATTTTTCACTGGAACAAGAATTATATAACATTTAACATCAAAAAGAAAATGATATAGCATGTCACCAACCAAAGTGAAAGAAAGCACTTAGACTACACAACAAATTGGAATACATATTTGCCAAGTGCACATGTAGTGAAGGGACCTAAGTAGAAAAATATCAAATAATCAAGCAAGAACAAAAACAAAAAGCAAGCATACAATAATTTTACAAACTTCTAGTTATGGTTATTTCTATTCTCTGAACTCTAATCTTACATAGTGTCTACACGTCGCCAAGGAACTAGGTCACACTTTCAGTCTCACTTTGAAGGATAGGGAAAGGATTTTAAATTAATAGGCTCAAGAATAATATATTGGTTTCCTTGATAGTTATGGGAGCACTTGGTTAGAAATTTTAACAAAAGCTCAGAACCTAAAGAGATAGTGTGCTGATGCAACTCTCCTTTTGCTAAGAGGGTTTCTAGTTACATTGGGGAAAGCCTGATTTTCTGGCCACAAAAAGCAGAATTTTTAAAACATTTTTGTGTTGTGGATGGAGCAAGGAACATGCTCATGAGTCCCTGAGCTGCGGTGTGACCTGCACAACTCGAGAGCTGGCCGCAGTCCATGCCGCTGGCAGCGAACACATCCGTGTACAGGTGATAGGTTTTGTTAAGGTTGGCACCTGGGGGGCCAGATTTAGATCCTGTGCTATAGAGTTCCTGAAGGAGCCCTGTTGCATGGCTCCCAGCCTCAGGATTGTTGCCGCGATGACCAGACTAGGAACAGTGACATGCAGAAGTCTAGTAAAATAGGGGGAAAAAAATCCCTGTGTGGTTGTGAATACATCATCGTGGCATCAGAATCCCAGCCCTGGTTCTGACTGAGCTGGAAGAAAAAGGAGACATAAGGAGCTACTGGTTCAAAATGTTGTGATTTCGCTGGCGGGATGGGCCGGCAAGTGGCTCACTCAACCCTAGATTTCACTGTTTGCTGCCTCTTCTGCTCTCCACAGCCTTGGAGTGCCGCTTCACCCAACGCTGTGCCTGCGGCAGGAGAGATGCTGCCTCGCGGCATGGATGCCGCCTTCGCTGCTGCTTCCGTGTGGCAGGGAACCGCTCCTGTTGACATCCTCCTTGTGCCCTGGGAACGCTGCAGATTTTCCACTCCTGCACCCAATGTCACTGCTACAACTTCCTCTTTCCTGCATGCTGCATCCATAGGTGTGGGTACATGTCATTGCTTAGAATTTAAAGGGTCCACAGTGGGAAAAAGCCCAGCAGCCCTTTCTGATGATGTTTCACAGCTAGCCCTATAAAAGGGCTCTTCCTGCAGATCAGCTTCACCTTCGTAAGGTCTTCCTTGTTCCTGTGATCATTGATGATCTTCATGTTCCTGTTCTTTTGCCGTGTTCCTGCTCCTGGCCTTTGTTCCTGCTCCAGTGTTCCTTGTCTTCAGTTCGTTCCTGTGTCTTGAATCCTGTCAAAGTCTTCAGTCAAGTTCCTGATGTTCCAGTCATTGACCTGTCCAGAGTCTTCAGTCTTTGCACTAGATCAAGTCTCCAGAAGTCCACCCTTGTTTTTATAGTCTGAGCCTTAATCTGAGTTCCTGAACCTGAGTCCAGTCCTCAGTCTTCGGAGTCTTGTTCCAGCTTCCACCTTGATCCTGAGCCCAGAGCCTGCACTGCTATTGTTGTGGTCCGTGACCAGTCTTCAGGTTGTGTAGGGCATGCAGTGGTTCCAGTCACCCTCAGTGCCTTCGTCTTGTCCTTGTTCCTGAGCCCAGTGCCTGCACTGCTATTGTCATGGTCCACGACCATCCTTCAGGTTGTGTAGGGTGTGCAGCATTGCCAGATACCCTCAGTGCTTTCTTATCATCCAAATCTTCAGTGCCTTTGTCATGTCCTCATTGCCAGAGTCTTCAACTAACCTCGACCTCCGTCTGTCCTGACACTCAAGCCATTCCCAAGTAGCAAGTCTGAAAGGGCTTTTGGAGTGGCCAGAGACCAGCATTGCATTGCTGGGTCTCACTCCTGTGCGTGCAGGTTCAGCGAGGTCTTCACGTTATGTGCCAAGTTCAAGAGTATTCCAGTCTTAGCCTAGCCTGTACACGGATGTGCAGGTCACACCGCAGCTCAGGGACTCATGAGCATGTTCCTTGCTCCATGGGTGGAGGGAGTGGAGGAAGTTACATTTTCTTGTACGCATATTGCTATTGTATGATTTAATTAAAATTATATCCTACAGGATAGGAGAGATAAAGGACTATAGACTTTCAAATATCTGAAAGATATTGGAAATACACAAGAAAGAAATCTCTTGCAATAGAAAAGAAATTCTACAACTAGGGATCATGATTTGAAGCTCCAGGGAAGTAGACTCTGGAACAATGTCAGGAAAGATAAGTACCTTGGCAATTGTTAGATTCTATAAGTGATTTTATTTGCATAACTTGCAAACTAAAAGCTAGAAGAATGCTGGGCTGCATAGAGACAGGAATAACCAATAAGAAAAAGGAGGTGGTGATGCCCTTGTACAGGTCCTTGGTGAGGCCTTACCTGAAGTACTGTGTTCAGTGCTGGAGCCCCTACTTCAAAAAGGATAGAAACAGGATAGAGAAGGTCCAAAGAAGGCCAACCAAAATAGTGTGGAGTCTCCATCAGAAGACTTATGAGGAGAGGCTGAAGGATCTGAATGTGTACCCCCTGGAAGAGGGGACGTGCAGGGGAGATATGATACAGAACTTCAGATATCTGAAAAGTTTTAATGGTGCACAAACTTCAAACCTTTTCCATTGGAAAGGAAACAGTAGAACTAGGGGTCATGAAATGAAACTTCAGGGGGGACGACTCAGAACCAATATCAGGAAATATTTCTTCATGGAGAGGGCGGTGGTTGCAGGAATGCCCTTCCAGAGGAGGTGGTGAAGATGAAAACAGTGAAAGAATTAAAAGTGGCATGGGTTAGACACTGTGGATCCCTAAAGGCTGGAGGATAAAAATGAAGAAAAGTCTGCATGGGGGTAACCTGTTCAGTGATGGTTACAACCCTTAACAGTGTGCATGGGGATAACTATCCTTAATCAATAAGCCTTGATGCTTTTGATGCAACTGCAACATTGTTCTCCACTTTGATGGCGGGGGATGGGAATTAGATTGAGATGACAACCAACTTGGGCCCTGACTTTTATGGTCTGGAGTACTGATATGCAGGTATAAGGGGGAAAGCACAGGACTGCTTCTACACCCAAACCCAAAAGCAAAGCACATCAAGCAGCATTGTCTGAATTTTCAAGAAGGCTCCTCACCCAGTAAAAATGTTGTTTTATGGGTAGCCTGCATGAGCAGCAGTTACTACCCTTAACAGAAACATGGTGATAACCTGCATAGTGAGGAGGTTACTACCATAAGAAACTTGCTGGGCAGACTAGATGGACCATTTGGTCTTTTTCTGGCATCAATTCTATGTTACAAATGTAAAACATATTTTCAAACACAGGAATATTTACACTACCTTCATTCAAAGTGGTGGTAGTGGAGGGGCTGTTGCAGTCTGGGAAGCTGCAGTCCAGGTATGAACCCTTGAACCGAACTACCCTGGTTAGAGTAGCTCGGGAGGCGGAGCCACAGGCACAGGTCTTCACCCGGGAACCAGGAACCCCCCAGGAGGAGCCCGTAGGGTCCTAGAACCTTGGGACTTAAGAGCCACAGGCACAGGTCTTCACCCGGGAACCAGGAACCCCCCAGGAGGAGCCCGTAGGGTCCTAGAACCTTGGGACTTAGGAGCACAGTAACAGTCTCTATAGAGAAGGCCTGGGCAAGAGCAATCCACAGAGTCCAGCAGCAGGAAACAGGAAGGCCGGTGAGAGCGGGGCAGTAGATAGAGTCTGTAGCCTGCTGAACAAGCAGTAGAGAGCAGGCCCGGGATCTGTAGTATGCCGTAGTGGAACGTAGACTGTGACCTGCAGAAGGCAGGACCGGGGTCAGTAGCGTGCAGGGCGCCAGATCGGGCAGAGAGTAAGGAAGACAAACCCGAGTCAGGCTGACGGCCAGTCGATGCAGTCTCAGGTGCAGGCCAAGATCGGAGGCTGGCGGCAAGCAGGAGCGGAGTCGGGCACAAGCTGAGGTCAGTGGCAGGCGGCAGGCAGAAGTGGAGTCAGGAACAAGTTGAGGTCGATGGCAGGCGGCAGGCAGAAGCGGAGTCAGGAACGAGCTGAGGTCAATGGCAGGCGGCAGGCAGAAGCGGAGTCAGGAACGAGCTGAGGACAACTGGGAAAGCAGAACAGCAGAAACGCAACTAAGAACTACTAACAGTAGCGACCCTCGTTGCAAGGCAATGAGAAGGCAGATGAACGCCGGTTAAATCAGGCTTGGGGCGTGATGTAGTTAGCCCAGGCGGGGCCAGACTTCCGGTGACCGTACGTCCATAATGCGCGTCCTCGCGCGTGGCAGCAGCAAGATGACCCAGTAATGGCGGACGCCCCACAGGCCCAGCAGAGCTGCGGAAGCGGCGTTCCTGGCATCGGAGGTGAGCTCTGAGTTCAGCAAAAAGAGGGGAAGTGGTGGAGACCGCAACAGGGGCTGATAAATGATTATATCATGTGATTAATATGCCAATCCAATGGCTCATAAGCACCTCTATGATTCCAGCTCTTAGAAGATCTCTTGGTGATCAGACCACATCGGCTGTTCCTCTGTGTTTAGCTTATGTTGTGTTGGAGCATTGCTTTAGCTTCCTTTTGTCCTAGTAGGAAATATTTTGGCACAGAAAAGGTGATGGATGGCTGGCATGCCCTCCCAGAAGAGGTTGTGAAGACAAAGATGGTGACAGAATTCAAAAGGGCATGGCTAAACACAGAAGGTCCCTAGTGGCAAGAGGATGATGGAGCCTAAGCAATGAAATAACCTGTGCTAACGTTTCTGCATGAGAGTGACCTGCATGCAGCGTAGTTACAGATCTAAGCAAGACAATGGGGTAACCTGCACAGAGCAGGAGTTACAACCCTAACGACTGTCTGGGCCATTTTGGTCTTTATCTGCCATCATTTATATGCTAGTGCTACTTTGTTTTTTGACTAACAGCTTCCTCCTGAACCTTTTGGGCTTCCAACTCCGTCATAAACTTTTGTGGTTTTGGTAGTTATTTGGTTTTTTGTTGTATTGTGTGTGTGAATTTGTAAATTACTTTTATTGTAGATACTGGTTATGGCTTTTTAATTAAAAAAATAAATAGATAGGCAAATAAATAAGTTAATGGGCTACTGAACCATGAGCCATCTTGTCAGCTACCCAGGGCTTTTCCTCCTATTTTTATTTTCTCTTCCCCTCCATCGCAGCAAGCCTTATAGCTAAGAGACACAGAGCACAGTTTTCTTTAAAGCTCGACACGTCAGCAGGCATCACTTCAGTGTGACACCTGGGAAACTCCTCTCTTCTGGGCTGTGGATACTACCTCCACAGGGATCCCCTACCTCAACCAGCCAGTGGAGCAGGAATTAGGTTTAGGAACTTGTTCATATTCCAACTCATTAAAATGGTTTAAAAAATACCTAAACTATTTTTTGGTTCAAAAAAATGGAAGGCAAATCAGAATAATGTCACCATCTTTTAGTATAAAAATTGTTAAACTATAAAAAATTGACTAGTTTTGGACCAAGAGGAAAGAAGAATAAAGAATAAGACTAATTCAGGTCTGAGCACAATCAAAAAACCAGGAAAGTTAATATTTTAAGAAAATAGATAAGGTCAGATACAAAATAATCTGCCTACTGAAGCAACTGATGGTAGAAAGAAAAAAGAAAGGGGAAAAAAATCCAGTTTTCTTCTTTACTTGGCCATCCTTGAATGATGCATGAGAGATTCAAAACACTAGGATGCATCCTTTAAAGGGGTTTCCGAGAAAGTATTTGAAAGGCATTATAGCAGCTCCTGATAAGAGTATCATACGTTTACTGGTGGTACAAGGCTTGGTATCACAATGAACAGCTGAAGGAATGCAGCGATGATCCCTAGCAGAAAAGTGACGCTTACATGTCCTTTGAAGAACTCCAGTTGCGTGGGTGCTCGAATCCTAACTCAGAGCCCGCTCCAACATACCAAGCCCCTTGTTTAAAAAAGTACGGCTTCAAATAGATTTGCTAATGCAACAGCAACAACAGCTGCCAAACTCTTTCCCTCTCAGTAGGCAAGGGGGAGGTGAGGGGTTGCGGACATGCCATTGCTCTCTAGGTCATTTGAAAGATATAAACAGCAATTTAAGTGTCCACAGCTAACCTGTAAATGATAATGATAGCAGCACCGGAAAGCTTTTCTGATATCACCAAGTATGCCAGATAATGGGTGTGGAATGGATTTCACAGGGCATTCTTTGAGAACTGACAAAATAAAATATTCTTATGCTTCACCACAGCTCACTTGCTCTCTGCCTGTGAAAAGTAGGTCAGCCCTGACAAATTGATCTGGTTCTGCCCCTTAGTTCAAATTTCTCTAGGAAAGACAAGACTGTTAAGACCATTGATGAAATGAGATAAAGCCATAACTGGACCAGCCTCTCTAGCACAACCTTCTGCTAGTGTCAGGTACCGACACTAGCAGAAGGTTGGACTAAATAAAATTATTGTGTTTTGAAAACTGACATTTTTTTCCTTATAGTTGTAACACCATTTTAATATAGCAATGATAATTGCTGTAAACCATTTTAATATAGTAATGATAATTGCTGTAAACTACCCGCAACAGTACCGGTAAGTATACATTCATTTTAGATTTTTTTTAAATCACATCTATTTTTAATGCTAAATTCTCTTTTGTTTATGCACTGCAAGGAAGAGTAAATCATATAGCTTAACCAGGGTAAGTACATACAAAAAAATAACAGAACCCTCTATTTTACTTTATATAGCGGTACATATTAAGCTTATTTTCCTGACTCAAAGTGTAATGCTGAGCATAATTTTGCACATTCATATGTTGGAGCTCACACGACTATAGATGAAATGTGAATGAGTACAGCTCCTGTGTCGTTCGCTCTCTTGCATGTTAGTCCCTTGCTGATGTTAATTCTATTATGAAATAAAACACCCACTATACCTTGATTCTTGCGACAGATCTCCCTAGTTTCCTTGTACACCAACAGCACCTATCTGTGAGGTTCTATTACTAATATATACTAAACTAATTAAATAAAAAAAATTCCTTTACTTATATAGCAATAATATCGCTCTCACTTTTCTTTAAAACTCCTTCTGAATAATTCATTGGTCTCTTTCTACATCAGTTACTCAGTGCAACCTCTGATAGAAGCATCTTCTACAAAAGGCATACTAGAACTTTTTCAGCATTCTAGCTCGAGGCTTTTATAGCAATAAAGGATCCTGGATTTGGTGTGACGGATAACTCCAATATATACTGATCTTTAACCGGAAAAAAAAAAAAAGCTGTATATGATTTTAATCAGTAAGATGATGACATGATCCTGTCATCATATTCTGCCCAATCAGGTTAATTCACTATAGACAGATCTCCTACACTCTAAAACATAACGTTCTAATAAATATTTCAACATTTATTAAACGTATAAAATATAATTCCCCTTCATAGTAGCTTTTCAAAATATATGTTTCAAAATCAGTATTCTTAAAGAAAATTAATTCAAAGAAATGAGTTCTCAAATAAATATAAAACATTAGACCATATATTACATCATTTGAAAAAGAGTAGTGTTGTCAGGATCTCATTGAAACAACTATCATGTAACTCAGGGGTCCACAAAGTACAGCCGACAGACTGGACCCAGCCAACAGAGTTTATTTTTCCAGCCCACCAAGCATTTTCTTCCCAGGCGGGTTCCTTTCCACAATGGAAGAGGTTATTTTTAATGTGAGGCCTTGCCAGTGGAAAAGGAGCCGCACCCTCCCAAATGCAAAGAGATGCCGGTGGGGAGGCCAGGCCTTCTCCTGCCTCCAGTCACTGTTCCTACCCTGATCTATTCTTCTGTATGATCCCCCTTCCCAGCAGCGACCTAACACTGCCAGGTTCACCACAGACCCAAGTCCTAACCCCAATTACCTCGCTGAGAATTTGGAGTGCTGCCCACTGCTGCTGATCCCCCTCGCGAGAGTCAAATAAATACATACATTGGGGTTTGGGTACTTGCCAGGTTCTTGTGGCCTGGTTTGGCCTCTGTTGGAAACAGGATGCTGGGCTTGATGGACCCTTGGTCTGACCCAGTATGGCATGTTCTTATGTTCTTATGGTCAAATTTCCACTGCAGACACCGGCCCGTTCCACTAGATCAGGTCCAAGCAAGACCTACAACCTGGAGCCACTAGCACCGAAAGGCACCCCCTCTAGCAACAGGGTAAGAACACTTGTTTTCTTGTACTGAAAAAATATATCAGTAGATGTTTGTAGGATGGAGAGAAATCCGAGGCCAAATTAGCTATTGATACTTTGGGACCATTGCATTGGTGCAGAATTAATAGAATAGGAAAAGGAGCATGAAAGATCTCTTTGTGGGGAGGGGTAATATGCTGAATCCATTCTTTTGGAGTTGGGTTGAACCCCTCAACTGATACCTTGAGATCGAGCCGTTATTCATATTGGTGTTTGTAGGGCTTCACACCCGAGTTTAACCCACAGTGCTGACTAATGTGTGCCAATGGCACATAACCAGCTATTGTAAAGCAAGAGATGATGGACCAGCACTGTGCCAAAGTTGTCAAGGCAGCTTTGCCGGTTGTGGGTAACCCCCAGAGCAGGAGCATGGCTGGATCCACAAACAGCTGGCTAAAGCAGAACTGGGCTGGGCTGGCACCAAAGACTTCTGCTGGACTGGCCACCTCCCCCTTGGGCTGAGCCTTCAGGTTCTGGTAGCTGGCAGGACTTTGCAGGAGGTGCACCCAGGAACAGGGCAAGAAAGGACAGCCACCTGAGGCAGAGCTGGGCTGCAAGATACTTAAAGGTGTCCACAAAAAAAAAAGAAACAGGGAGTGCACCACAGGACAGAGAGGCAAATAGACAAAACCGAACAAAAGCCCAGAAGACAGAACAGGGGCCAGAAACAGGGCAAAACAGAGCAAAACACAAAACAAGACGAGAAACAGACAGGATACCAGAAGGCCAAAACTAAGGCCAAACTAGGATAAACAATGCAAGATCCAGAACAGACAGGAGGCCACAATAATAGGGAAAAACACACAAGCAAGAAACAGGAACAGGATCAGGATAAGAACTAGAAGAATGGAGGCCTTGATTAGGATCAGAGTTGACTCCAAGCTGAGGCAAGGAACCCAGCCAGGAGCAGGTTTATATGCTGAGGCAGTGCTGATAATATGGCTGCCAGCAGGAAACTCCAAACCAGAGGCTTTGGAGGCCTGAGAACAGGGAACAGCTGGCTGCTTTTGTCAGTGCTGCCTGATGATTCTTTTCAGCCTCCTGGACCTTTTCTCCTGCAGCCCTGCTCTAGCCACTGACTCCTGTGTGACCTGACCTGAGGAAATCTTCTTAAAGGGGAAGCATCCTTTTGACAAAGATTTGAGCAATAACAAACTCCCAACAAAACTTGGCTCAAGGATCCACTAGTTTTCATTTCTTTATTATGAGAGTAGCGACTTTTGGTGCCTTCTTGGAACAGAGGGAAACAGCAAAGCTTAAAGGCAGCAGTTCTGACACCTTACAAATATGAGTCAACACTTAACGCTAATAATGTACTCAGGTATTTTAGAAAATGCTGTTTTCTGTTCAAACTTAACAGCTTTGCTGTTTTTATCATTAAAAGCCGAATATAGCCATTAACAGTTAAAGCAATATGTTGCAAAATCTGTTTATGCTAATTCTCCTCACATCAATGTCATGGGAAGCAAATTAGCTGTTGGATTTCTATGATCCTCTGCTACAGGCTTGCTGACAAAGAGCAAAGTCATTAAAGTGGTCAATGACAGAAGCAGTGAGTCATGGAGGAGAGGAAAATCAGAGGCTTAGCATTCAGCAGGAATAATCCTTGGGCAGTGAGTCTGTGGATGTTTTTAAGTCAATCTTTCCTGCAGAGGGTTTTGCACTGTTTAGCATTGCATAATGCTTCCCAAAGGAACAGCAGTTCAGTTCTGTTTATTTTTCTGCTATGCTAAATTGCTATTTCCAGGCACACAAGTAAAAAAATAAAAATAAATAAATTCATGCTTAGCACTGAAACAGTTTTACCGATGGAGCCAGAGATGCCTGAAGGAAGACTTAAAAACCTTGAATATGCATTTTTCTCTTATCCTCCAAATATTTTGTCATTTCTAATAATTCTCATTTATTTATAGGCACACGTGATGATTAAATAACAAATACACTAGGAAGTAAGTGTCAGGCACTAGAAAATGTATCACATGAGCAGCTTTATTCAACAAGGAGATTTCTCTATAGGCAAGGAATAAGGAAAAGGTCAAATTTCTTTAAGGCCTGGGGAATGATGAGTTTTGCTTTCAGCCAGTCTTTGCTCATCATTCTATACTGTTAGCTCTGACAGCCAAGCCTCAAGCAACATCCACCTGGAAGGACTGAATCAGTTTGAGGGGGCTTATAACTTCTATATCACACCACTCTAGGAGCTGTTGCCTTCCCCTAGGGGACAGCCCCTGAATAATGTATGGGTACGGGATTTAGTGAAAGTGGGCCTGATGAATAACCCTCCCAAAGTTAACCACAGTAGGTGGCAGCATCAAGCCATGCAGCCTTGCATTCACAAAGATCTCTCAACACCAGGACAGCTAGAGACACCAAGGCTGCAGGAAGAGAGAGAAGGTGCCTCTGGGTGACCTTCTAATCATGACAGTTGGTGCTTAGATAAATATGAATTAAGAGAGAGAGAGGTTGAAAGAAGCAAACAAAAAACAGTTTTCAGTTATAGAAAGACTATGGGCCTGCTTGACTAAGCTTTCGTCCCCTCCCCAATCCCCAAGATTGAGACTAGCAAGTAGAAATGTAATGAATTAGAGCCTTTGCCTAGTGACCAGTGAGGAAAAAAAATCTCTCATCCCTCCACCTCACTCCCCCTTCCCCCATCACCACCTTTTTACCTGCAAGGCTTTACAACTTTCAAAGCAGTGATAGTGGACTCCAAGCTCCTATTTGCATGTATTTTCAGACATCATGATCCTTAAAGGCTCATTCTGCACTGACCTGAGGAAGGGCGTAGAACTTTAAAAACTCGACAGTCTAATGCAAAGGTATCACCTACTGCTTCTTGGCTGACCTTTATGCTTCTGAGTGGGGTTTGAGTACCTACAATGTCAGTTTTTGCTTTGTATTTTGAGAAAGCAACACTAATAGCGTTTTCCCAAGAGGCAGACGGTTCTTACCATTCCTTGTGCAGATCAGTTTTAATCCATTTCCAGTTTCTCTGTGCTACAAGAAAAGCTAGGTTTTACTTTTACATGTTCCTTGCAAGGTTTTGCAGTGTCTAAACCTACCCTCATATTTTTTTCATTTCATTTTTTTTTTTTAATTATTTTAAGTCTTTACCAAAATGTTGGGAAGTTTAAATTTTTCAAACAGAGGTTCACCAAAGGCCTACGATTACTGTAAGACGCTTCACCTATGTGATGGGAGTGTGACTTTGTAACAATAGTAGTAATACTCATATCGTAGGCACTTTTACCACAGTGCTAAGCTAGGGAAAGCCAAAAACTTACAAACAGAAAATAAAATGAACTCCTTCTTCTGTCTTTCAGGATGACAGAGCCCGTATTGCTACTTTTGTTTATCTCTCCCCATGCCATATGCAAGGCACAAGACCCCACCTAACAGGAATGTCCTTATCAGACGCAACCCATTCACATGTGTTCCAGTGACAATTCAAACCGTTTTCTTCCATGACAGCTATGCTGCACAGCTCACACATGAAAACTGTGAGTTAAATGTTTTAATTAATTGTAAAAAATAATTTGATCTTGAATTCACTTTCGTTGAGAACTTTTACAAACTCTTCCATTGCACCCTTTCTGGGCGATAGCAACATCTCAGCATTGAGAAAATCCAGAAAAAAAGTAAGCAAAAATCAAATAAGAAATGAAATGAGACTGAATAGAATATAGCTTGTTTTAGTGAAGCAGACACAGAAGGGCTCATGCATAAATTTCACTGCAAACTCGGTCGTTGGCAAATTATAGTGACCAATTTCACTCTGCAAACTAGCTGCTTACTGACTGATGCCGCCCAGCCAGCGGCACATGGTTATCAACCAGTGGGTGGGGAGCATATTCTCTGTATGGAGGCCTCAAGATTAACCTGCATGCTCCTGATAAGGACCTTGCAATGCTACTGACTGTGCAGCCAAAACTGAACAAGCCTGTGCCTGCTGCAATGATCAAAGCTGTACAAATAAATGGAGATCTCCCTGTCCTGGTGCATACAACAGCACAATCTGTGTAACTTCCAGAGGTAATTTTCCATCACATTGGCAAGCATGGAATTCAGAAAGTGAAATGTTTGGTTACCATTCTTGTTCCTTTAGACATAAGCCAAACGTGGGTTCTGTGTGACTGGATCTCATTAGCTTAAAGGAGCATGTCAGGTAATGGGCTGCTATTTTAAAACGTGCCACGTTGAAAATTCTTCTTCAAATACACAGTCAGGGCCATTTCTGTGTATGTGTTAGAGAAAGAGGGGAGGAGACTGTAAAAGGAACAATTACCCCAGGTCTGGCACTCAATAGAGGCCTCATTTGGCTAAGAAAAAAATTAATAACGTAAAATATAATATTAATATCTGTTACAAGTAAGGAAAAATATAAACTTTGCAAGTATTATTTTGCTTTCTTAGCAATTGAGCTGTCTTAAGACAGTTCCTGCTTGACCCTGACTAACAGCTCGATACAGTAAAGTGGGGCCGCTCCTAACCCGCTTTCTACTCACTTTCCGGCCGCGTTAGCCCTTCCTGCGATACACTATCCCCTTTAACCGATTCTTACCGCCTCTTTAAATCACCGGGTAACCCCTTCCGCACGCGGCATGTATATCAGATGTAAACGATCGAATTAGCTATTCCCTCCCATATAGTAACGCACGCCCCGACTATTGCTATTTTACCCTGCCGTTTTGCCCCGCTTTTAACCTGCTAACTTACCGCCTACCCTTACCCCTGCGTTAGAGGCAGGGGCAATGGTAGACGGCAAAATTTCCCCCAAAAGGAAACCTCTAAAAACCTAAAATCCCCTCCTCCCCTCCTCCCAAAGCGACTCGACATTACTTTCTGTTGTTTTCTTACCTTTTGTTGCTTTTCAGCCCCTTCCCTTCTCTGCCGCGCATCCGGAGGGGGCAGCCGGCAGCGAAAGCGGCTCGCAGCGGTCCCCCCCCGCGCAGGTCCCGGTGCTCCTGGCTCGGCAACAGCAGTACAACAGCTAGAGCTCCATCTACCCCAATCCTTCCTTCCTTCCTGGCTCAGCCAAATTGTGAAGCAGCTTGCAGCGTCCCCCCCCTGCGCAGGTCCCGGTTCTCCTGGCTTGGCGTGCGGTGAGAGCCCAAATCATCTATGTGCTTTCATTGGCCGGAGCGCCCAAATTGGGTGCTCCGGCCAACGAAAGAACGCTTCACTTGTGCCAGAGAGGGCACAGAACAGTGGACTCTCACCGCACGCCAAGCCAGGAGAACCGGGACCTGCGCAGGGGGGGACGCTGCAAGCCGCTTCACAATTTGGCCGAGTCAGGAAGGAAGGAAGGATTGGGGGTATGGAGCCCTAGCTCCATACCCCCAATCCTTGTATTGCTGTTGCTGTTGCCGAGCCAGGAGAACCGGGACCTGCACGGGTGGGACCGCTGCGAGCCGCTTTCGCCGCCGGCTGCCCCCTCCGAGTCAGGAAGGAAGGAAGGATTGGGGGTATGGAGCCCTAGCTCCATACCCCCAATCCTTGTATTGCTGTTGCTGTTGCCGAGCCAGGAGAACCGGGACCTGCACGGGTGGGACCGCTGCGAGCCGCTTTCGCCGCCGGCTGCCCCCTCCGGAGGGCGGCAGGGAAGGGGCTGAAAAGCAACAAAAGGTAAGTTGGCACATGTCGAGCCGCTTCGAGAGGAGGGGATTTTCGGTTTTTAGGTTTTCCTGGGTTAAAGTTGGGATCCACTTCCTGGTGCCTGTCATTTCAAATGTCATTTGAAATGACAGGTACCAGCGCACCCAGGATACTGTCTAGGCGCTGTATTAAGCGCCTATACAGTAAAATGGGTTGCGCGGACCTAACGCTTCGCCTAATGCTTTGCAGACGCGGCTTGCATTTGCAAGCAATTTAAATAGAGTATCGAGCGGTATGTGATCAGAACAGTGCGTGGGGCAAGCGAGGGTGCGCCCGGCACTGCCGCACTCTTTCTAACGCGGCCTTACTGTATTGACCCGTAAGTCATTATTATGCTGCTTTTGTCATTAAAAAAAGCATTTTTAATCGAGGAGGGCTGTGCTAGAGAGAATGAAGGAGGGGGTAATAAAGTGCATGATTTTATGGTGAACTGAATTTTCATGAGATCCAGTACTGGAACAATATTGTTAAAGTTAATTTTCAATCATCCGCCGAGGTTATGATAGCTGGCTAAATCATAAACCTGCCCTAGGAATGCCCCTGGAACAGTCCCTTTTTAAATTTAATTTTATTTAAATGGGCATTTATATTCTGCATTTACCCAGAAAATCCAGGTTCAAGGAGGATAACATAAATAAGCGCATTAGAAACCAATCAAGAGATTAAACAGTCCCATTAACAAATATCTATAGGAAAAAAATTATGACAACAAAAATGAAAATTAAAAAGCAAAAAAACAACAATTAACCAGATATTTGTAACATTAGAGGATCTATCACATAAACCACTTCTGTCTGTAAATCAGACTTCAGCCAGAGAAAATCCAGTATCAGCCAGATGTTTGATGGCAGCATTTAGCTATCTTGTGAATTAAATTTAGCCAATCAGTAGGTGAAAACTTTTGAAAGCAGAGGTTAAACCAGCTAACTCTTGAAGCGCTTACTCAAGGGAAAATCTCATCCCTCTTTTTCCAGTATACGGTGATCGCAGGCAGACTAAGTCACACCTGTTTATGCCATATCCTGCCAAGGACAGGCAGAAACTGAGTTAACTGTATGGTGGATTCCCAGTGTCCTAAGCACAGGTCTGCAGTAAGGGTGAAAAATGAATTTGTCTAATGTCAAACTTCTAAACTGGGGTAGCAAAATTCACAGATTTGGATCAATCAGTGAGCATTCTGTTGCACTGAGTTTGACTAATTTCCCCTGCAAATCTGGGGAAAATTAAAAAAAATGCTGTCAAACTCGAATCCAGTTTTCAATTTTCCTGGTTTGAGTAAGATCTCAAATTGCTCACACATTCTTAGTCACAAAATCTGTTGGTGGAACTGAAAAGGCTGTAGCTTATTGCTGCTTTCTAAACTGAAAGAAATGAGGCAGCTCTGGCTGCAAAAAAAAAAAAGTGTTGAAAATTGTGATTGGAGATTCGGGACAGTTTGTGTTTGGTTAAGCACAGAGACACTTCTGCCATGCCCTGCAAGGCCAACCATCACCCAAGCTACAAGTAAAAAATGCTCTCCACAGAGCAATAACAATGAGAGAGCAGTCATGGAACACTGGTCAGCGTCCTCGTTTCCTCAGTCTGCTCTCTGATGTGCTGACATAATCCATGTTTATGGAAGCAGGTCTGGTTCTATAATGAAGCAGGGTGAGGCGGCTGCTTCAGGTGGCAAACTTTGGAAATGGCAAAAAACTGCCCCCCCCCCCCCAAACTCCTCTAGCGGTCACCTCACCCTGCCGCCAAAACAACAAAGGACCTGAGCACATCCCCCCCCCCCCCCCCCCACCGTGCAGCCAGGGTCTCCTCCATCTTTGCCATTTTCTGCATAGTTCTGCGCAGAAAATGGCAAAGATGGAGGAGTCCCCCAGGGTGCCGTGAGCGGATCATGTCCTGCTCGCAGGAAAGATGAAGGCCCCAATGAGAGTGAGTGTGTGTGTAGAAGGGCAGAAGCGGCGACGAGGGCACTGATGCCGGCAAGGCTTCTCCATATCAGGCCCCTCCTCCTTCTCAGCAGGGGCTCCAGTAGCAGTGATGGCAGGAAGAGAATCGGTGGGCCTGGGCTTTCGTAGTGCTCTGATGCCACTCATCTCCACTCCGGCTGGCCCTTCCTTTCTTGTTTTACTTTTTTTTTCACAGTTCACATCTCTCAAGCTTCTTCAACGCGTCCACAGCACTCAAATTGCCTTCGATTTACCACAGTTCCGATTGCAAGCATGGCAGGCTCTCTCTTTATTTTAGTTTTTCTTCTTTCATTGCTTCCTTTCTTCTTTCTCCAGTGCAATGGTGGCAGTGGCAATGTGAGTAGTGGGGCCACGATGCCACACGTCTTCTCTCAGCCGCTCCTTCTTTTATATCATAGGAGATACAGCAACGCTGTATCTGGGAGAGAGCGGCCTACCTGGCTGCTTCCACTGGCCTCCACCAGCAGCGAGGGAGCACGAGGTGAGGTGCTGGAAGTGCTCCCCCCTCAGGGAGCGAGGAGGGAGCAAAAGAAAAAGCAGGCAAGAGGAAGGCGATCCCTCCTTTGGCCCGTCCACCACCGACGCCTGCCCACCACCAAAACCAGTGTCCACATAAGAGATGCAGCAATGCCAGAGAGGGAGAGAGCAGCCTACCTGGCTGCTTCCACTGGCCTCCACCAACAGCGAGGGAGTGTGAGGTAAGGTGCTGGAGGCGCTCCCTCCCCCAGGGAGCAAGGAGGGAGGAAAAGAAAAGGTCAGTACCAGGAAGGCGATCCCTCCCTCGGTCCACCCACCACCTGATGCCCGCCCACCACCAACACCAGCATCCACATAGGAGACACGACAATGCCGGAGGCGCTTGTGCCGGCAGGTACACGCCCTTTTGGGCTCCCCTTCATGCGCGCCTAAGGAGATGCCAGAAATAAGTCAACTGTGATTACAGATCTCTCCAAAGAAATCTCACAATGGAGCCAACCCACACCATTGAACCCATCACAGGACGAAGAAGTCATGGAAATCTTCATAGAACCTTTAAACATAAGCAAAAACATAACTCAAAGCTGATCTGTCCCAAGATAAGTATCAACTCCTCAGTAATCTCTTCCAGCCTAATGCTTTCACTCCTTTTGCGAAATGTTCAATCGCTTGCAAAAAAAATCCCACTTATAAATGATCTGTTAGATGAACTAAATCCCATCATCTTCTGCATCACTGAAACATAGCTGAAAGACATGGATAATGTCCTCCTAAATCAAATTGATAACCCCAACTACGATATCTTTCATTAGTGGGGGACTTTTCATAATCTGTAAAAAAGAACTAACACTAAAACCCTACAAAGTTGAACGTAATCCTCCCTATGAAGTGGCCATTCTAAAATCACCGTAACTAACATTGGCTTGGTATATTGCCCTCCCGGAACACAATAAAAAGACTGCTCACCTCTAATTCAAATTTTCACTAAAGCGTTTCCAACTCCTGAATCAACTCTAATCGCAGGAGACTTTAACCTACATGTAGACAACATACCCAAAACCATAACATGCAAAATCTTTCTAGACACTATGGAAGCAATGGGTTGGTCACAATTTGTAACCTATCCCACTCATAAAGCAGGACATATCCTTGACTTGATTTTCGTCAATCACAATAACTGCTTAATCAGCGCCATTAGCTGCTGTCCCAGAAAAGCATGCCCCAGCAGCTGGCCGACACACAGAGTCTACTGCTGCTTCTTCGGAACAGCAAGGTAAAAAACAACAAAAATTATTATAGCTAGGAAAGGGTTGGGGAGGAGAGAGGGAAAAGGGCAGGAAGGTTAGGTAGGGGTATAGGGAAGTTTCCACCCAGTCCGCTCCTTCATTGGAGTGGACTGGGAGGGAACTGGGGAAGCCCTACTCGAGTTGCCGTGCATTGTCTTTTGAAATTTCTCCCCCACCCCCACGCGCACGCAGGACGCCACCCACCTGCACATGCCAGCGTGGATGTTAAAATCCACGTGCGCAAGTGCGCACAGATATAATATTTTATAACTCATGCGCGCCAACGTGCTCTTGTTAGAAAATAGCCATGTCCATATGCATGCGCCAGGAAGCGCACGCACATGGACGCGCATGCACGTTTTTTAAAAAATCTATCCCTCTTCTAGCAAACCTAGGAATCAACTTCTTCCTATATGCAGATTATATACAGTTCTATATCCCTTTCAACAAAACCTTTGAGAAAACTACATTAACTCTAACAACATACATGAAGGCAATACAACAAAAACTCTCTAAATTGAAATTAACACCGAATCCAAAATAAACCAAAATCATGTGGTTACGGAGAAATGCCTCAATAATTAAACTGCCAACCCTAGACCTGGGAACTTTTAATATTACTCCCTCTGATCAAGTACGAGACCTGGGGATTCTAGATTAAATGAAAAAACATAAGTAATCTAATTAAAAGAGGATACTCCAAAATGAGAATATTACAGAAACTGAAATCATTACTAACAATACAAGACTTCTGCACAGTCTTACAAACATTAATATTCTCAGACTTAGACAACTGTAACTCTCTATTACGTGGCCTACCCTCAGGTCTACTAAAACCATTAGTTTCTTCAAAATGCCTCTGCTAGACCCATACTAGGTTCAAGGAAATTTGACCACATCACCCCGTCACTGAATACACTGCATTGGCTTCCTGTAAAATCCAGAATTCACTATAAAAGTATTAACTCTAATGTTCAATATAATCAACAATATTAACCCATGCTTAATAGGAATGACACTTCAACCGTACACTCCGCAGATACACCTAAGATCACAAAACAAAGGACTTCTTCAACACGGAACATATACCTAACACAAATAAGAGACCAAATGTTCTACATAGCGGTTCCCAAGTTGTGGAACTCCCTCCCAGAGTCACTGCGTCAGATAACAGAAAGCAAGAGCTTCAAGCGTGAAATGAAAAAATGGCTCTTTAGAAATGCATATGGCTTAATGCAAAATACCTATACAATGATAACTCCACTGTCAATACCAGAGATATTGACAGTGAAGCAATAAATAAGACCTGAACAATGTAACGCATACCTCTAGGAGATTTAGAATTTGTAGCTGCTGTTGTGCTGACCTAGAAATGTATGAATATGACTTAGATTATTTATTGATGTTATGCTAATCTAGAAAATGTATGACTATGAACTTGGATATATATTTACTGTTGTGCTGACCTAGAATATGAATTCTGTCCTAGTATGTGAATGTTGATCATGAATATGCATACAGATTTTGTAAACCATTGTGATCTTCTTTTGGAGCGACGGTATATAAAACACCTACAAAAATAAATACATAAATATATTTTTTTTTTCTTTATCGTGGCATCCAGCCACCATTTCTATCTCCTCTTCCATACTGGTTCTGGTACTTCACCTTCTCCTCACCTTCAGATGTTGTGACTGTCCCATCATCGGGCCTCTGTCTCTAGCCCAGATATTTATTAATTTATTTATTTGGTTATTACCCCCTTTTACACAAGGATGGAGAATCTTTGATGATTCATCTGTTTAGGAAGGAGGAGTTGCCCATTTTGATTGTTAGTGCCCTGGAAGCCTTGGACATAACGGATGACCAGCCTGAAACAAGCAAGGTGACAGGAGACCCAATTATGGCGGGAATGAGGAAGCCTATGAGAGCTTTCCCTTACCTCAGGTGATCAAGGAATAGGACTCTCTGGATGTGAACTTAGGAATCTGAAAGGTATTGAGCAGAATCTACTCTTTGCAGGTGTAAGAAAGGGAAAAAGTGAAGCTCCATGCATGTATGTGCTGGTGTGTGCAGTCACTAGGAAGACCACTAATCCTGTGAAAAGGTGCTCAAGCAGGCCTTCAAGTCTCTGGCTTGGCTCTGCAGGCAGTTGCCTGTAGTGACTATGTGGCTAGAGTGTTCCTGTGTTGGTCTCAGCAGCTTCAAGATGGAGAACCCCAGGATCAGCTGCTATGGATCAAGAAGAGGCAGCATAGTTGGAAGTGGGCTCACTTGTCCTGGTGGATGCTGCTTACGATCTGATCTGGGCATGTGCAGAGTATGGCCTTGGTGCTGGCTGCCTGCCATTTGCTTTGGCTAAGGAACTGGGCAGCAGATTTGGCCTCCAAGGCAAATCTTTCTAAGTTCTCATTTAAGGGAAAGATCCTTTTTGGAGAGGGTCTGGAGGAGCAGGGCTGGTTCTATAATGAGGCAGGGTGAGGCGGCTGCTTCAGGAGGCAAATTTTGGAAGCGGCAAAAACTGCCCCCCCCCCCCCCCCCGATTCCTCTAGCAGCCACTTCACGCTGCTGCTAAAACAACCAAGGACCTGCATAGAATTCCCCCCCCCCCCCCCCCTGCACAGCCGGGGTCTCCTCCATCTTTTCCATTTTATGTGCAGAATTCTGCACAAAGAATGGCAAAAATGAAGGAGACCCTGGTATGCTGCGAGTGGAGCACGTCCTGCTTGCGGCGAAGATAAAGGCACTGGTGAGAGTAAGTGTGTGTAGAGGGGGGGCTGTGTATGTGTGTTTGTATGTGTGTGTGTGTGTGAGAGAGAGAGATTGCGAGCCTGGGGAGTGAGAGGGCATGTGTGTGGGTATTTGGGGGTGCTTGAAAGAGAGCATGTGCGAGGGTGCTGGGGGGGGGGGAGAGAGAGCATGTGTGAGGGTGCTTGAGTGTAGGTGCCAAAGAGAGGGAGCTTATGGGGGGCGGGGGGGGGGGGGGAGAAGGATGGCATCATCTCATCCCTCGCCTCAGGCAGCAGATTGCCTTGAGCCGCCCCTGATGGAAGTGATAACACTGGGCAACAAATTTTCACAAAAGTCATGTTACGGAAATGAAATTAGTCAATTCTTATAAACTGCCATGTGCTAAACATGAATGTGACTGTGAAAATGCAAAATTGGCTCTAGTTTTTTTGTAATATGCAATAATATAATTACATCTTGAATTGTATGCCAATAGTAGGAGACCTACGGTTAATACCGTTTGAAAAATGAAGTCATAGACTACGTCTTAGATTTCTTTGCTTGTCTCTTGTACACCTGTTCGGGAGCATCTCTGCGGTGTGTCCAGCAGTAGTCAGCCAGCATGAATATTTCAAATGCTCACCCTTTCTGACTGGGCTTCATATAGTACTCTGCTGACATCAGCTTACTCAGCAGCAGCATGACAGTAGAACTGCATTGCATCAGAAAATGATGTAATAAACTCTGGATGATGTGTGCATGATGGTATTATGCAATATGATGCAATATTACATCATTCTAGGCTTATTTACAGTCCTACTGGATAAATTTACATGATGAAACATAGAAAGTGAACTATATTAAATATCTTCAAAACGAGAGCCAATAAAAACTTTTCATGGTCATATTCGTGTTCAGCACATCAAGATACTACAGAGTAGGACCTTTTTAGGTCAGCAACACTTTCATTGTTGCCCAGTGTAATAAATAAATTACATCTATCCTATTTTTTTTTTAAACTGTTATGAAATGTCTTGTTAAGTTGTTTCTAGGTTGGGTCCCTTGATTTGATCACTCTTTCGTATTCCATTTTTGTGCATGTAAAATGCAAATAGCATGCTGGATTGTATTGAGTAAGCTGGTACTGAAGTGTTTTGAGCTACTTGGGCTTCCATACTGCTCTGTATGGTTACTTGTTTTCTTTTTTTGTGTGAGCTGTTACTGACTGCTAATAAAAGTAGTGCTGTTTTAGTGCTCATTCAAAAAGGAAACCTCCCTGATTTGTTTGTTTATTTTTTAGAACATATTCTCTTAACTATACAAAGAACTGCTGTGCCACAAACCTCTAACAAGAAAAATAAAGGGTTATGGACCCATGCAATGAAAAAGCCTTTATGCTGGGCTTCCTTATACCTCTTTATGCCCATTTCAATTAGTACAGAGTGCAGCAGCCAAATTCTTTCTGGCTTCAAAATGAGAGATTATAATCACTCGTCTCCCATACTGGCTAATCTTCATTGGCTCCCCATTAAATGGTGTACCCTATATAAGACTGCTGTGATAATTTTCAGTCTACTAGATTTAGACCATCTTAACTGGGTGAGCTTTATTTTAAGAGTTTATCACCCGCACAGGTCCTTACAATCTGCTCAAAAGAACCTATTTGAAATTCCATCAGTAAGGCTGGCCCATCTGAATATCACCTGGGATTGAGCATTCTCCTTAACAGGGCCCATATTTTGGAATTCCCTACCTGATGACAGAACTGAGCCCTGCATAAAATATTTTAAAAGGGCACTAAAAACCCATCTGTTTAAGAAGGCCTTTAACAAATAATATTTAATTAGCTGTGATTATATTTGTCTGCCTACTATATTTTGATTTGTTTATTATTAATTGTTGTGATTATTTTATGTACGTTATTGCTATGAACTGCTCTAAAATTTCTATGATGTAAGCAATACACAAAGTTTTAATAAACTAAACTAAACTAAAATAGTAGAAAGACAGAACAGATAAAATAGCCCACAGAGCAGACAAGCTACCTAAGAAGGAAAAAAAAAACCAAAAAGAAAAGCAGGTCTGTAAACAGCATACAAAGGATATTTTTGTGAATTGTACAGATAATTTGTTAAACAGCAGACTGCATGCAAAAGATTTTCTGTGAACATATTAAAAGTGAAAGTAACTAAAAAATGTCTGTAAAACAGAGCATATTGAAATGCTGAATTCCAGCAATTATCCAACCTGTAGATTTCAGATGATTCTTCTGAATACTAAGGGATTTTGGATAGTCATAGAATCTGATTCTCTTGATATAATAACTCCACAAGACTTAAAAAATGCCTGGAATAAAAAAAATGATCAGGATTCCATGAATATTAGCTGCATAACTCCAAACTCTTAAGATATCCAATTGAGGAGGCAGAAGTTACATCACTAACAATTCAAAGATTCCCCTCAGCATCCTATGGAGTGGCCAGAAGTTTTGATTTGTGTAACATATCTCAGCTGATTTCAGAAAAAGTCCATCATGCACTTCTACAAGAACACCAGCAGAAAAAGGATTCTCCAGAATAGAGCATGCACATCGTCAGTGTCTCGGCTGGCCTCTGGAACAGCTGATGCTGGCACTGTGCAGCTATGAGTTTGAGCTACATGGGTGCCTCTGGTCTTGTACTGATCTCACAGGCTCAGTCTTGCAAAATCAGTGCAAGAGTCAGTGGAAGCCCCTACATGGCTCAAACTCAGAGCCACTTGATGCTGGCCATCAGTTGCTCTGTTCCAGGAGCCAGCCAAGAGAATGAAGACCCGTGGAGCAAGCCAGTAAGGTCTGAAGGGTATGGCTTGCTGGGTGGGGATGATCTGGAGGCAGGCAGGCTCGTTGGAGGAGCTGAAGACAGACAGATAGACTGGCTGACTGACTTGCTGAGGGAACTGGAGGCAAACAGGTTGATTGAGCATAGGCTGTCTGGTAGGGAGCAATGACTGGTAATGAGGGCAGGCTGATTGGAGGAATGGCTGACTGAGGTGGCTAGTTTGCAAGCTTGTGGGGACAGAACAGATGGAGGCTGACTGTGTGTGTATAGAGAGAAGGAATGCTGGATTTGGGGCTGAAAGAAGGAGGCGAGAGATGGGGTGGGAATGAGAGAGGGAGTAGGACCAAGGATGGGATAGGAATACCTACCTCCTCCTCTCCCAATATAGATTTACCTTTGATCCCCCAGATCATGGAATCTCTCTCCTTTCCTTTCTCCTCTCCTTTTCTCCCATCCTTCCTTAAAAACTGGTGTGCCTTCAGAACTCATCAGGTGTGCCAGGGAAAAATCACCGTTGCCTGATGCTTAGATTCAGGCCAGCCCCTGGGTTCTGCTCTCAGCTTCCTGCTTTCTCCATCACCGGTGAGATCAGGTCTACCGGCAGTAGCACGGGCCCCTTCCTGCTTCCAATGCCACCCTCCCTTTGAAGTTACACGGTTTGCACACTTGGTGCCCCCGGGCCTGCCACCAATTATGCTTTCTTATCTAAACCAAGGACTGTTAGGCTTAATTCTCAATGAGTTGCATGTTCAAACTCTGTATGAGGTATTGTTCATTCTGTTTATTCTATTGCCAATGCCTACCTGGTTTCTCAAGAATAATTTTTCACCTGTTTTGTTTATGTATACTGTGAATGTAATTTTGTACTTTGCTTAGTACCCAAGATAATGCAGTTTATACAAGTTTTTAAATAAACACAAAGTGTAAACATAAAACATCAGTGGTGGGAACAAGGGGTAGGAGAGGGTTGGTTCATTTGTTTGGCCCTCCCCAGTCAAGAAGTCATTCCATGGCCCCTGGCTTGAAGAACATGGATTTCAGAAGTACTGTAAAAACCCAGCTGACATAAAAACTAACAGCCAATCCTTGAAGAAACTAGTGGAGTACAGAACCTATCAGCTAACAAAACATACTGTTCTTCAAATTATTTATTCAAAAGAAATGACATAAAACACGGAAAATTTCAAGTGAGCTATATCCCATCAGAAGACATGATCGCTGATATCTTGACCAAACAAGAATAAAAGTCAATTCTATATGCAAGGACTTGGACTCATTAAAGATTACCAGAGCAAATGATATTTATATGAGTGGAAGAGTGTTGGAAAAGCACTTCATGTTCTTGTGCTTGATTGTCTTATTAGCTAGTACTGAACTATTTTGGGCTTCTGCTCTGTAATGTTACTTATTTGCTTCAAGCTTTTGTGTGAGCTGAGTTTCTAGATGTTAAGGGTCTGCTTTACCTTGTAAAAAAAAAAGTTGTGCTGTTTTATTGCTCTTGCAAAAAAGAAACTGCCTTAGCTTGTTTGTTTTTCTTTAGAAGTCATTCTCTTATCTAAACTCTGTTATACCACAAATCTCTAACACATTTGCATTTTTAATCAAATGTTTTTATTTTCCATTATTTACGAAACAAAAGCTTTGTAATGAAAGCAGTGACATAAGCAAAAATACACAAAATCTATGCGCACAAACATTGAAAACGAAATAAAATGGAAAAACAAAACAAACAAACAAAAAATACCCAGTCTGCTCATTACAAACTCTTTACAAACTCATTACAAACTGGCTAAAAGACAGGAAACAGAGAGTAGGATCAAATGGACAATTTTCTCAGTGGAAGGGAGTGGGCAGTGGAGTACCTCAGGGATCTCTATTGGGACCCTTACTTTTCAATATATTTATAAATGATCTGGAAAGAAATACGATGAGTGAGGTAATCAAATTTGCAGATGTTACAAAATTGTTCAGAGTAGTTAAATCACAAGCAGATTGTGATAAATTGCAGGAAGACCTTGTGAGACTGGAAAATTGGGCATCGAAATGGCAGATGAAATTTAATGTGGATAAGTGCAAGGTGATGCATATAGGGAAAAATAACCCATGCTATAGTTACACAATGTTAGGTTCCATATTAAGTGCTACCACCCAAGAAAGAGATCGTCGGTTCAGTGTGCTGTGGCAGTCAAAAAAGCAAGCAGAATGTTGGGAATTATTAGAAAGGGAATTATGAATAAAACGGAAAATGTCATAATGCCTCTTTATCGCTCCATGGTGAGACAGCACCTTGAATACTGTGTACAATTCTGGTCGCCGCATCTCAAAAAAGATATAGTTGCGATGGAGAAGGTACAGAGAAGGGTGACCAAAATGATAAGGGGAATGGACAGCTCCCCTATGAGGAAAGACTAAAGAGGTTAGGACTTTTCAGCTTGGAGAAGAGACGGCTAAGGGGGGATATGATAGAGGTGTTTAAAATCATGAGAGGTCTAGAACAGGTAGATGTGAATTGGTTATTTACTCTTTCAGATAATAGAAAGACTAGGGGGCACTCTATGAAGTTAGCATGTGGCACATTTAAAACTAATAGGAGAAAGTTCTTTTTCACTCAATGCACAATTAAACTCTGGAATTTGTTGCCAGAGGATGTGGTTAGTGCAGTTAGTGTAGCTGTGTTTAAAAAAGGATTGGATAAGTTCATGGAGGAGAAGTCCATTACCTGCTATTAATTAAGTTGACTTAGAAAATAGCCACTGCTATTACTAGCAACAGTAACATGGAATAGACTTAGTTTTTGGGTACTTGCCAGGTTCTAATGGCCTGAATTGGCCACTGTTGGAAACAGGATGCTGGGCTTGATGGACCCTTGGTCTGACCCAGTATGGCATGCTCTTATGTTCTTATTCCTCAAAATTAAATGAACTTAAATGAAAATGATCAACTGATGCAACAGCGTGCACTGAGCCTAGCGCACAGATTAATTGTTGTACCAGTAAATTAGCTGCTGCGGAATAAATCGTAAGCTCATAAATTGAGCATCAGTTTTGGTAACCTGCACACACAGGACACTTAATATTAATTCATTGCTTCACTTACTGGCGATTGGTCCATTTACTGTCACATATCAGTGAAAGGACCAATCTCTTTTCAGAAGGCTGTCCTGAAAGGGGATTGGTCACTTGTCAGTGAAAAGGACCAATCAGGAACAACTCTGCCGGGGGTGGGGAGGGAGCTCTGGCCAGGCTGTTGTGGACACACAGCCACTTCTCTTGGGCTCCCGATGCACATCCCTTTTAGCGCATCAGCTCATTTGTGTATTGTATCTAGCACCCAGGAGAGGTGGATGTGCGCACGTTCAAAAAACGTGCATCCACTTTGGAACACATTTTTTATGCACATGATATTACATCGGCCCCTAAGTCAATGAAGTTTCCTAGTTTGCTCTGTTCCCTGGTTTGCACTACACAATACTACCAGACCCCTTTGGTACAATGCCAACTATGTTAAACAGCCCGTTCATATCTATGACAGTGAAATGCAAAGCATGGACACAGAACACAGCTGAGTTTCTCTGCATTTGTCACCTTCCGAAGATCACTCAATGACCATGTGAAAAACAATTGGCCTTGCCTTGCCCACCACGGGAACACTGATGCTGCTCAGTAGCTGGCCGCCAGCAGCAGAGACAGAAAGGTCTCCCTGGATCTAATACAGCAAGTTGATATAAGGGGAGCTCTTTGTTCAAGCTTTTCTTTGTTTCCAATCTGGCCATGGGCTTTTGATGTCCTGAGATATTTTTAATTCAAAAGAAAAATTAGATTAAAGATTTAATTTTGGTCCTGAATTTTTCTGATATTGCTGGTGGCTCCTAAGTACAACGTGGGTTTATGTTTGCATTATTTGCTGATACCACCTATCATTTATATATCAGATTCAAGAGAAATAATCTGGTCAATAAACTTTATTTCTACATTTATTTATTTTTTATTAATTTAGATTTATATTCCGCTTTTCACAGTTTTTTCAGCGCTTCAATGAAACCTACTAATTAAATAGATTATTAAAAATCTCTTTTAAGACAAATTTCTTTCAGATCTTCATTTCACAGAGATTGCCATGAGCTCTCTATTCTTTCTAATTCAAAATTAATGTAAAAAGCTCACAAAGCACTGTACACAAACAAAAACTAAATTTTAAATGCAAAAAACATGGTTAACTAGCAGTAAACGTTTTAATAAAACAAAGTATTTAGAACACTGCATTTTCAATGCACTTTACACTTACAAATGTTACCGCTGGCCAGCCCAAAGGTACAGCATCAGTTTTGTGCAGTTCTTTGCAGGACAGCCAGATTTAACTCTGGTCCTTAGACCAGCAGGATGAGGGATGATGTAGAACAGCTGAAGAATTTAAAGCATACTGACCCATTGATAAAGAGTACTATAGCTTGCCATATTTTTTAATATTGCAAAATCAGAAGAAAATAAAGCTCTCTCTTAAAAGAAAAAATATGATTTTATGTAAATTTACATACAGGGGGTAGATTTTCAAAGGGTTACGCATGTAAGATATGTGTGTAACCCCAAAAAACCTACCCCTATGCACGCCGAGCCTATTTTGTATAGGCTCAGTGGCACGTGCATGTCCTGGGGCTTTCAGAAATGGGCGGTCTGGGGGGGCGGGTCCAGGGGCATGGCGGTTGTCTGGGGGTGGAGCTGGGGACGTGGCAGAGGTCTGGGGGCGGGGCCAGGGGCGTTCCTGAGTCCTCCGGCACAGCGGCCGTGCCAGAGGTTCGCACGCCAGCAGCCGGCCGGCACACACAAGTTACGCCTGCCTCAGGCAGCACACACATGTTATAAAATTGGGTGTACATTTGTGTGCGCCAGGTAGCCATGTGCGTAAAATTTAAAATCGGCCCCAGGGTTTCTAGTCCTAATTTGTATTACTGACCTAGATAATCTGCATAATCATGAAGGTCTGTCTTTAAAAACTGGAGATTCTTCTCCCTCAGCACATTCCACACCTAAAATGCAATTACAGTCCATTCAACTGAAAATCCTCTACAGAAGAACAAAGGCCCGGCTATTCGGAGTTTAGCTCCCAGGCTTTATCTCTCTGAAAATCCTCTCGGTTTGTGAATTGGGTTTATGGATTAAATGCCAATGACAGAAATATTTATATGTCCTTTTATACTGGATAATATATGCCAGGTTGATGCGTAAAATATTACAACTCTGATTACAGGTAGAAGTCAATACTGTATCAAACTTTATGATAAAAGAAATATTCACCAACTTCTCTAAACCCTTCTCTAAATTAGGTTACATATTTTTGCATTCCACTCTAAGAATAAATAGGCAGGCAGCTGACTGTTGACCTCTAAAACCAAGTGTCGGGGCCTGCCCAGTCGCAGTGTGATGGAAGACCCCAGTTCCCTCTCACAGCTGGGAGTTCAGGAGGGAGAGGAAATTGTGGTCATTGCAATTTTTTGATTGCAATTTTGATTTAAAATAACCCTTAAAAATGCCTTTGTTTTGATGGAAGAATGATTGTGTGAAGATTGTTTGTTGCCGGTTCCCCTGTTTGATGTTCATTGTTTAAAGGTGACAGCTAGTGGTCAGATTCAGGGCCCATGGATTGCAAGATTCTGGAACGAGCCCTGGTGCAGGGCCCCAGCCAAGAACCATTGCTGCAATGATCAGACTGTATGTTGGAATTCGGGGGAGGGGGGGGGAATATAAAATAGGGAAAAGAATCCCTAAGTCCTGGATCTAATTGAGCTGGAAGAACAAAAGAGCAGGAGTTAAAAAAAACAAAACAAAACAGTGAAAGTCATATACAGGAACTGCATAAAAATTAACATTTTAAATTAATATTTCAAGATTAGAATCATCATCACAGTAAATCATGCTAATAGAAGTCTTCTGCTAGCGATATTGTACCAAGCAAATTCAGTGACATGTTTCCCAAAGGTCTAAAATTGACAAAGGACAGGCAAGGATTATGAAAATGTTTACTTAAAACAGGATAATGTTGAATAATTATAGTTTCACCTGCTTATGAACTTCTGTGAAATCCCCTTAAGTTTTATCAAAATTCACCCCAACCTATTGATAGTATAAAATCTGATGTATTCTCACCTCACAATTTATAACTTTATATTTAAAAATTGGGAATACTTGTATAGCCCTAATAAGGACTGAAGATACAATCAGAGCCTCCCTGAATGGAGCATGAATCCAGAAGACTAGAGGTTTTGGGCGTCTCTTTATTGCATAGTACAGAATGGGATACATGCATCTGCAAATGACCTCATATTGAGGCAGATTTTCAAAGGGGTACACGCATAAGTCCCGGGGCTTTCCTGGGGGGGGGGGGGGGGGTCGCGGCGGCGCATCATTCGGGGGTGGGGCCGCGGGCGTGGTTCTGGCCTGGGGGCATTTCGGGGCGTGGCCGAGGCCTCCAAAACAGCTCCCGGGTTGGGGAATCGAGTGCCGGCCAGCTGGCCGACGTGCCCGAGTTATGCCTGCCTTTGGCAGGCGTAATTTTAAAACAAAGGTGGGGGTATTTAGATAGGGTTGGGGGGTGGGTTAGGTAGGGGAAGGGAGGGGAAGGTGCGGGGGGGGGTGGAAGGAAAGTTCCCTCCGAGGCCGCTCCGATTTTGGAGCGGCCTCGGAGGGAACGGAGGCAGGCTGCGCGGCTCGGAGCACGCAGGCTGCCGATTTTGGGCAGCCTTGTGCGCGCTGACCCCGGATTTTAAAGGATACGCGCGTATCTATTAATATCTGGCATACTTTTGTTTGCGCCTGGTGCGCGAACAAAAGTACGCATGGGTGTACTCTTATAAAATCTACCCCTTTATGTAGCACTGACTTTTCAGGCATTTGAGGAGGGATTTTGAATGGCTTCAGTCTTAGAGATCATATTAACTTTCATCACTTACTGATTTTCTTCATAATTCAATATAACATTTTAACTCTGGTTCATAAACTGGTCTGCAACAATATGTCACCATGGCTGTGCACTTCACTCCGCCTCTACAAGCCCACGAGACAGCTACGATGCTCCTCAAAGAATTTACTTGACATTCCAAACTCCAAAAATAGCTCGATGGGATATCTTTCAGGGAGAGCTTTCCCTGTTGCAGGACTAGCTTGTGGAATTCAATCTCAGACTACTTAACGTGAGATCACATTCTTTAAAAAAGCACTAAAAATCTTTCTTTTTGAAAAAGTGTTCAGAGCCTAAGAATGACATGTTTTTGACTGGGTGAGAGTCAAAAAAGAGACACGCCGTTCATTATATAAATATCTCCAGAGCAGTGATTCTATTTTTGTTGTGTTAATTATTATTTATGTATTTATTTATTTATTTATTATTATAGATGTTTTATCACCTCATGTGATAATGTAGAGTGCGGGCTATAAATCTTTTTAAATAACATATTCATAGGTCATGACCAAAGCTACATTTATCATTGCTTGACAATCTCTTTACCTAACAGTTGATTATAAATTGTGACACAATAAACATAGGGATGGATTTTAAAAGGGTTACGTGCGCCGGGCCTATTTTTAAAAGGCCCGGCGTCGTGCGGAAAGCCCCGGGACGTGTGTAAGTCCCAGGGCTTGCAAAAAGGGGCGGGGTAGGGGCGGTCCGGGGCGGTCCGGGGCGGTCTCAGGTGGGGCGGGGGTGGGGTCAGGCTCCTGGCACAGCAGCCATATTTGCCTCTGTGCCGGGGATCGCGCTGGCAGTCGGCTGGCGCATGCAACTTACGCCTGCCCAGAGGCAGATGCAAAAGGTAAAACTACATTTTTGAGGGGGGTTAGAATAGGGATGGGGGGGAAGGTTAGGGGAAGGGGTGGGAAGGTCAGGTTAGGGGGAAGGTAACGGGGAAGGCAGTGCAGCTCAGCGCATGCAAGGTGCACAATTGCCCATGCGTAACCTTTTAAAATCTACCTCATAATGTTTTGAAAGTGCTGAAGCTTAGCGTGACACCACATACATTTTACTTCAGATCTTCAGCACTGACTGTCTTCAGTATATGTTTTTAACAATGTTGTGAGCCAACTGATAAATATTATATAGAATAATAAAGGAGTAAGGGCCGAATTTTAAAAGGGTTACGTGCGTAATCCCCCTTGCGTATGTCGACCATTGGTTTTATAACTTGCGCAGGCCTGCGCAAGTTATAAAAACGTGCTACCCGGCGCGTGTAAATGTGCACGCGCCGGGTAGCATGCACACATGTACGCCCACACGCAACCTTGTAAAATCTACCCCTACACTTTTAGCAGAGTACCTAATTGGCACTCTGTGCACCTCCGGTTTAGCTTGCATGATTCCTGTTGATTTTCACACTAGGTACTCAAGAACATTATGCTTTAGTATCAGTTTGTTGTATGGATAAAAGTATGTGTGTACACGTACCCTATCTACAGTGATGATGTAAAGTATGTGCGTTAGTTTTTCTGCATACATTTTAATACTACCTGCATGTGTGTAGTTTCCAACCAGGCCTTCAAAACACCTATTTTGTTGAAAGTGCACATATACTTTCAGCTTGCTAAAAACACACAGCCAGACAAGAATGATTTTTAGTAATGCTAACCCTTATTTTACATGCATAACAGGCCCAAAAGTCGTTGTAAATTTATCCCAAATTTTAATAGCATAAAAAATATAAAGCCCCTCCAGTTTACCCATTTTCCCTTCCTCTTGCAATAACACAGACTACTTGAACTCCGAGCTTTATCCCATGTGGTAGACATGAAAAGTTACATTAGAACAAAGAAAGACCCAGTTTACATAATTTTTCTATATTGTTTCCCTAGTGATGAGCACAGCAATCATGTATAAGACATCAGAGAATCTATTGACTTTTCTCTGTGCATATAATATTGAGGAGAGGGAGGATGAACTTGGAAGTTTTGGTTAAGAATAAGTTCTAAAACAAGAAAAAAAATCTCCAACCACATCTAAGATATAGCAGGCAAGAGTGTGTAAAAAATGGATGGCCCACAAAATCAGGGTGAACCTGGAAATGTGGTAGTCCAGATTGACAAACTGAAGATTAGTAAATCACCTGGACTGGATGGTATACACCCTAGAGTTCTGAAAGAACTAAAAAATGAAATTTCAGACCTATTTCAATTCATTTGTAACCTATCATTAAAATCATCTTTTGTACCTGAAGGTGGTCATTGTAACCCCTATATTTAAAAAGGGCTCCAGGGGTGATCCGGGAAACTATAGACTGATGAGCCTGATTTCAGTGCTGGGAAAAATTGTAGAAACTGTTATAAAGAATAAAATCACAAAACATTTAGATAGACATGGTTTGATGGGACACAACCAGCATAGATTTACCCAAGGGAAGTCTTGTCTCACAAATCTCCTGCATTTTTTTGAAGGGGTGAATAGACGTGTGAACAAAGGTGAACCGGTAGTTGTGGTGTATTCAGATTTTCAGAAGGCGTTCAACAAAATCCTTCATGAGAAGCTTCTAAGAAAACTAAAATGTCATAAGATAGGAGACAATGTCTTTTTGTGGATTGCAAACTGGTTAAAAGGCAGGAAACAGAGAGTAGGATTAAATGGTCTGTTTTCACAGTGGAAAAAGGTAAACAGTGGAGTGCCTCAGGGATCTGTACTTCGATCAATGCTTTTTAATATATTTATAAATGATCTATAAAGGGGTACAATGAAGAGGTGATCAAATTCACAGATAACACAAAATTATGCAGTGTAGTTAAATCTCAAGCGATTGTGAGAAATTGCAGGAGGAAACTGGAAGATTGGGCTTCCAAATGATAGATGAAATTTAATGTGGACAAGTGCAAGGTGATGCAGATAGGGAAAAATAACCTTTGCTGTAGTTACACAATGTTAGGTTCTATCTTAGGAATTACCAACCAGGAAAGAGATCTAAGTACCATAGTGGATAATACATTGAAATTGTCAGTTCAATGTGCTGTGGCAATCAAAAAAGCTAACAGAATATTAGGAATTATTAGGAAGGGAATGGCAAATAAAATGGTGGATGTCATAATGCCTCTGTATCGCTCCATGGTGAGACCACACCTTGAATACGCTGTGTAATTCTTGTCGCCACATCTCAAAAAAGATATATTTGTACTAGTGAAAGTGCAGAGAAGGGTGACCAAAATGATAAGGGGCATGGAATGGCTCCCTTATGAGGAAAGTTAGGGCTGTTCAGTTTGGAGAAGCGACGACTGAGGGTGGGATATGATACAGGTCTACAAAATCATGAAAGGACTTGAAAGGTTAATGTAGATTGGTTATTTACTTTTGGGCATTCCATGAAGTTAGCAAGCAGCTCATTTAAAACAAATCAAAGACAATTATTTTTCACTCAGCACATAGTTAAGCTCTGGAATTCATTTCCAAAGGATTTGGTTACTGCAGTTAGCGTAACTGGGTTTGGATAAGTTTGGATAAGCTCCTAGAGGAACAATCCATAAAATGCTATCAATTAATTAATAAGCTATTAATTAATAAGCTGGAGATCTATTTAATGTTTGGGTACTTGCCTGGTACTTGCCACTTGGATTGGCCACTGTTGGAAACAGGCTGCTGAGCTTGATGGACCCTTGGTCTGACCCAGTATGGCAAATCTTATGTTCTTATGCTCTTAATCTACATGTTGACATTTACTGGTGAATTTTCAAGGAGTTGCGCCGGCCTTCCCTACAGAAAACTTCACTGTTCTGGCTGGCTTAACTACCTGAATTTTGAATAAGGACTATAAGTTATATACCTTTGGACTTTTAATGCTGTTGTAATTGTAAATTTGATTAGAACTGTATAATTGTTTCATATGGTATTGTTTTGCTTTAAATTTGTTGTAATCCACCTAAAGGCTATCATTAGTAAAAGGTGGTCTATAAAATGTCTATAAACATACACATGTAAATAGCATATACTCGCATATATGTTATCTTATAACCTCAAAATTACATGTAAGTAAGGCTACATGAATAAATTTGCTTGTATGAAAAAGGGGAGAGCCAAGGGTGTTTCAGGGTGGGGCCAACATTTATGCGAGTAGGTTGCTATTTTATAAACAATTTATGCTTGTAGGTTTGGCAGCTTACTCACATATATTTACACCTCCTCTATATCTGGAGTAAGTGATAATAAATGTCTTAAAAGTGAAATACTGACTGGGTGGGGGGTCAATTCAGGCTGGGTGGGTGAAATGGGTGAAATGGGTGAAATGGGGCAATTCAGGCTGAAGAGCCAGGAGGGTCTTCATGAGCTGCAGATAGACTGGGCGAACTGGTAGACTAATTGGTAAAACTGGTAATTTCATTGTCATGCGCATATTAGAAAATCTCCTGACCTACACATGAAAAAGCCAACTTTGGGGAGATGGTAAATGCGTGTAAATTACGCAGGTAAAATTTCCATGAATGTATTTCTTAAGTTAGATGTTTAAATATGCGAGTATAGCAGTTGCACACTTCTTACCTGCATAAATTCTGATTTATTTGACTAAATCTTGAAAGCGACATTTATCTGGACAAAGTCCAATTTATCTGGATAAGTAGCAACATTTAGCCATCACTTAGCTGAATAAATTGAAACTTATCCAGATAAGTGATTCTACGTAGCTGGATACATCGGAATTTATCTGAATAACTGCAATATATATATTTGCACATTATTTTTAAATGCATGTACATGTTGCAGGGTGCACTTATGTGTTTTTTATAATGTGTATATCAGATACACACAATTTATAAAATACAGGAGATTTTCATGTGTCCATATACACACGTGTGAGGGTGACTGAGCAAATCAGTTAGGCTGGAGAAGAAAACCACACTAACTTCAGCCTTTTCTAATGCAATTTCAAATTTTATTAACATACTCAGCACTTTAACATAATAGTAGACTGCCTTACCTCAGGACAGTATAGACACAAAACGTCAGAGAGGGTCAGGTGCTCCTTGCTCCTGGAGACGCAGGGCCTCCTGATCCCAGCTGGGCTCACCAATTTATTCTCCTTTGAACAGGGTTCCACCCACACAGATCTCTCCCTCTGTTGGATTTAAAGGGGGAAAATAGGGTCACTCCATCACAACACTTATATAGGCACATGCATGCATGTTTCAAAGTTATCCTCCCTGAGTCTTGAGGGTTAAGAGCATCATATAGAGAAATTGAGTTGATATATACTAAGGAGGCAACTACAGTCCAACCTTTAATGATATAATGGGGGTTTGAATTTAGGCTCAAGCTTTTTCAGTGATGGTATCTGTTTTATGTAACAAATTACCAATGGAGATTAGGCTGGAGCCTGATTACTTGTCATAATGGTAGAAAGGAATGTGGTGGGATGTCATGAAATATGGTTAGTTGTAAAAATATGATGGGGGAGCTATAAGAAGGTTATTTATGTATTTATTTATTTATTTGCATGTTTTATATACTGTCATTCCATGTGACAATCACTAGTTGATAATGGTTTACAGATAAAACATATAAAATATAATGTATGTTAAAAGATGGAAAACATTCAGAGAAACAGAGGAAATACAACGAAAGATATCAAATATGAAGACAGAGCAGGATTAAAGGGAATTGCAAGGGGGGAGGTTATTGTACAAGAAATATATAGGTTATCTGAGGCATGGGGAAATGGGTGTTTCAGTCAAGTGGAAGGCATTTTTGAATAGCCAAGTTTTTAAATCACTTTTGAATTTCTTTTTTTATATGTTAATATTCAAAGTTCTTCTGGCATGGAATTCTAAAGTTTTGGGCCAGCAATTGAGATTACTCTATCTCTAGTTAGAGTTAGGTGAGAGTCTCTTAAGTTCGGGATTTTGAGGAGGCCTTCATTCTGTGATCTGAAGGTTCATAGCGGTTGTGGGGTTTAAAAGTTATTCCTAATAGATCGTTGTTATTCCGGTTGATGTTATTAAATATTATTGTTAGAAATTTATAATGAATTCTTGACTGTACAGGAAGCCAATGTATCGCCATCAGTACTGGGGTGATGTGGTCAAATCTTCTTGCTCCAGACAATAGTCTAGCTGTAGCATTTTGCAGACGTTGCAAAGGTTTTAGGTGACTAGTCGGAAGACCTAGAAATAATGAATTACAGTAGGGATGTGAATCGTTTTAGGACGATTAAAATTATCGTCCGATAATTTTAATATCGTCTTAAACTGTTATGGAACACAATACAATAGAGATTCTAACGATTTATCGTTATAAATCGTTAGAATCGTGAGCCGGCACACTAAAACCCCCTAAAACCCACCCCCGACCCTTTAAATTAAATCCCCCACCCTCCCGAACCCCCCCCCCAAATGAGTTAAATAACCTGCGGGTCCAGCGGCGGTCCGGAACGGCAGCGGTCCGGAACGGGCTCCTGCTCCTCAATCTTGTTGTCTTCAGCCGGTGCCATTTTCCAAAATGGCGGCGAAAAATGGCGGCGGCCATAGACGAACACGATTGGACGGCAGGAGGTCCTTCCGGACCCCCGCTGGACTTTTGGCAAGTCTCGTGGGGGTCAGGAGGCCCCCCACAAGCTGGCCAAAAGTTCCTGGAGGTCCAGCGGGGGTCAGGGAGCGATTTCCCGCCGCGAATCGTTTTCGTACGGAAAATGGCGCCGGCAGGAGATCGACTGCAGGAGGTCATTCAGCGAGGGTTCCGGCGCCTCGCTGAACGACCTCCTGCAGTCGATCTCCTGCCGGCGCCATTTTCCGTACGAAAACGATTCGCGGCGGGAAATCGCTCCCTGACCCCCGCTGGACCTCCAGGAACTTTTGGCCAGCTTGTGGGGGGCCTCCTGACCCCCACGAGACTTGCCAAAAGTCCAGCGGGGGTCCGGAAGGACCTCCTGCCGTCCAATCGTGTTCGTCTATGGCCGCCGCCATTTTTCGCCGCCATTTTGGAAAATGGCGCCGGCTGAAGACAACAAGATTGAGGAGCAGGAGCCCGTTCCGGACCGCTGCCGTTCCGGACCGCCGCTGGACCCGCAGGTTATTTAAGTCATTTGGGGGGGGTTCGGGAGGGTGGGGGATTTAATTTAAAGGGTCGGGGGTGGGTTTTAGGGGGTTTTAATGTGCCGGTTTTGCGATTTTTAGATTTTTAGATTTTTCACGATTTTTCACGATTTTTCACGATATTTTACCCCCCCAAACGGCAACAATACGATTCCCTCCCCCTCCCAGCCGAAATCGATCGTTAAGACGATCGAGGACACGATTCACATCCCTAAATTACAGTAGTCAAGGTTAGAGAAAATAAAGGATTGTAAAACTGTTCTTAAATCTGTAGTGTTTACTAGAGGTTTTAATCAGCTCAAAATCCAAAGCGTGTAGAAACCAGATGTAATTAGTTTGCTTATGTGGATTTTCATTGTTAAATTTTCAACAATTTGGACACCTAGATCTCTCACTTGAGTTATGGAGTTACTTTGCAACTTCTGAGATCTATCTCTGGGGGTATAGTTCTTTGTGGGTTGTGGCTCAACCAGATTATTTCAGTTTTATTGGGGTTCATCGAGAGTTTCCATTGAGCTAATTTTTCTTTTATTTTAATCATATATTCAGAGATTAGAGATGTGTTTTCAAAAGATTTTGTTAGGGGGATATAGAATTGTAGAACATCTGCATTAAGGAAAATGTTTAAACCCAGGTCTGTCAGTAATTTGCATATGGGCAGCATGTAGATATTAAATAATGTTGCTGATAGGGCAAATCCTTGGGGTAAAACAGTTGTGATTTGGAAGATGTCAGACAAGTAATTATGTAGTTTTATTTGGAATGATCTGTGTGTGAGGAAAGAGGTGAACCATTTTAGTACAATTCCGTCAATCCCAATGTTTTTCAATTGTTGGCAAAGCCGGCTATGGTCCACAGTGTCGAAGGCAGCTATTAGATCAATCAGGGCATAGCAGTATGATTCATTTGAGTCAAAACTTGTAAAATTGGTCAGTTAAGGATTGGAGAAGAGTTTCAGTTGAGTGGTTTTTCCGGAATCCAAATTGGTTAGGGTAAAGTGTCTTATTGTCTTCAAGATGGTTTTCAAGTTGGGTCAGGACTGCTTTTTCAAGTATTTTTGCAATGAAGGTTAAGTTGGAGATTGGACAGTAGTTATTCCAATCATCAAGACTTCCAGATTTGTTTTTTAAAATAGATTTTATAATTGCTTGTTTTAGGCCATGGGGCATATAACCTTCCGTAAGTATATCAGAGCAGACTGCACTTTGAAATAATCTCACATCAAACAAAAAGTGCAGGAGGAGGGTCAATCCTGACAAAAGACTCCGAATGGATTTTGAAAGTAGATAAAGGTTTTTATTCATTTATGAGGCAACTCCACTGATTCAAATCCCAAGCACTGCTTAACGGCGTCCCCCGACACGGTCCCGTGTTTCGCCTAGGGCTGCATCGGGAGGGTAACGCCAACTGGGTTTCTCAATAGAAAGGCTAAAACAAATTAAACAAAACGTCAGGATGCTATATAGGACTTACGCCGAGTAAAAATACAAACAATGATCATTCACAATAACTCTTACCTGACAGCTTGGTTTTCTGAATTCTGACAGGGAGCGCACTAACCCTAGACGCTGTCAGATATTTGAAGAATAGCAGTGGCGCCAAAATCACAGGTGAACCAATGACGTGGGAAAATTATCCCCGTTCATTGGTTCCCGTTCCTGTGAGGTGCCCTAGCAGCATAGTATGTGACCAGTACTGACTGTGAGAGATCTTATGTAAACAGAAACCATTCTATCTCCCGATTGAGTCCCTTGGGGGTTACTGAATCTAGGGTAAATATCCACCGCTGTGGCTTTAGAGCATTCTTCAGTGTTCAATTTGTCATCTAGACCACTTTCAACCCTTGAACTGAAGGTATTAACCAAGGGTTTGTCATTTGTCCCCACGGTACCTATGAACTTATTTGATTATAAAGTACATATTTACCGGTTTTGTAGACTGTTGAAGATTAAGCAATTTTTTGCTGATGTCCCCTCACCCTCTGACCATTCTTTAGTTCGGCCGAAGTCAAGGTGGATCCCCCCGGGCCCTGGCGATCCGCTTCTCGTAACTTTTGAGAGGCTGGTGGACCAGGATCTGAGGGGGCTGGCCTCTGCCCGGCATTATACTCAATTTAACCTTACCAGACAGGAATCTCAAGCGTTGGTAAATTTGCAGAATGACCCTTCCATTATAGTAAAGCCAGCGGATAAGGGTGGGGGCATAGTCATACAAGATAGGGATGATTACCTGTTGGAAGCTACACGTCAACTTTCTGACACCTCCTTTTATCAAGTACTTTTGGAGGACCCTACCCCACAGCTACTCCAGGAGATTAAGGTGATTGTGGAGCAGGCAGTTGACCGCCGCATTTTAACTCCTAGAGAGGCTAAATTTTTGATCACTGACCACCCTATTATTCCGGTTTTTTACACGGTACCTAAGGTTCACAAGGATCTTCAACATCCACCTGGCCGTCCTATCGTGGCCGGCATCGGTTCATTATTGGAACCCTTGTCTCAATTTGTGGATCTTTTTCTCAAGCCATTTGTACCACAGATCAGGTCTTACATAAGGGACTCAGCGCACTTTATCACACTTTTACATTCCACCCCGTTTCCCACGGAACCGTTTCTGTTAGTCACCTTGGACATAGTCTCTCTCTATACCAACATTCCCCAACTAGAGGCTCTTAGGATCATCGAGAAAGTATTAAACACTCGTACAAATCCCCAGAGAATTCCAACTTCATTGTTAGTCACGCTGGCATCTTTAGCCCTCACACAAAATTATTTCAGATTTCAGGACAAATTTTATCTACAGGTAAAAGGCACGGCGATGGGGGCCACTATGGCCCCCAGTTTAGCCTGCCTTTTCGTGGCAGAGTTTGAAGACTCCCAGATATATCCATCAGAAGGGTTTCAATACATTGCAACCTGGTTAAGATTTATTGACGACGTGTTTATGGTCTGGCTAGGTACAGAAATACAGTTGTTTCTCTTTATTGATTGGCTTAATGCCCAAGACTCTAATTTGCAATTTAATTTCAGTTGGCATCAATCACAGATAGCCTTTTTAGACATTACAGTCTTAGTTCACAATGCCCAATTTCTGACCACTATCCATCGTAAAGACACAGACAGAAACACACTTTTGGAGTTTCACAGCTGTCATCCTAGCCCCTTAAGAAGCAACATCCCCACGGGTCAATTTTTCAGACTTCGTAGGTTATGTTCCACCCGTGAAGAGTTTCTCCTTCAGGCAGAAATCATGTCAGCGCGGTTTCTGACCCGTGGATATCCTAAGCGGGTAGTCAGGCGAGCCATGAAACGGGCCTTATTTACTAACCGTGATTTGCTGTTTCTCCCACATTCTAGCTCTGATACCCCAGTTACAAACTGTATTTTGCCATTCTCTACACTTAGTCGTCAAGTCACAATCATGATCCGCAAACACTGGCGTGCACTTTCCATGCAGTTGGTATTCCCTGGCCCCCTACGGTTCACGTACCGGCGGGGAAAAAATTTACGCGACAAACTTGTTCATGCAGACTTAGTGCAGCAACGGTATCCACCCACCATATTCGGACACCACCCCTGTGGGCATTGTACAGTCTGTTCATACACACAATCTACCACTTCATTCATTCATCCAACATCTCATAGAGTTTTTCCACTTCGCTCCTATTCTGACTGCACCGCCTCAGGAGTCATCTACGTGATCATTTGTCCGTACCCTCTAATATACGTAGGCAAAACCACGAGAATGGTTAAAACACGCATCATAGAGCATTGCTCTAACATCCGGCACGCAAGAGAGAACGAACCCTTGGTAGAACATTGGGTAAACAAATCTCATAACCTCGCCGACCTCAAGTTCAGTGTCATTGAAGTGTTCCCACGTCCTGCTCGAGGGGGGTGTTATGCAGAACAGTTAGGACGCATTCAACAGCGGTGGATATTTACCCTAGATTCAGTAACCCCCAAGGGACTCAATCGGGAGATAGAATGGTTTCTGTTTACATAAGATCTCTCACAGTCAGTACTGGTCACATACTATGCTGCTAGGGCACCTCACAGGAACGGGAACCAATGAACGGGGATAATTTTCCCAAGTCATTGGTTCACCTGTGATTTTGGCGCCACTGCTATTTTTCAAATATCTGACAGCGTCTAGGGTTAGTGCGCTCCCTGTCAGAATTCAGAAAACCAAGCTGTCAGGTAAGAGTTATTGTGAATGATCATTGTTTGTATTTTTACTCGGCGTAAGTCCTATATAGCATCCTGACGTTTTGTTTAATTTGTTTTAGCCTTTCTATTGAGAAACCCAGTTGGCGTTACCCTCCCGATGCAGCCCTAGGCGAAACACGGGACCGTGTCGGGGGACGCCGTTAAGCAGTGCTTGGGATTTGAATCAGTGGAGTTGCCTCATAAATGAATAAAAACCTTTATCTACTTTCAAAATCCATTCGGAGTCTTTTGTCAGGATTGACCCTCCTCCTGCACTTTTTGCATATAACCTTCCTCAAGGGCAAGGTTGACTAGCGTTGTGCTCGTAGGGGTTATTGACTGGTTTATTTGTTTTAGTAAAGTTGCTGGTATCGGATCAAGGGGATGTGTAGCAGGTTTTAGTTTAGCAATAATTTTGCTTATCTCCAGTTTTGATTGTCAAATGATGACCATTTATCTTGTGCCGATAAATCTTCTGTTGCTATCAGAGAGTAGAAATAGATGATTTGTTGATTCAGCATTTTTCTCTTCTCACTACAACAGATCAATTGCTCTCTCCTCCCTCTTCTCACCTCAGGGCTCAAATGTTCTCTTTGCCCTTTTCTCATTTCAGCAGTTCAATTGCTCTTTCTTGTTTCTTCTCACCTCACCTCGGCAGTTTACATGCTGTGACCTGCCTCTTCTCACCTCGGATTGTAGTTGCTCTCTTCTCACTTGTCTCACTTTGGCAAGTCTCTATCTTCTTACTTAGACAGGTCAGTTGCTCTCACCTGTTTCTTTTTACCTCTCCACAGTAGTTTTGATGTTCTCTCCTCTCTCCGTGGCAGCTTAATTGTTCTCTACCCCTACTTCACACAATCAGAGCTTGATTGCTTTTTCCACTCTCTTCATACCACTGTTGCAGTTCAGTAGTTTAGCTCCCCTCTCTCTCCTCTCTCCACAGGGTCAATTTTCTCCTCCCTCCTCTCACCACAGCAGTGGCTTTTTCCTCTCTCTCTCATGGAAATATGAGTGCATCAGTCATCCACACCTTTCCCTGATCTTTTCATTGCTACTAAGAATGCAATAAATGTCATAGCAATTATAATTAAAAGGCTTAGGAGCCTATGGAATAAAACTTGCAAAACATTTAATCAACATATTAAAAAGCCATTTAACAAGTGATGCAATAAGATGTAGTGTTCTTATGGTAAACGTTATTCTCCTACATCAAAATGCAAAATTGACTGGCTAAATAGGATGAGCATGTTAATTACAAGGGCATGCTAAACAGCATAAGATTGTTAAACCGAGCATATGCAGATCTCTTTTCCTCTTGCTGGCTTCTAAGGAGCATACAATTAAGTTTAACACATAGGGACTGCTTGTCCTTGTAGAAAGCAGAAGTGAGAGACCTATTACACTCCAGGTAAGGAGGTCAAGGAAGAATGGAGAGCTTCAGGAGAGCAGAAAACTGATATCAATGCATGTTGTTCAGAGCCAGCTGACTTATATGTCAATAACGATCCTGGTGTTAAGAGGATGTAGATGGGGAAATAAAGGAGCCTGCACTGGGAAGACCCAAGAAGGACATCAGCATCTAAGCGGTACCAGTCTGGGGAAAGCGGCAGGCAGCCTCCACCTTCCACTCCAGCTGTACTGTCAAGAAGGAAGCAAGTTCAAAAAGGTTCCAGGTTGGCAACCTGTTGGAAAAATCACCACTACAACTGGCCATTCTCCCCTCTACAACAAGGGTGGGCAAACTAAGGCTTACAGGCCAAATCTGCTCCATCAACATCTTTCTTCCAGCCTGCTTACCTCTGCCAAAGCTGTATTATGTGCAGCCTGCCAACGCTGACTCGTCTGCCCAAGCGTCCAAGGTCATCATCGAAGGCCTGAGTTACCCTTGATGATGCACTGAAAAGCGAGACATCTGACCTTCAATGATGATGTCAGGCATACAGGGAAGTAGGTCGTCAGAGCATTGGTGCAGGTGCTTTTTCTGTGTAAACCTATCAGATGCAGCAAGAACCTCCTTGTGCTTAACAGCTGCAACTTGCAGAAGTGGCAGCCAGCTTTTCAGCCTGCTTCCTCTGCTGATTTCTTCCCTCCCTCAGCCCTGAAGGTAAGGGCTGGAACATTGGCTGGGGGGGGGGGGGGTTTGCAAAGGGAAAAGTTCTTGTAGCCCGGGGTCTGCTCTCTCCTCAGCAGAGCCGTAGCCAGGCTATTTGGCACCTATGGCCAAGTAAAAAAGGACGCCTTCAGCTGAACATAACACACGACCCCCACGAGCCAGAAAACTCTGTTAAGTAGGGCTTTCATTTTCATTGTTATTTTGATCCAGCAGTTTCCTCCTGCACTTATGGGCTTCCAGTTCAATCGGAACCAATACAGGGATCCTGGCACCATAACCCTACATTCAAAAACTGAACTGGAAACCCCAGGAAACCAGATTCTGCATGCCATGCAACACCAGAGAAAGAGAAACAGAAATACATTTCCTCCTGTGTTGTGCAAAATAAGATATCATGAGCTGCATATTCCCAAAGTCGGCATAGTCCATCCACTAAACTGAATATAAAATGCTTTTTCTACTCTGGCTGTCTGTACTTTTATTTTTCTAATCACTTTGGTCCTCATCTTTTTTTATTGCTTTCCTCTTCTTGGTCTCCTAACTCCTTTACCGGGTCTCCTGTTCAAGTTCTGTTTTATCTCTCTCCTGTCTTTTCAGTGCCTCCCCTATGCCTCTGTCTAATATCAATCTTTCCCTTTTCTTCTTTTACTTCCTTCTCTTTATCTCTGTCTCTCAATTCACTCATCTAGATTTCATTCCCCCCTTCTCTCCCTCCAGTTCTCTGTGCCAATCCTACACCTCCCTATATTGCCCCCTCTATCCTCCATCTTCCCCTCACTGAGTTTCTCCTTTTACCATCTCCAGCTCACCTTGTCCTTCTTTTCAACAGCTGCATCTTTTCTTGTGCTCTTGAAAACCCCTCATCTCCAAATCCTCCTCTTCCCCTCCCCCCTCGCTCATCTTCCACGGTCATCTTCCAACCAATCATGCCTTCTACTCTTCCCTAGGGCTGGTGTATAGGTATTAAGCACCCTAGGTGAAATTTATAGCCTTGCACCCACCTCCTCCCCAGATGCACCCTCCCCATACACAATTCAAAATCTTTCATTTATAATAACAGCTTTTACATGAGAAAGGACTTTGAGGTAAAAAAAAATCACTTATCACATGTTTATTATATGTATATGTACTGCTGTGGTGCCAAACTGAAACCCTGCAAAAAAAATAAAAAAGACACTTGGAACCCATATGGTATTAGGTCTATGGCAGTGCATGTTGGGTGTGGGTTTCACCCTTGGAAAACCATGTATTGAATTGCAATTACAGTGGACCCTCGAGTTACAACCTGCTTGACTTACAAACAACTTGAGTTACAACCAAAATTTTAGTTTTGAATTACAACCAAAGTCTTGAGTTACAACCTGAATGCCAGCCGAGGCCATGTGTATATGTTCGTGCTTGCAGTTTCTTCTAACTGGGCATTTTTTCCTGTCAATCACATTTTTTTGGGCTTGGTGGGTGGGACTTCTGCTCTGCTGTTGCAGTGATTGGCTGCTGCTGCTGCTGCCGATGAGGCCTGTCCATCTCAGGTGCTCCCAGAGCTGCAAATGTTCACAGGAGCACATAGGCAGACCCGGCTTGGCAATGCAGCAAGCAACAGCATCACTGGTGACCAAGGAAGCTTCTGTGCAGCAGCAGAAAGGGAGTGTAGCACTCAGCTGGCTACAGCAAGGTATCAGGAGGGGAGGAGCGAGTATGCTTGGAGGGGGAAATGAGTGTTTGGGGGCCAGAGATGTGCTCTGAGGGGGTGGGGAAGGGGGAAATGCTCTCCCTCCTCCCTTCCTGCAAGCCAAAGATGTCAACTTGAATAGTGAGTACAGTATGAAATTGTTGTTTCTGGTAGGCTAGACACATTTTATAACCTTTGGTGAGTACACTAGGAAAATTATAGGTGTTTCTGGTAATTACGCACATTATACAACCCTTTTTTATTATGAAAATGTTAGGTAAGGGGTGCTTTGGAAGGTTCAGAATGCATTATGGGTATTTCCTTTATTTCTTACGGAAAAAATAGTCTTGACTTACAACCAACTTGAGTTACAACCAGCCCTCTGGAACGAATTGAGTTCGTAAATCAAGTGTCCACTGTACAATATTGTAAATCTCCCATATCAGGACAGCCCTAACTTCCAGCACTCAGATAGTAAATATCCTACTTATAAAAGGCAACACTATATAACAGCAGGTCCTAAAACACCAATATACCTCCTATTAGGAAAACAAAGCAAGCCAGGCTGCTATTGATCCTTTCACAGATAATACACGCTAGCAGAATACCTCACTTCTGTCATATGTATAGAACATAGACAGACCCTCACTAAATACAAAATAAAGAGACCATAAATTATAGAAAGAAATGTGAACTGGAAACCACAAAAAATCAGACTCTGTATGCAGTGCAACAAGGGAAAAACAGAAACATCGCCATTCATCATAAAATATCAAACAATAAAATAAAGAAATATAAAACATCAATCATAATAGTAAAACCATATTAATAAAAAGAAATATTTCAAAACAGCTGACAAATAGAACGGCATCCAGTAATTAAAAACTCATATAAAACTTTTCCATATGGCAATAAAATATTTCAAAACAGAAGATACATTAAATATTACTCAATAATTAAAACTAACAGGGATAAATAAATCCCCTGATTTCCATACCTGGGAACTTTTGATTTCCAGATGCTCTAAGATTGTCGTGAATTAGCAGGGTGGTGGGGGGAGCTGTTTGTTGCATACAAACATTCTCCCCTCTCTCTAACACAAACATGCTCATTCACTCTCTCACACACATACACACACATATGCATTTGCTCAATCTCTCTTATATGCATAATCATGCGCACGCTTGTTTTCTCTTTTACATATACAATTATACACATAAAATGCTTGTTTGCTCTCACACATGCTCAATTATATACACGTGCTTGTTTGCTCTCACACATGCTTAGTCATGCACCCAAATGCTCGTTTGCTTTCTCACATGTTCAATCATACACACACATGCTCTTTCAATCTCACATGCTCAGTCATGCACACACACACATATTACACACATGCGTGTTCACTCTCTCTCACACATGCTCAATCACAAACACACATACACATGCTTTTTCTTTCTCTCTCTTTCTCTTTGTAGGGGCAGAATAGGAGGCCTTTGTTTTGTTTTGGGTTTTTTTTTAGTCTGTGGGCCATGCTCTTTTAAAATGCGGGGGAGCTGAAGGAGGCCCATGTTACTTCATGGGCTGGCTCCTCCCGACTTCCAGGAGGTGGAAGGTGGATGCTGTTTTTGTTGATCTGTGGGCCGCGCTCATTCTGACTGCTGAGTTGGGGCGGGAAGCCGATGCAGCTCCAAGGGCAGTACTACTTCAGGCTGCGGGAATGGGACAAGAGGCCGATGTTTTGTTTTCACGGCTCACGCTCTCCCTAAATGCCGTGAAGGAGGCCAACACTGCTTGGCAGAGTGTGCTCCTGACTTCCGGGGATGGGAGGCCCGTGCTGCATCTTGCAGCTTCATGGGCCCCTCTGCAACTGACTGCACAGGAGCAGGGGGCAACGTGGGGTGATTTTTTTTTGTCCCAATTTGGGGGCCACCGCCACTCTACCCCCGCCCGGACTCCAGAAGCAAGTACAGCAGCTCTTCTCCCCCTGGCAACTGAGCTCTTGAGGCGCCAAAATTCAACAGTAGAGGGGAGGCCGGCGGATTGTCTATCAAATTTTGAAAGTGACGGGGCCCCTCGAGGATGGCACCTATGGCCAAGGCTATATCGGCCCTAGGCTGGCTATGGCTCTGCTCCTCAGACCTGGGGGGGGGGCTTGGATTTGGAGGCAGCCTGCAATTAAGTACAAATCACGGTGTGGAGGAAGAGCTGCTGCAAAACCGCAGGGACTGGGGGGGAGCCAGGCACAGCAAATTAACTTTCAGATTGGAATAAACCGCTGGGGCAGGGGAAAGAGTCACAGTAATAATATCAAGGGATAGGGTGGGGTGCAGTGGGGAGATGGACCCAGCAAGTTAATCCTCAGGCTGAACCAGGCTAGGGAGAATTTTTGTTTTCACCTGTGGGGACTTAACCTGCTGGGGAGAAGAGGGAAGAAAGGGCCTAGGCGGCAAGGCAAGGAAGGGAAAGGGATGGTAGTGAAATAAAGAAGGCAGTAATAAAACATCAGTAAACTGTGTGTATTTCTAACGTTTCCTTTCTCTTGAGGGGCTCCAAGGGATACCCCCCCCCCCCAACTCGAGAATCTCCAAAGGAGACCGCACATGCTCAAAGAGCTCCAAGGGGGGGGGGGTCCCAGCCTCTGGCGTGGATGAGAACTTGTAATGTGGCCCAAGCACAAAAAATGTTTGCCCGCCCTGCTCTACCAAAACCAGCTGCACCTCACAGCTTTGCTTCTGCCTCAGAGCTTACAGACAGGAAAGCTCTGCATTCAAATCAAAACAATTGGTTAGCTCCAAAAACCTTTTGAGGATCAGACAGCTCTTCAATCTCATGCCTCTGAATGTCTTCAGTCAGTGGTGGTTTTCTGCCAGGTCAAGCCAAGTCACCGGCCTGGAAACGTTTAGAATTTGCTGTCTTTTCCTCATCGCAGCTGGAGTGGAAGGTGGGAGCCGCCGCTGGCCCCAATCTGGTACCACATTTTTTTCTCCTTCAGAAAACTACCACTGCCTACAAGAACAATATCTATTCCTGGAGGAATCCTGCAGAAGGCAGAATTTCCGCAGATTTCCACCCTCAGGCACATTTTACCTCCACCGTGCGCAGAATCCGGCAAGGCCCCGCCGCCGCGCAGAGGATGTTCCCCGGCGGGCTGGCAGCAACGCAGCGTTTGGCTCTGCAAGCACACAGGTAGAGGAGGGGGTCTCCAAAGAAGGTGCAGGACCTTAAAGCATAGCATGTGGCAGGCTCACGGGAGCAGGGCAGTGAAAAAAAGGCCTTGATCCGAGAGCCTGCCTGAAGACGCGGGGCCTCGGAAGAAGCAGCTGAAGGAGGCCCTGTGCACGCTGGGCCACTGGAACAGCTGAAGGAGATCAGAGCAGCTGAAGGAGGGACTGCCCCAGCTGCCTGAATGCGGAGTTCCTTCGGTAAGCTAACCTGAAGGTTCTAGGCTTTTATCCTTGTAGGCTACCATTTCTTTTACGATTGACCCATTGCAAAAGGAAAAACATAATTCAGAGAGTAATAAAAACCTGACCTCCTCATTTACAGCAGCAGCAACTATAGCCTGGATTTTAAAGGCCCTGTGCGTAAATTTCGGGAGTAACGCGTGTGGCTGGGCCCTGCGCGCGCCGCATGCATTTTCTAAAGGGCCCGGCCACCCACGTAACTACCGATACGCACCAAAGTGCCAGGCCTAAAGAAAGGGGCGGGGCAGGGGCATGGTCTGGTGGGGGAGGGGCAGGGACAGAGCCATTAGACACTGCCCCAGGGAAGTGTGTGCCGGAAGATACTTCTGCTCCAGAGGAGCAGTAAGTATGGAAACAAAAAAATAGGGGATAGTTAGGTTTAGGTTAGGGGTCAGGGAGGAGAGGGGAAAAGGTAGGAAGGGTAGGGTTAGGGTTAGGGAAGTTCCCTCCCAATCCGCTCCTTAATTGGAGCGGACTGGGAGCGAACTGGTCTGGATCAGATCGTGTTGCCACGAGTACTTAATAAAATCCTCCCTCCCGCAAGCGTGAGTCGCGGGCCGCCCGAATATGCACGCGTGGATGTTAAAATCCGGCGCGCATGTGTGCGCGGATATCATATTTTATAACATGCGTGCGGCAACACGCGCATGTATAATAAAATACATAAATAAATAAATGCGTAATAAATAAATAAATAAATAATAAATGCGCAGGTATAATAAAAAAAAAAAATAAATAAATAAATAAATATACAAAAGCAAATAAATAAATAAATAACTGTACAAAAAAATGACTGTCTTTTCATAATTGTGGCGTGGGGGACTCACTCCAGTGAAGTCAGGATAGTGTGTCCAGCCGCAACTAGGCAACAATGTAATCACCACGGGACCACCCAATCCGACGTCCCTTACAGCCTACCTGACCTCCACACTCATACATGATCTCATCCCTGAGCCCTCCTCTTCAGCTTCGTTGGATTTGAAACCTGCCACCCTTACATTGGGATACAGCACCCCATCCACTTACGGCACCCTAGGGAGCCACCTAGTCTGCCTAATGTTCTCACCGACTCTGGCTGAAGTGTACAATATTTAAATGTCAAAAGCGCTTGGGTTTTCTGCTTTTGCTGTTCTGATACTAATGCAATTATTCAGCCAGTTGGGGAGGGGGAAGGTGTGAGATAAGACGCTGTCTGGGTAACACACAGAAAGTAAAGAAGAAAGTGAGTCCTGACTATTGTAAGGGGAAACACATGTTGGTTCTCAGGGAGATCTGCTGCTTTATTTTTATTTAAAAAAAAATATATAGGTGTGGACATTTTGACAGTCCCCAATGGCTACAAAACTAGCCCTTTTTTTTAAACCTGTTTTGTCAGATGTGGTGCACCTGACGGAGAGCAAGGCCCTACCAGTCAAGGGGTCCTGCCTGGATCTTTCCCCCCCACCCAAAGCACCAATATAAGTACAAACATGATTTTTTACTTAGTCACTGGAGGCGGAAGCTGCTTCTGCATTTCAAAGCAAGAGAAGCGTGAGGGTGCAAGTGAGTCCACGAGCGTGAATGAAAGTGTGATTGAGTCCATGAATATGTGCATGAGCGTGACAGAGTGCAAACGAGTTTGTGAGCATGCATATGAGCATGAGAGTGCACGAGTGAGTCCATGAACATGCATGTGAGCGTGGGAGTGCACGAGTGAGTCCATGAACATGCATGTGAGCGTGGGAGAATTCCTCCTACATTTACTTCCTTTCATCCTCATCCAATGATCCCTTTCCCATGAAAGAGACCTTACTCTTAATAGGATATAGTAGATGTCCTGGGAAGAATTCTCAACGCAGGTTTGAGGAGCAGAGCAAAGGTCAAGATGACTTGGCTTAACTGAAAAAACAAGCAATGAAGAAGCAGGTGCCTTCCCCTCCTAGTCACAAGAGAAGCCATTTTTGTTTGCCAACTCGATAGGACAAGACTGTGCTGCTACCATATATATGATTTGCCATTTCCTGGCAGAATTTAAGAGGATGAACTTGGGTTGAGTGGAGAGGGATAAGTATTTTTCTTTCACTGGGATAAAGAAAAACACTGCCTTATGGATGGTGAAATAATACTTTGTTTGTCATGACAGGTCAATTTACAAATCAGTTTGGAAATGTCAGAACCAATACTTCTCAATATAGCCAGCCAGGTCAAGAAGTCACCAAGAATCAAAGAGATGTTCATTCTTTTGCACATCATGATCGGCCTTCACATGCATCAAAAACATCTACACCAAGATGTCATATTTGAGAATTCTCTGAAAAACCGCATGCATATTGGAATAAATTGTTCTGCATATCTTGCAATGTTGTTTTCCATCATGATCACCAGAGCCATAGTGTGCCTATGGCTAATATGACCACGGCCATAGGTGCCGCTACCAAAAAGCACCATGTGCAACGAGAGCAGTATGGCTGGCCGCTGGTGGATCCTCACCAAAAGAAATGCAGCACAGCCCTGTCAAAATTGACAGTGTGGTTAGTGAGCAGAAAAGCAGAGCAGTCCCACTAGCAACCCTGCTGATTATGGCCCGGCGAAGCGCGTAAAGCCCCGGGACATGTCTAAGTCCCGGGGCTTTCAAAAAGGGGCAGAGAGGGGGCGGGGTGGGGTGGGGTCAGAGGCTTCCAGCATAGCGGCCATTTGCCGCTTTGCCAGGGAATCGCGTGCTGGCAACAGGGTAGGGCAATTTTTTTGGGGGAGGGGTTAGCTTAGGGCTGGGGGTGGGGGAGTTAGGGGAAGGGAAGGGAGGGTAGGGTGGGGGGGGGAAGGAATGGGGGAAGGCAGCGCGATTTTTATAACATGCACACGCAGGTCTTAAAATCTACCCCTAATTGTTCTGAATTTTTCTTTTTATTGGTATGGCTTTACTAATGTTGCTTTATGAGGAATGGTAATGGTTCTGTTTTTTACATTGTTGCAGAGCATACAGAATTTGACTTTTTGCAATTTCCAGTTCAATTTTTGTCTGTACATTTCTATTTTTACTGAATGGTCTCTTTATTCTATACATGAGGGTCTATCTGTGTTTTGCATGTGTGACTGAAGTGAATTATTCCATTAGTATGTAGTTTCTATGAATCTATAGCAGTTGGCTTGTTCTATTTTTCTAATAGGGGGTTTATTACTATTTTAGGCCTGGCATAATATTTATAGTATTAACTTTCATAGATAAGGTTGTTGCTGTTTGAGTGCTGGCAGTTAGCGCTATTTTTATATAGAAATTCTTTTTACGTCTGGTTCTCTGAGGGTCACGCACATGCCCAATACGCATTACAGTAGGCCTAATACCATATAGGTTCCAAGCGCCTATTGCTTTTTTGCAGGGTTTTCTGGTTAGCACCTCAGCACTGCATGTAAATATAATATATGTATTGTAAGTGATATTTTTACCTCAGAAGACTGCTTTGAATTTTCTTTTTTTGTGTAAAATCTGTTCCCTGTACGTACCAGGATCAGTCCAGACACCTGGGTTGTGACTCCGCACCAGCAGATGGAGACAGAGCAAAACTTGTCGGGCATCCCTACATATAGTAAGGCGCCACCCACAGCTCGTCAGTCTTTCTCTGTCTCCAGCAGATGGGGCAGGTCCACCCACAGTCTCGATTGATCCTGGTTAGTTAGCTAGTCAGGGGATTTTGATAAATAAATAAATAAATAAAAATAATAAAAAGAAGAAGTGAAGAAGAAAGAAATCTGCAGTAAGCCGCGGAAGCCCGAGTCCTGGAAGCCTCCCAGGGGGGTTGCAAGGTCCTGAGGGGACCATCCCCCTCTGGTTGAGGCCGCTGCTGGGGTTGAGAACCCGGCCAGGACTGGCAGCAGCGTCGGGGGTGACACCGGGGAGCCCGGTTCACTCACCCCCGCTGGACAGGAGGAATCAGGACCAGGGCCAGCGGCGAGTACAAAAAAAAAAAAAAAAATAGTTTTTGTTTTTGTTTGTTCGTGCGGCTCGTCCTCTCGCTCCGTTTTCGTCGCGGGGGGGGGGGGGGGGCGGGGCCGTTCAGGGACCGTCCGGATCGCGCAATTTGTTGTTCTTTCCCTCCTTCCTCCCGCCCGGCCACGGGCCGTAGCCAGTCTGCCGCATGCCGAGGGGCGCGCGCGTCTCTAGGGAGGGGGTCTGCTCGAATTGTGTCTCGGGCGGCGAGGGGCCCGTTCCCGGCAGACGCGATCGCCGCTGCGCGACGAGCCTGTTGCAGGGGGCAGTGCTGAGCCGTTCCCGCTGAGCGCGGGAACGGCGGCCATTTTGGCTTCGGTTAGAGAAGCCACGAGGAAGGCCGTGGGGGATGCCGGATTGCCCCCCCCCACTTTCCCCGCAGCAGCGACCCTCCGGGGGTGCCCCCCCGGGGGAGGATGATTCGCCAGATGACCGGAGTCTGCAGGGGGCCTCCTCGGACTTGGAGGCCTCTTTCTCCTCCGATTTGGCAAGTTTGCTGCACAAACTTGTGAAGTACAAACAATCAAAGAGGAAAAGAAGATCAGCTAAAGGGGGTTCGGACAAATCGGTACCCCGGAAGAAAAAGTCGGGGGAAGCTCCGCGGCGACCCGCGGATCCCCCCAGGGGGCGGCGACCCTTACGGGGGGTCCCTCAAGATTCAGAGTCCGATGCGGATTCCTCTGCGGAGGATGTTGTGGATGCGGAGCCACCAGGTGATGCTGGGGCTCACGCCGAACCGGATGCGGTGCCAGCTGGGAGCGCTAAAGGAGCGCCAGCGGTGGAAGGTGATGACCCTAAGGTCGTACACTTGTTCCGGAAGGAGGAGCTAGCTCCATTAATCCCGGCCATCTTGCAAGAAGTAGGAGTGGATGCCCCACCGGTGGGGTCTCGGACAGATGCCAAGATGGACCCGGTGCTCCTGGGTCTTACAGGACCAGCGGTGGCCTTCCCGTTCCACTTCTCGGCGACTGATATTCTATTCCGAGAATGGGATACTCCGGAATTGGGATTAAAGGTCAGTAAAGCGATGGATAAGCTGTACCCATTACCGGAGGACGCGCTGGAGATGCTGCGTTTTCCCAGGGTAGATGCAGCGGTGTCGGCGGTTACAAAGCGGTTCACCATTCCGGTCACAGGAGCCACGGCCCTTAAGGATATTCAGGACCGGAAGCTTGAAGGTCAGCTGAAGAAGGTGTTCGAGGCGTCGGCCCTGGGAGTCCACGTGGCCATTTGCAGTAACTTTGCGCTCCGAGCCGGGCTGCGCTGGGCGCAGGTCCTTCAGGCCAATGCGGATCTCTCGGGAGAAGAGGCGGCGCAGGCGGACCAGCTGGAAGCGGTGATAGCGTATAGCGCGGATGCTATGCATGATCTCCTGCGGACGTCCGCCAGGGCCATGGTCTCGGCAGCTTCGGCACGTCGGTTGCTGTGGCTCAGGAATTGGGCGGCGGATGGGTCCTCTAAGGCTCATCTCGGAGCCCTCCCGTTCAAAGGGAAGCTGCTGTTCGGTAAGGAGCTGGACGACCTGATGCAGTCGCTTGGTGAGAACAGGGCTTTCAAGTTGCCTGAGGACAGGCACAGAAGCAGGACGTCTTTCTCCAGTAGGGCCCGGTTTCGGGGACCTCGAAAGTCGCGGCCGCAGAGGTCGTCTGGGCCCTCCTACCGGGCTGGCTCTGGAGCCTCGAGAACGTCGTCGTGGTCTCAGTCCTTTCGTGGCAGAAAATTTGGGAGGCGAGACGGTCCCGGGTCAGGGTCGGGGCCGAAAGCCTCACAATGAAGTACGGCTGGTCCGTTCCCTGCCGCCGGCTTCTCTGGCTGTGCCGAACGTAGGAGCCAGGTTGGAGCGCTTCTACGGGGAATGGACCAGTATAACGACGGATCAGTGGGTCCTCAGCGTGATAAGACAAGGCTACGCTTTAGATTTTGCACGGATTCCAGCGGACAAGTTTTTGGTCTCCCCTTGCATGGGTCGCGGCAAGCAAGCGGCCGTCCGGGATACGCTGGAGCGGCTACAAGACCTGGGGGCAATAATACCCGTTCCACTGGGGCAACTCCGTCGGGGAAGGTACTCCATCTACTTCATTGTGCCAAAGAAGGAAGGTACCTTCAGACCCATCTTAGACCTGAAAGGGGTCAACAGATGTCTTCGCGTTCCACGCTTCAAGATGGAAACGATTCGGTCGGTGATCGCCTCAGTGCGGCCAGGAGAGTTCCTGGAGTCCTTGGACCTCACGGAGGCTTACCTTCATATAGGCATTCAGCCGGACCATCGGCAGTTTCTGCGCTTCTGTATCCTGGGCCGGCATTATCAGTTCAAGGCTCTCCCCTTCGGCCTTGCCACCGCTCCGCGGACGTTTACAAAGGTAATGGTGGTGGTGGCAGCCGAGCTTCGCAAGGAGGGGTTCCTGGTACATCCCTACTTGGGCGACTGGCTCATCCGGGCCAAATCGGAGAGCCTGTGCCGACAGGCAGTCGAAAGAGTCCTGCAGCTTTTGCGTTCCCTCGGCTGGGTGGTCAATCTCGCCAAAAGTCGCCTCGTCCCCACCCAAACACTACATTACCTGGGAGCGCTATTCGACACGAAGCAGGGCAGAGTGTTTCTGTCCCAGGAGCGGATGTCCAAGCTTCAGGGCCAGGTGTGCAGGTTGATGTCCCTGCGGTGCCCATTGGTCTGCGATCATCTCATGGTGTTGGGATCGATGGCGTCGACGCTGGCCTTGGTTCCCTGGGCGTTTGCTCATCTACGGCCATTGCAATCCGCATTGCTCTCCCGCTGGCGGCCAGTATCGGAGGATTTTCACATGCCACTTCCACTATCAGTTCAGGCGAGGTCCAGCCTACAGTGGTGGCTCAGCTCCGACAATTTGTCACACGGAGTGTCCCTGCTTATGCCCGCCTGGACAGTGGTCACTACGGATGCCAGTCTTTCCGGCTGGGGGGGCGGTGTGCATGGGATACTCGGTGCAAGGACACATGGGACACTCGGTGCAAGGACAGTGGTCCAAAGCTCAGTCGCAGTGGTCCATCAATTGCTTGGAGACCAGAGCGGTCTTGCTGGCGCTGCAGGCTTTTCTCCCATGGATTCGCGGGAAGGCGGTCCAAGTCTTGTCGGACAACGCGACAAGGAGCCAAGCCGTCGCGGAGCAGACGCGCTAACTGATGACCTGGGCGGAACGGAATCTCAGCGACATCGCAGCGTCCCATATCGCCGGAGTAGACAATGTCCAAGCGGATTTTCTCAGCCGACATCGCTTGGATCCGGGGGAATGGGAGCTGTCGGAGGGAGCTTACCACCTCCTCTGCGAGCGGTGGGGGACGCCACACATGGATCTGATGGCCACCGCTCAGAACGCCAAAGCCCCGCGGTTCTTCAGTCGAAGAAGAGAATGGGGGGCCGAAGGGGTGGATGCTCTGGTCCTCCCCTGGCCCACAAACGTTCTGCTGTATGTGTTTCCTCCTTGGCCTCTGATAGGCAAGGTTCTTCGGCGCATAGAGATGCATCCCGCAGAGGTAGTCATGGTAGCGCCCGAGTGGCCACGGCGTCCTTGGTTCGCGGACCTCCTACAGTTGGCACGGGAGCCCCCTCTCCGATTCAGCGGGGAAACGGCGCTTCTACGGCAAGGTCCTGTCTGTTTGGAGGACGCGGATCACTTCTGTCTCGCGGCCTGGCTTTTGAGAGGAAACGCTTGAAGAATAAGGGATATTCGGATGCGGTAGTAGCCACATTGCTGAGTTCTAGAAAGCGTTCTACGTCCTTCGCCTACGTTCGGGTGTGGACAGTGTTTGAGGATTGGTGTAGAGCTCGGGAGGTGAATCCTGTGCTGCCCTCCGTACCGGATGTTCTTGCGTTCCTTCAGGCTGGCCTTGCGAAGGGGCTGTCTTGCAGTACTCTGAAAGTCCAGGTGGCAGCGCTTGGTTGCCTCAGAGGTAAGGTGCACGGTAGGTCCTTGGCGCAGCACCCGGATGTGGCGCGTTTTCTTCGGGGAGCCAAACATTTGCGGCCATCTTTACGTCAGCCTTGTCCTTCTTGGAATCTCAATTGTGTTCTTTCCGCTCTGTGTTCGTCCCCTTTTGAGCCTCTTAAGCGGGCGACACTTAAGGATCTTACTCTCAAGACGGTGTTTCTTGTGGCAATCGCGTCGGCTAGACGTGTTTCCGAATTACAGGCGTTATCTTGCAGGGAGCCTTTCTTGCGCTTCTCTGAGGCGGGGGTCTCGTTAAGGACGGTTCCCTCCTTCCTCCCGAAGGTGGTGTCAGCTTTTCATTTGAACCAGACGGTTGAGCTGCCCGCTTTTCCAGAGGGGGAGCGTTCTGATCCTGATGCTAGACTGTTGAAGAAACTTGATGTCCGCAGAGTCCTGCTCCGTTATCTGGAAGTTACGAATTCCTTTCGGGTTTCGGACCATCTCTTTGTTTTGTGCTCGGGGCCCAAACGTGGTGGGGCAGCTCCCGGACCACGATTGCGCGCTGGCTCAAGGAAGCCATTGCTTCAGCGTACATACTGAAAGGGAAGTCTGTTCCTGCGGGTCTTCGGGCTCACTCGACGCGAGCACAAGCCGCCTCTTGGGCGGAGTCTTCGCACGTGTCACCACAAGAGATTTGCAGAGCAGCGACTTGGAAGTCACTGCATACGTTTGCTAGACACTACAGATTGGATGTTCAGGGCCTGGATTCAGGGGGTTTCGGAGAGAGAGTTCTGCGAGCGGGACTTTCTGGATCCCACCCTCGGTAATTCAGCTCTGGTACATCCCAGGTGTCTGGACTGATCCTGGTACGTACAGGGAAAGGAAAATTAGTTTCTTACCTGATAATTTTCGTTCCTGTAGTACCAAGGATCAGTCCAGGATCCCGCCCGTGTAGTCTGTTTGGAGTTCTGAAGAGGAGAGTCCGCTCGGTGGGCACTCGGTTTGTTTCTTGTATGTTGTTGGGGCCTCTGGTTCTGGAAGTTCTGATCCAGCTGGGGGTTTGTTGAATCGGCCCGGGTTTCGGGCAGTCTAGTTAGTTGGAGTTCAATTTTGTGCTTTGACATTACGTAAGACTGACGAGCTGTGGGTGGCGCCTTACTATATGTAGGGATGCCCGACAAGTTTTGCTCTGTCTCCATCTGCTGGTGCGGAGTCACAACCCAGGTGTCTGGACTGATCCTTGGTACTACAGGAACGAAAATTATCAGGTAAGAAACTAATTTTCCTTTCTTATAAATGCACAATTTTTAATTGTGTGTGAGGGGGGGTATGATGGGGTGGGGGGTGCAAGGCTGTAAAATTAAATTTTCCTAGGACCTCTAATACCTTTGCACTGGCCATGGGCATTGATGTACTAACATTTAACAGAGTCTCCCAACTCATAGTGTCATGTGTTGTGTAAAGGGGGTTGGTGCAGTTTTTCACTTGGCTGTAGGCGCCCGCGCCAACTTGCCTAGCTACAGCTCTGATGATCACCGATCTGTAACTGTGGATCACTTTCCATAAAAAAAAAACACAAACTAAAGGAAGATGCGCTTCAACAGGATGGAGGTATCAAACTCCAGAAGATCATCCATCACAACTACGTTGAAAACCAAAATGCAGGCGGAGAAAGAATGTGTGGATCTAAGTCTCTTCACTAACATTTTTGCACTTTCACCTGATTTTTTTAATATTAGGTGTCGGTAACCTTGGATAAAGGCACTCAAGAATGAACTATCTTCCTCTTTCAGATTTATAAAGCATGGATGAAGACATTCACAGGTACAAATATACCACTGTCCAAGTCAACACCCACCTGTGAGGAAATTTCCTGACAGAAGGATTTGGAATAGCGGTGCAATTCCTGGAAGGACAGAACTGACTGAGACATACTTACTAGATGTACACCGTGAAGAAAATGAAAATTTACAACTGCTGCTTAAAGATTAAAAAAAAAAGTGTAATTATTTTTGATGAATCGTGTGATGATACTGATGCAAGATCAGTTCCGAATGTACTGTTTGCACCATTGGAACCTGATTGCAGTGGGCATGAAAACTCCTTTTTTGGCAGATACAGTGGTTTTCAGATGCTGTTAATTACTCCACTTTTTCCAAGCTGGAATCAAAGTGGTAAATAAGTACAGATTGATTATGACAGCATTTTAGTAATTGATACTGATAATGCTAGTTCTATGGAAAAAGCATTTAATTCTGTGTTTTCTGCACTGTTTCCAAATTCTGTGCACTTCTCTTGTTTGGCGCATATTGGTGAGTCATTCGGAAAGCCTTTTCACTTAGTTGATACATTTGTAAAGGGTTTCGAAAACATGTTCTGTAACTCTGGTAGTAGGAAAGCCAAGTTCTTGTGTTTCATGAACCAAAAAATACAAGAGAAATTTCCAAATGCCAAAGCATCCATGCCTCCGAGCCCTGTTGGAACAGCTGGTTCCATGCTGTTCAGTATCACGCTAAGAATTTTCAGTTTTACAAAGAGTTCTTCAATGAAGAGTGGAACAGCAGCTTCCCAGTTTCTGTTCACACTATTCAGAAAATGCTGAAGGACCCAACAGATCATTTTTCCAGCAAAAATAAGTGAACAAATTCTCAGTTTAAATCTGGCCTTTGAGAATAGGAAAGCTTGCAGTGTTAAAGCATTTGATCTTCTGAAAGAGCTGCAGATATATTTCAGTTCACATCTAGAACTCCCTTCAGAAAGCACCTCTGAGTTCTTTGAATTTAAGGAAGCCGAAAACTTATGTCCTGTTGAGAGAGTTGCCTGTCTAGATGTCTTTAAAGAGGCAATCTATGATGCTACTGAAAAGCTTGATAAATATTTGTCATTTAGCCAACCAGATCTTAATTTTCTGAAGGTTTGTAGATTATTTGATCCTCTTAGCGTTTATATCCTGCCAGAATACTTTCAGGCAATGCCTACTTTCTCAGAGGTACCTGAACGTGAACTAAAATCGTACAGGGAAAAAATTGTGCCTGATGCTATTCTGAATCAAGCTATGATAGTGTTACGCCTGTTGGTCGCAGATGACTGCGACCTCTCATGCTCACCTCTTTGTTCCCTGCTCCATCAAGTCTGGGAAGAATGGTGGCCTCTGCTAATCCCCACTGACCTCTCCGGCGTTCCCGGGATAGTGTGGCACTGCCGACCGCCATCTTGGACCCGGAGTCACTTAGGCATGCGCGCGCAAGGGCCTCCTTTGAACATGTCATGGCAGGAACCTTGGGGGCATCCCCTCCCGATGACATCAACCTGCTAGTGTATTTAATCTGACCAGCCCTTCCTTCTTCGAGTTAGCAAGGAGTTCCGTCATGCTGAATCCACCTCATTCAAGGACTTCCTGTTCCTGATTTTGGTCTTGGCATCTAACGCTCTGAGTACCCGCTCCTCAGTGGCTTCCCTGCGTTCCCGGCTATCTGCTCCTCGAAGGTCCTACCTGCCTGACTGCTAGTAGACCTGCTTCTCAGGTCTCTCTCTCTCTCACCAGGAGCCATCTATTGTATCTCTACTGACTTCTACTACACGAACTGTATTGAGGATTCCACGCGGTGTACCCTGAACATCGGGCCACTACCGCCTTTCTTCAGTAAAAGCTATTCAGCTTTCCTGCACTGCAGAGTATCAACACTTCAACTACGGGAGCCACTTCTGGGTTCCGGCATCTCTACCAGTTCTTCAACATCTACTGTACAGACGTCCTCGGCATACCCCTCTCCGCAGGCCACTACCAGACCTGTATTCCTGAGGTGCCTACACTCGTCAGAGAGGATCCCCGTGTACCCCGCTCCGCGGGTCACTACTGGACCTTCTCATCTGAGGCCTCACTTTGGGTATTCTCCATTGCTCAGGATTGTACTACTACCTCTCCAACTCTGTGGACATTACTTTTTCCTTCCTTCATAATAAAGTCTCTACTTCTAGCTGTGTCCCATGCCATTGAGAATACGCCTGCTGACGGTGAGGTTCACAGGGCTCCTCCCTGTGGGCGGAGATACCTCTCATCTCAGCCCAGGGTTCACATTCTTACAAAAACATAACAGACTTCCATGTGTTTTGGGCTTTCAGTCCAAAAGAGAATTCCAAATATTACCAAATTGGGCTTCATCTATATAAATTCTGTCTCCGACTCTGCTGAAGCAGAGAGAAGTTTTTCTCTGTACAATTTGATACTTTCTGCCAGAAGGAAATCACTAAGGTTTAGATTCATCAAAATACTATAAATATACAGAAATAGCACCTGCAGTTAAAAATGGGCGTGGTTAGGCTAATTTCCTGCCGACCGCATCGCACAGGTAATAATGCACAGTGTGCTGCATCAGTGCACGGCACATTGCGTCAGTGCGTTGCATGTTGCATCAGCATGTGCTGAGTCATTTTACGTGGCTAGCGTTGATTAGTGTGTGGTACGTTATTTTTGCAGTTTAGCAGTTTATATATCCCAGCTTCCTGAAGCTGCCTCTTTGAGGATGTGTCAGGCCTGGGAGAAAGAGGAGAGGAAAGTTGGTGAGGTGGATAGTGGAAGTAGGAGCTTATTCAGATTCGATTTCCTGAGTGTGTTGTCTGGTCTTCTGTTGCCATCTGTTTCCCTTTACCATGGTCTTTGCTGGAGTGAAAGTTTTTGTTTGTTAGTCCAGTTTGTCTGTCTGTCTTTTGTTGTGGAGGCATGATGATAGAGGAGAGGAGGAGTGAAGAAGAGTGGAGGAGTGCTGATTGAGGAGTGGAGGAGTGAGGAGGAGTGGTGGTGGACTGGAGGAGTAAGGAGGAGTGGTGTGAGTGGAGTGAGGAGGAGTGGTGGAGGAGGAGTGGTGTGAGTGGATGAATGAGGAGGAATGGTGGTTGTGGTGAGGAGGAGTGATGGTGGAGGAGTGGAGAAGAGAGGAGGAGGAGTGGTTGTGGTGAGGAGGATTGAGGAGGATGGAGCATGAGAGGCGTGGAGAGAGGAGAGGAGAGGCATGAGGAGAGGAGGGTGAAGAGGGAGGAGAGAATGTGGGAGGACGAGGGCAGGAGTGCTAGGAGAAGGAGTAAGAGTAGGAGTAGGGACAGGGACAGGAGTAGAGATAGGCAGGAAAGAAGGGATAGGAAGAGGTGGGAGGGGGAAGGGGGAAGGGGATAGGCCGGCAAGGATGGAGGGATGGGAATGGCAGACTAGGGATAGAGAAAAATGGCAGAGGGGAAGGGAGTTTGCAGAGCAGGGGCAGGAGGGAGGGAGGAAGGGAGGGGAGAAGGGAGTGGGGAGGGGAGAGGGGAGTTGGAAGGAGAGAGAAGAAAGGGAGGACACTTCTTTGGAAGTGGAAGTGGCACCCCCTTCTGACATCCAGGCGCAGGATGCCCTTAGCTCAGGGCTATCAAGTTCAGTGTGCAGGACAATGAGATGGTGATTGCAGGTGTCCTGGAGCATTATGCCGTGCTGTTTGGTAACCGTGCAGCCAAGACCTTGAAGGCAGCCAAGGGCTAGATGTGGTGCAACATAGCCCAGGCCATCTCCAGGCATAGCGGAGTCCGACACAGTAGGGAGCAGGTGGCCCACAGGTACCGGGGCATCAAGGCACAGTTTAAGGCAAAGGTGGAGAGCCAAAATAAATATATATGCCAGACCGGAGGAGGAGTCCCATGTCCCATCATCCTCACACACATGGAGAGTATGGCTGAGCGGCTGGACACCAAGCGAGCTGTAGCCGGTAAGTTCACCTCACTTGTAAATGGCCAGGCTGGAACAGGTGTACACATCATTTGGCAAAAGATGCTCACAATACTTAAGAGGTAAAGTGTGCCTCTGATGCCAAATGCAAAATGGATACTTGCTGCCACTGGTACTTATGTCTTATTCTTTGTTTCCATAGCTCTCACCCATGAAGCTTCCGGTCCCAGCCAGCAAGCCCCAGGGACCAGCCAGCAAGCCTCAGGGACTAGCTAGCAAACCCCAGGAACCAGCAGTGCACCAGTCCTTACCTGAGTCTGGGCATCCTTCATGAAGGATGCCCAGAGCCAGGTGAGTGAGGAGGAGGAGCAGCAGCAGCAACAACCTCATGAGGTATCGCAAATGCTTCAACCCCTGGGTTCACCCAGCCCACTCAATGTGTTCCTCAGCATCTCTGGCTTCATGGAAGAACCCAGCTTCGACTATGAGCCAATTATTGCAGCACATCCTCAAGCTAGTATACCACGGCGCCAGCCTAAAGCACCATGCCCCCGGAAGTAGCAGCCCAGCAGCCCCTTATGCCACATTTGGAGGCCAAAGTTTCACCACTCCATACCACCATCACAGCACCAGAACCAGCCCCGGCACCAGTACCAGCACCAACAACATCTCCACCATCAACAGAGGAGTCGATGCATGAGCAGCTGGACCAGCTGGCAAGGAAGCATGGAGTACACCTCCGATACATAGGGGCCAAGCTAGTGTGCCTCAGGAGGGCTGTGAACAGGCAGAGCCAGGCCCTGCGAGATCAGACTGCCACACACACACACACACACAGAGTGTAACGATGCTGGCCACAGCAGTCAATGGTATGATCAACGTGCTGATGCAGATCCTTCAAAAAATGCTTGAGCAGCCATCCGAGTCTTCCCCAACATCAATGGAGTCCACACCCCGCAGCAGTCCCTGGCCTGACAGACTCCTGAGGGGTAGGCCCCCAAAAGACATGCCTCCCCCAAGTGAGAAGCCACAACATGGCAAGGGGCCATGAAGACCAAAGGTGATGGTATTGAATGTGAAATAAGAAGAATTATACCAACAATCCTGGGTAGGCCTCACTACAGAGTTTCTGTGCTGGCTAGATGAAAGAAGCCTGCTAGACTCATCCTCACTACAGAGTTCCTGTGCCAGCTAGCTGAAGGGATGGTCTACTGTCAGAAAAAATACTAAAGGATCCACCAGTGTATATAAAACAAACAAACAATCAAAATAGCTGATGTGTAATGTAAATTTCAAGGACTGATGACATTTATTAGTAATGGATTAAGAGGAAAAATAGACCTCAGCACTGGTGTTATTTTTGAATATTTTATCAGATTTAGAGTCAGTCGATGCAATCATGGGTCTATTAAAAAACTTCTTTATTTTTTATTGAAATTTTTCTTTTTAATTTTTAATTTTTCTTTTTTGATTTTTTAAAAAGACATATGTGCTAATCAGCTACTGTGTGTCTTAGTAGTACCAAAGCTTCAATACCTCATTGGCAATATTAAATAGCTGATTCATAGAAATGCTTTGGTAAACAACATTGTAGCAAACAAATCAAATTGTTTAAACGAAGCCAAGACAATATTGTTGCAGAATCACAGTCTATGAAAATTATCAATAAAGCCCAATGACCACTCTTATCGGGATGAGGGTCAGTCTCCAATCCTTAGTGTCGAGTGTGGTTGATGCCCTCCTGAAGTCGAAACATCACCATCATCTAGTGCAGTTCCTGGATCCCTCAGTGCCAATGCCAATGCTGAAGGGCTAGAATCATGCTTCTCCAAGAGCTCCAGCTGGTACCAGTGCACTCTAAAGGTCATGGTCATGCACCAACAACACCTTAGGATGCCTTGCGTTGCCCCCAGGCAAAGGACACATCTTTCATGGGGATCCATGATAGATAGATAGGAATCCCTCCTAATCTCTCTAACAGACAACATCCTAATGGGCCTAGACAAAGGCCAATCCTTTCTACTTGCTCTACTCGACATCTCAGCAGCTTTTGACACCGTGAACCATACTATCCTCATCAACCGACTTTCGGACATCGGCATCTCTGGCACTGCCCTCAACTGTTTTAAATCCCTCCTCAATAATAGGAACTACAAGGTCAGAATAAATAATAAAGAATCCCACCCCGTATCTTCCACTCACGGATTACCTCAGGGTTCGTCTCTCTCCCCTACACTGTTTAATATTTATCTGCTACCCCTATGCCAGCTCCTAGCAAGTCTTAACCTGACACACTTCATTTACGCTGACGATGTGCAGATCTTGATCCCCATCACAGATCCTATCTCCAAAACTCTAAATTTCTGGAATAGCTGCCTTCACTCCATCAGCCTTCTCCTCTCTAGCCTCAACCTTGTCCTCAACACTTCCAAAATGGAGCTCCTCGTCATCTCTCCCAATGACTGCAACCCTCTCATCAGCAACCCCATCATACCATCAGTGAACCAGGTGAGAGACCTCGGAGCTATTCTAGACACCCGAATGAACTTCAAAAAGTTCATAAACAACACCACTAAAGAATGCTTCTATAAGCTACATGTTCTAAAACAGCTCAGACCCCTCCTACACCTTCATGATTACCGCTCAGTCCTTCAGGCTATAGCCCTCATTATGTCACAGGGGCTACCGGTGCCATTGGTCGGCCACTGTCACATGGTAGGAGCAATGGACGGCCAGCGCCATCTTGTGCTCCTACCATGTGGCAGGAGTTGATCAATGGCACCGGTAGCCCCTGTGACATACTAAGGGCAAAGGCTATTGGCGCCATTTTGAATACCAGCAGCTGACAGCTCGCGTGCAGGATATGGCTCCAGGACCCCTGCTGGACCACCGGGGACTTTTGGTAAGTCTTGGGGGAGTCAAGAGGGTGGGGGGTTGTAGTTAATTAAATTTAAAGGGTTGGGATGGGGTTTTTTTTGGGAAACGAATATATATGTAACTAATGAACGGATCGGGGTCCCCCGAGAACGGATGCACCGGATTTGGCTCCCCACGAATACGAATTCCGAATGGGACGAATCCGTCCCTGCTGCACATCCCTACTGTTCTATCCAGGTTTACTAAGGAAAGGGAGTGGCTGAGCTGTATACAGAGAGATCCTGAGTTTTCTAGTGTTTCCTCTGAGACCCTGCAACTGACGCAAATCCCTGAGTCTCAAGGTGAAATCCTGAGAGATCCCAGCTATGAGCATTGCTCCAGACCCGTCTCTTTTTATGTGGATACATTTTGTGCTGGCAACAATTTGCCTGGACAAAATTTACCTGCTGAGCAAGGGTATAATTCCTAAGATTTGTCTGGCTAACTCCCAATGTTATCTGGACAAATTTCTGAATATTGAGCCTGTAGTGTTTCTGTGGAATTTCTTTCAGAGCACTTTCTATTGCCCTACAAACACAATTGGTGTGTCTTTTGAAAGTGTAGCATATTGTGGTATATGGCCTAAAACAGAAGACATAAAAATTCTGTGCAGTGGCTGTTTTAGGAGCCTCTGTAAAAGTGATCCCTGAATACTTTATTCAGACTTCTGTATTACAAACTTAGGGTAGGCCCTAGGAGGACAGAGAGTAGTCTGCCCAGGCCGGTGGTGGGGAGAGAAGGGGAGGTAACCAGTGCCAGGCCACCAGGGATCCCTTTCTAAGAGAATCAGTGGAAGCCAAGGGTTCTCCTCCCCTGTCCCCTGAGAGAAAGACAATCACAGTCAGCATGGCCTGGGAATTCTCTGCTTGAGCCCCAGAAGAAAGGAGAAAGGGAATCAGCACAGGCTCAGGAATGTTATATTATGTTACATTTATATGCCGTCACTCTCAAACAAAAAGGCTGATCCAGAGCAGTTTACAAAAAGTACTATAATAAAATATGAAATTATAATAGAATCTCATTAATAAAATACAGTAAAAGATCAAAATCTGAAATACATCACTAGCAGAAAAAGAACAGCAGTAAATATAGCAATTCAGTCTGGACCACCGTTCTTACTGGGAAGAAATAAGCCACTAGTATTTCTGCTACATTCCAGTTCCCATCACCAAGCCCATTACAGGACAAACTCCAGAAAAGCAGAGGAATCTAACCCCACCGAACCACCACAACCATTCCACCCCAGAAGGAGCTCCTCCTGGACTCAGCTCTAGTGAGAAACAAAAGTCATCAAAGGCCAACAGATTCCTATCGTGGGCCCCATGAAGAGAAATAGTCAATGCAGAAAATAATTTCTAAAAATCATTTTAGCGATTTTTTTTTTGAGAGTTTCTACTTCTAAGTAGTAATCAGGGCCGGGGTCTGTAGCGCCCTAGGCAGACCAACGTAACACCGCCCTCCCCAACCTACCCTGAGTTAAATGTGTCCTCTGACAGTAGTAGATATATAGAGTTATAGTCCCCCTCTTACAGTGCTTTTTTTTTCTCTCTCTCTCTCAAACTAGTGAGTGCTCTGTGATGGTGCCCTCATGTATCCTACCACCACCCCGCCCACTGACGCCGCCCTAGGCGACCGCCTAGTCCCGTCTAATGGTCGCACTGACCCTGGTAGTAATACAGCATAGCTATGTACATTAACAGCAAAATCATGAAAAGGAAGAAACCAACTACTTTTGAAAAATCTGTGAATGCCGGTTGGGGTTTCATCACCGGTATGTTTCTGCAAACCAAGTTCAATTTTATTTGAAAACCTAAGCAGTTAAATTCAATTATGCTGCGGGGAGAAGAGCCTGCCTGCTCGCATGCTATTTTCAAATGTCTTTCTCTTCTAGATTAATAAATATGACATCCGACTGGAGACCAAGAACATGATAAGGAGACGAGAAGGAAGAAGAGAGAAACTCTGGAAAACACCTGCCTCACTCCTGGTTCCAAGTTCATTTTTACTCCAACTGCTTAAAAAAATAAACAGTCACATACATGGTTCTGCATTAGAACAAAGTGTTCCCTCCTATTCACAGATGAATAATTTTATATATACTCATTAATGACCATCTAAGAAAACAACATCTGCAGTGCAAGCAAAGCACACGGGCTGGCTGAACGAAGGAGTATGTTTTTTAATTGGCTCATTCATCACCTTATAAAGCTTATAATGGAGAAGAAAGCAGGGGGAACTATACTGCTAAAATATCATTCCAGTCCCTCCAAAATGCACTAAATTAGTTGCAAACAATATTACTAAGCACCTACAACTCAGTAACTTCTGGAGTCTATGATGAAAGAGAGTCCCCTTTCCAGGTAAACTCTGCTTTTTCCTTGAAAATGTAACCCCTTGGGGGCACCTAATCCTGCATAATTATTTTGTTACATATGAATACACATACAAGATAAATAAGGAAGCAATTTTCAAACTGTCTGCATTGAGCTAAAACCCATGGCTAATTTTAGCATTCATTGTGCAAGAGTACTTTAGGCTTTTGCTTTGAAACCAGAGTCCCTGCGGGCACAAAGCTGAAACATTTTCCGGGGTCTACAAGAAGCTCACAGGCAAAGACGCTGTATTTGAGTTCTCAGAGTTCCCGCTGTAAAGTCTGAGATGGTGAAATTAGAGCTTTGCTTTTCTGCAGGTATCTTTTTTTTTAATTGAAAATAATGTATCGTAGATTTCAAAAATGCCATCTCTGCTTCCCATTCTCCCCCTTCTGATCTGAACCAGCCCCAGCAAACGCTTTCCTCTCAATTCAGCACCTTGTTGAACAACTCCCAAACTTTTAGCTGTGTCGAGGAAGGGAATTTCCTGACGGCCGGTTAATGCGGGTAAAATACGTTACCATTCCAATCGCTTTCAAAATTGCCCTTGATATATAAAATAAATAGTACAACTGTGTTACACCTCAGTGCCGCCATTAAAGCACAAAATGTGTCAATGGAAGCAAAAGTATTTTACAAAGCAAAGAAACTTTTTGACAGTGCAGCTTACGCAGCCTATAAATAACTTAAATATGGTGCTGCCCACAAGTAGCAATAACCCCTGTGGAAGATAAGGACTAAAGGTAAGACCGTTAGCTGACACAGAGAGAACAGACTTTCTTACCCTAACTTTGGTTGGACGGTCCAAACTTGACAAGCAGGGCAGAAAAAGCCAGAAAAAGAGCCCCAGATCACCAGCACCAGAAGAAATGAAAGGCTATCTCACAGAGAACCTCTGACAGCCGTGAGCAGACCCACCCAGCGATAAAAATAAAATTATCAGTGGGTGAGCAGGGGACATTCCTGAAGAGCTGAGATATTTACTCTATAAGGGAGACGCGTGCTCAGCTGTGGCAGGGCTCCCTCCATCTGTCAGAGAGGCATTTGCCAGTCAATAGCATCCTGATGAGCCTGGCAAAAGCACTAAGCAGAGGAAGATAGTAAGCTGAGGGGGAGGGGGGGGTGATAGAAAGAGACCGGGGCACATACGGTAAACAGTCACATAACAGGAGCTGAGGGAATGTCACATGCTCGGGCTGACTAGGTCTGGAGGGCAGTGCTGCCATCTAGTGAGAAGAGGCTCTGAAGTGATTAAAAGAATAATAACGCAAGCAAATCTTTTACCACTTAAAAAAGATAGTTGCTGGGGCAGTGCACTGCCAGGCAAAGTTCCAGGGTTTGATTTTCAGGCCAGGCTTCTGCTCCCTAGACAGGCTGGGACTGCAGTGACTGAGGAGGCGGCTTTCACAACCCCAGGGAGAGTCCACATTATCGCACCATGGCGATGCCTAGTAGACCAGATATAGGGTCTATAATTGCAGGGTACCAGAAGGAGCCACAGTCCGTAGCCCCCCCTGCCCCAAGACTCTCACTGCAATGATTGGGTTAATTGGGAGGGAAATATAAGGGAGGAAAAATCCTTGGGTAATTGTGAATGCTTTTGGCTCCCTAGTCCAATGAAGGCTAGTTCCAATTTAGCCAGAAGCCCAAGGTCCAGGAAGAAACTTCTGAATAAAAAAAAAAAAAAAGAAGTAAAGATATTTCCTGACTGGAGCAAGAAAAAATAAATTAGTTGCAACCTATGCTTTAAAAAGTTATTTACATAGATTTCTTTTTTGCCCTATCTAAGCATTTTTCCCATAGACAAGAATGGGAGAAAAGCTTTAGTAAATCAGGCTCAAAATTAGCACTGTAACATGACGCCGATCACAGGGTGCTGCACCACAGTCGAAGTCCTGTCCCTCATGGCCCCAGGCCATGTGTGGTGTCCTGTGACCTACTGGGGCCTCCCAGCATGGCTCCTAGCATGCTGCTCCTCTTCTGCATCCTGCTGCTCTGGGTAAGGGCCCGTAGCAACTCATCAGCTTTATAAGGCCAGTGCCCAGAATTTCCTGTGGCGCAGACTGATGACATCAGCACAGCTCTAACGTAAAAGAATGCTCATTCATCTGGGCAGCAACAGGCTCTGATCCTTCATTCCTATGTGTCTGGCTGTTCTTAATTACATCTCCTGATGGAGACCCGGACTGGTTCCTGACCTTGCTTTCATCTGCTGCCTGCCCTGTTCCTTGCTTGCCTCCTGTTTCTATAACAGACTCTGCTTGCCTGCCTGACCACATCTTTGCTTCATGATTCTGTACTATGCCTTGGCCCTCTCAGTCAGTGGTCCCAGGGTCCACTTGAACAAGCTCGTGACAAGCTCAGGGCAAAGTACAAATTGGATAAGCCAAATAAACCCCCTTTATGCTATTCTTTAGTATACCTATGGATCTTCATTCTCAGTTTTTATTTTATTTTACCAAGGAATTCTTAAGTGTTTATTATAATGAACAAAAATGGGAGAAAAATCAATTGAAATAAATTACTCATTTTTTCCACTAATTTTCTCCCATTTTTTTTATCTCGTTCTTTCTTTCTCAATTTTTTTATACCATTACAGCAGAACAAATCTTAAGAATTCCTGGTTAAAATAAAATAAAAACTGAAAATGAAGGTTCTTAGCTGTACCAGACTTATTACATTATGCTGAGATCTTATAATCCCTTGCTAGAAATGCAAGTTGCTCTACCGACAATAGCAGCAACTGGAATAGGACAAAGGAAGTGCATACTCAAGCCATGTCAGCATAAAACTAAGAGCAAAAATCTGTACCACTTCAGTCACCATTTAGCCTCATTTAAATATCCTCTGAAACACTTACATACCCTGGCTCCATAGGAAGCAATGGGGAAAAAAGCACAGCATGCACAGAAACATGCATTATCTAATCCAAACTCCTACTCAGGGACAGAGTGCCTGCTGACAGTTACTGTTCTTGTCCCTTTTATAAAGGCATCTCTTTATTAGTAATTTATATGGTAGAATATCTCTATGCTGTGTGCAGTTTGCTATCATTTTCAGTGTTGGCTCCTCAGTTGTGGAATAATTTGCCAGCATCAATCCATCAAAAGGGAGATTATTTGTATTTTAAAAAAACAGCTGAAAGCATAGTTGTTTACAGGGGAAAATATACTATTTTGGAAGTAATGTGGTCCTATTTGTAAATGGAAGCCAATATAATATTCTGTTTATTTTTGTGACTATTTTATGTGAAATTTTGTTTTTACGACTCTGATTTTATGATTGTTTTATTTTGCATTGTAAACCACTTTTGTTAGAGTTGAGGACCCAGCTCAGCTGAGGTACCCCCACAGGAACAGTCCAGGGCTCCAGGGGATCTTCAGCCTATACCAGCTACCTTCTGTAGGTTGAGCCCTTGGGTTCTGGTGGCCAGCAGGACTTAAAACAAGGGAGCAGATCTAAGGCTAAAGCTGGATTTGAATTCAGAAGTGAGAAGAACAAGCTCAGGCGAAGCTGAACAAGCTTGGGGATGCAGGCTGCAGAACTGGAGACAAAAATCAGGCAGGAGTGAAGAGGCAGGTTGCAGGGCTGTAGACTGATGTCAGACAGGACTGGAGACAGAAGCCAGAGCGGACTTGAAATGCAGGCTGTAGGGCTGGAGGCTGATGTCTGATGGGTCTAGCGCTCAGGCAGGAACCAAGGTCAGGATTGGAATACTGGAACAAGACAGAGGTTACTAATACTGACAAGCTTAAGGCAAAGGATGAGGGAAGCCACAGGGCAAGCTTGGAAACAGGAAGGCTTAGGGAAGCCACAAGGCAAGCTTGGAAACAGGAAGGCTTAGGAAAACCACAAGGCAAGCTTGGAAACAGGAAGGCTTAGAGAAGCCACAGAGCACTAGTAAAGGGAAGGCTTGGAAAGCTGCAAGGCAGAAGGCTACGGAGAGCCACAAGGTATACAAAGACAAGAAGTCACTGGAAAGCCACAAGGCTGCAGAAAGCCACAAGGTATACAGAGACAAGGTGGCTTAGGAGAGCCACAAGGCAGAAGGCTACGGAGAGCCCTAAGGCGCCGAGCAGACTCAATGACAAGGCGCTGAGTGTAGATGGAGACAGGGCTAAATAGGCAGGGATTTGCTGAGTCATGAGGTCACCGAGGCTAAGGCTGAAAAGAGGGTAGGTGCAGCTCCCAGAGGACCTCTGGTGGTTGGGAGGCTGCATGACAAGCAGAATTGCAGCAGAACCCCCCCCCCCTTAAGCGCCCCTCCCCCTGGGTCTCACTAGGAAGGGGTACTGGTGTCCTTGAGGCACGTGACTAGGCTGCACCCCTCCTGGGGCAGCAGAATGGAGCTGGAGCTGTACCCCCCTTGGGGCAGCTGGTTTTGACTGGAGCTGCACCCCTCCTGGGGTTCTTGGATGAAATTGCACCCCTCCTGGGATACCTGGGCTTGTCTGCACCCCTCCAGCATACATGGGCTTGTCTGTACCCCTCCTGGGGTACCTGGATGGAATTGCACCCCTCCAGGGGTACCTGGGCTTGACCTCACCCTTCCAGGAGCTGCAAGGAACTGGACCCCTCCTGGGGCTGTTGAGATCTGAACAGAGCAGACTCTGAACTTTGAATGGAACCTGAGACAGAGTTAAAGCTCTCATTATAAAGTGGTGCAGGATGGATACCAAATCCTCCTCAGGCACAGAACTTCCTCCAGTTCACTTTTATGTTTTATTCTGTACCACAGGCTGTGCATATACACAATTACAGCAGTTACTTCATCCAACTTGTAAATTTTGCATGCACTTTTAATGTAACAGTCCTAACATATAAATAAGTCTTTTCATGTGTCCATATCAGCGGAATACAGTGCACAGTGTAACATTTCAAAAGTATACAACAGACCCACAAATACTCACTTTTGATCAATTAACACAGTACTTTTCAGTTACTTCTAAAATACTTTTAAGTTCTTCCACTGCATCCTAGGGGTGGCATGCTGGTAAGGCGGTCAAAAATTGCATCCCTTAGTCTGCCAGTTCATGGGTTCATGAAGCGGGTATGGGTGACAGCATAGCCAGAAAGGCAAGGAACTTACACACAATCAAAAAATAGCATGCTAAATGAGTAGAGCATTGCCTATTATTAAGTATTATGTGTACATTCCAAATATTATTTAGCAGAATATCTTCCTTTGAAATATTTGTAGTTTGGCTGTGTTCGGCCTCCTTAAAATAAAAAGCCCAGGCAAAGGGAGTGGGTAGAGTTTGTTGGTGCTTCTGAACTAGAGCAAACATGACATAAGAGTGACAGGAGGGAAATAATGGCCTAACAAGCTGGTAAGATTTTACATGACCCACCCAGACGGACACATCTTCATCTGGCGAAAGGCCAAAGGCAAAGAGATTAATATTCTCCTTCTAAATAAAGCAGTGGCATTTAAAAATAGCGTGCTGCTACTGCGTCATTAAAGAGGCAAGTCGTAGACTATGATAGGTTTCATTAAAACTTTTAGATAGGGAGAAGCATGTGCAGAAAAATTTTACATAGTGGTGAATCAGCCGCTCCAACTGGCTGAGCTGGTCTTTTCTGGTGCAAAGGGACCAGTGGACTAATATCATGCTTAAAAAATGTATGCTAAAAATTAGTTCACTTTTTTTTTTAACCTCTGATATAGGAAAATAATGACATGCTTGCGTGCTCATGCATCGGCACAGGGGAAACATCAGAACATAGGTCCTGCACAAAACATCATTCAAAACTACCCTCCCACTCCCCGGATATCCGTTCTGCCTCCCAATGTATGAAAAAGAGCTCATCCAAACCCTGATCCCTCCTCTCATCTCAGGACCCCCTTCAAAGGTTCCTCATGGCCAAGCTGACAGGAGGAGATGGACTTTACCTCCTACCAACCTGGCATCTAGTGATGATCTGGAACCCAGTACCAGAGTCAAAGCGCATCATTAGACAGCAGGCCAGCAGGAGCTAAGATGGTCTCCTCTTACCAGCCTAGCCTCAAGAACCTTTGGAGAGGGCCTGGGAGCTGGGGTTTTTGGTTTTTTTTTAACGTTGGGAGGAGGGTGTGGGTTCTATTCTACACTGAAGGGAGAAAGGATGGGACATTCTTTTACAACACAGGAGAAGGGAAGGGGGTGAGTGGAGAGATGGGGCATTCTTTTGCTATATGGATGGGATGGTAGGGGTAAAGCTTTTTTTCTGTCCATCCGAGGAAGGGTTTTACAGGTACTTGTTGCGGGGAGGCAGGGAAGGCTGAAGACACATCAGTTTGCTATGGCTTTCTAATAGAAACTAATTTGAAAGCACTAAAAGATGTTTAAATGTACCTTCAACACGCTAATGATTAATAAGGTCATTACCTTTTAGCATATACTGAGACAATATTTAATATGCCAGCAGATTAGCTAAATAGCACATTTGTTTTTTAAACATTGGAAGCCTCTGTACACAGTGTGTTAATCAGTCTCTTAGAGATATTTCAGTGTAAATTCTGATCCTGCTTCAGATCATGTCTTAAATCCACAAACACAACAAAGCTTGATATAAAGCTTGAATATATAAAACTTCACTTTTCAGTTCTTATCCCTCAGGCTTCCTAGCATAAGATCTCACATTGAGCTCTGCAAGTTTATTCTAATTTCCCCCGCATCTTTATCCTGGAGTCAAGATTTACCCTACTTTGCAGCCTCAGCAAATGATTGCAGTTAACAAGCCAATGAAGCCATACCCTTGGCAGAGAGAATGGCAGAGTTATAAATGCTGTCCTTGAACTGGGACACAGTAACACTATGCTCCCTAACCCAGGGCACGTCCTCACATCACTAGCACAGTAACGCTGGACACTGGGTCTTCTGAAGCTATTTCATTATTCTATACTGCAGTAAAAAATGGGCAATATTTTTGCAATGAGCAAAAAATGTGTTGAATATTTATCTGACCATATGGAAATTTTCATGGAATACATAGAAACATAGAAACATAGAAATGACGGCAGAAGAAGACCAAACGGCCCATCTAGTCTGCCCAGCAAGCTACGCACTTTATCCATTTTTTTCCCCTTTTTTTTCTCTCCCACCTGTTACTATTGGCTTCCAGTACCCTCCAGCCCTAATTCCCCTCCACCCCACCACCAATTTAGAGAGCAGCGCTGTATCTGCATTCAAGTGAACGTCCAGCTCAATTAGGGGTAGCAACCGCTGTAACAAGCAGGCCACACCCTTACCCCATACTCTTACCCACCCCTGTTTTTATTTATTTATTTATATTTTTTTTTTAGATAGCAGCCCTCCATCCTTCCGCTCCGTGAAGGTGGAACACCAACTACTGACCACTGGCATCCTGCTCCGTGAATGCCTCTGTGGCTACTGCCGCTCCGTGCAGTGTTTGAATGCCTCCTCCTTATTCACGCCCTCTAGACTTGATGGATCCACAGTGTTTATCCCATGCCCTTTTGAAGTCGTTCACAGTTTTAGACTTCACCACTTCCTCCGGAAGGGCATTCCAGGCCCATCTAGTCTGCCCAGCAAGCTACGCACTTTATCCATTTTTTTCCCCTTTTTTTCTCTCCCACCTGTTTTTTTTCTCTCCCACCCGTTCCTGCTTTTAAGAATTGAAATTCTGATTAAATTTACATGTGTTCTTATTTTTATTTTTTATTTATTTTTTATTAATTCTGCGTTGAAGCTGTTTTCGGTTTGTAATTGTTCCTTGTTTCCAAATGTTTGAATGTTATAATACGCTAATGTTCATTGTTTAATGTATCGCCTCCCAGCGAAAGTTTTGTTTCAATGTAGACCGGTGTGATCTGTATTCTTTACAGGAATGTCGGTTATATAAAAATTCTAAATAAATAAATAAATAAATGTGTTCTAGTATTTCTCCATTTAAATTCAACTTCTGGGAATAGAAGATTAGACAGAATATTTATTTTATGTTCTATGAATATATTTCATAGTTTATTTTGTTATAAGTTCTCTCTTATTCCTTATTAGGCAATATCTATCAATAAAAGAAAAAAAGAGCGCTCTAATTATTAACACTGAGTATTCACAATGAGGCCGATGCAATACAGTGAATAGCATGTGAATGAGGCTATTAGGCATTCACTCCCAATGCAAAAAAAAAAAAAAAAGTTTATCTAGGACGCACATTTAGCAATCAGAAATTAACGCCTGCCTGGAGCGCTCTTAAAACTAGTACAGAAAAGCAGAAAAAAATGCTTTTCTGTACTGCCTCCTACTTAATATCATTGTGATATTAAGTAGGAGGAAAAACAAAACTAAATAAAATTTTTAAAAAAGTTTAAAAAAAAAAAAAACACCGGCAGTCAGGTGCAGGAAATGGATGCTCAACTGACAAGCGTCCATTTCCTGAACCTCCTGGCAGTGTAGCATTTAGGGAACCCACACCGATAAACTTGGCGTCAGTTTTCCTAACCGGCAGACGGCTGACGTCGATCGGGTTCTTGTTAGCAAGGATGTGCTAGGGGGGCGCAAGCGACCCTAGCGCCTCCTTGGTAATGTGACTCCCTAATTTAAATATTGCATGGCCCCCCCCCCAAGGGGGACGCCTGGGGGCGCATTAAGAAAGCGGGTGCTGACTGTTCACCGCCTGCTTTCTGCGCATATTTATTGCATCGACCTCATTAAGTGAAATTTTCAACATTTCTGAACTAAATTGTAAGAAAAAGAGCAAAATTATCCAAAGGACCTGAGAAACACCAACAGAGAAGTCTAATCAGTAGCTAGGACTTAAACCTCTAGAATAATGGAGCCATCTGCCGTGGATCATCAGGTAACATACCTATCAAATCCTCTGCTCTTCCATATAACATACAGAGGATGGTGTATTCCTGGAATTAAAAAGAAATAAAAGGCGGTTTACCCCATGGAAGGAATTTATTTTTTATTTTGACCACAGAGCGAGCTTTTAAAGTATTGCTTGCAACTAAACATACCTTGCAAACAGTGGTTTAAAACAGTGTTTCCCAAACTTGTCCTACAAGACCCCCAGCTAATCAGGTTTTCAGAATACCCACAATGAATACACATGAGATAAATTTGTAATGCAATGGAGGCAGTGCCTGTAAATCTATCTCATGTATATTCACTGTGAGTATTCTGAAAACCTGACTGGCTGGGGTCTCCCAGGTCAGTTTTGGGAAACACTAGCTTAAAACATCTAGGATTATGGGCCCTATTTTTAAAGGCAGCTGCTGAAGCAGGAGCCCATGCAACAGAAGTCACAGGCTGGAGTTTATTCATGGTACTCAGAGTTGGGTACCCACTGGGTCCAACCTGCCACATCTCCTACTCAGCTGCTGTCAAGGAACTAAAATTACTTAGTAAGGTCTAACCAAAAGTTTTTACTTTTGTCTTATTAGTACAAAAAAATAACTTAGGGGGTCATTTTCTATGGCTTTCACATGCGAAAAGTCCCTTTTTGTGTGCGATAGCTAGTTCAGGGCGGAGTCGGGCTGGAGTTGACACCAGAAGGGGAGGAGTTGGGGTGGCACCGCGGCGAAGACATCGCTGACGGTGAAAAGGTAAGGCCCCTTATCGCTGCCAGTAACGCGCCCAATAGCACCACCTTTCATGGTGGCGCTATCGGTTTGAGAAAGCCAGCAGCAATAGCACCATGCTGGTGCGATCGCTGCCGGCTTTCGCAGGCCCACCCCCCACTTCGTCGTCCCCCGCCCCCTGGTACCGTGCGATTCACTAAGGCCTGCGATTTTAGAAAATCCAGGCCTTAGCCAGCTCTTTAAATAACCCCTTTGGAGGTATCTTCTAAAACCGTTTGCATAAACAAGAGAAAAATGAACAAATTAGTTTCTCTGCACAGGCCTGACAACATTATAGTGCAGAGCTGCCCAAACCCTGGTGATCCCACTGCCATTTGGGTTTATAGTATTTGAGTCCCCTTTATAATGTTATTAATATTTGTATCTTTTTCAGTCTAAAGGTCCCTCCCGATGCAGCTTGTCGAAACACGGTTCTATGTCGGGGGACCGTGTAGGATCTCTCTTGAACTTGCAGTGCCATCCTTAAGCTGTTAATAAACTCCTATTTCTGCAACTTGAAAACTTTTGTGAATCTGTATAGTCTTTTGACCACCCCTTCACCTTATTGGCTATTTATAGTATATCCACAATGAATTTACAAGAGATGTTTTCACATATTTGGTCTCCCATGTAAGCACATTTAACCTGTGCATATTTGCTGTAGATATCAAGGTTTGAGATGTATTGCACTACTCAATACTGAATGCATGTTTAGCGCTAGATAGCCGGATAAATAGGATTTATCCAGCTACCTAGCAGCTACTGAATATCCGGTTATGATCAACGGCCACTAGATAGCTGGATAAGTCACTTATCCAGCTATCTGAATAACCATATAAAATGTGGGCGGGCTGTGGGTGGATCAAGGCAGTGCGCTTATCCGGTTAACTTATCTGGTTAAGTTATTTGGATAAGTTATACCTGCCAAAGAGCAGGTTTAACTTAGCCGAATACAACTAATCCAACTAAATAATGGCTTGTACAGGTATATTCAGCGGCATAGCTGTGCCTTGAAACTTAGCTGGATAAGTTATATCCAGATAAGTTACATTCCTGGATAAATTTAAAAATTGGGCTCAGTGTGTCTTATGTGTGCCTTGGGTCCTATGCACCATGCCACTTTGAAAAGTTGGGAGAGGAGGGATCAGTTTTATAAATATAAAAAATGATAAAAGCACAGGCATGAATATGAAATTAGACAAAATGAAATTATTCTATCCATGTTGTTTGTTATGGGATGAGAAACATTGAGTTCAGACAACAAATTACAAAAATCAAGCAACTAGGCATCTCTTACACCATATGAGACACCACTTGCAGTATCAGATAACTTGCGAGGTAGCTAATATTTCTTGAGATCAGAAGTACAACATCAAAAAAATTGCAGCACTAAAATGTAATTGTTAGTGCATGCTAGTGATCGGAATCAGGTATGGGAATCAAACACACAAAATACCCACAACATATCTTTGTTACATGAAATTTATAAGGACTCATTTGCATCACAAACTTCAAATCCCCCAATATACATGTGTTGTTATCCCTAAACTTTGCAATTATTTATTTAGGATGATCTATACTGCTTTATAGAAACAAAAGGCTCAGCTGTGCTGAAAGCTTCCAAACACATAATTTGTTTGTATAAATGATAGAAAGTCATATTACAGCCTGATTCAACAGGGGTTCAGCATTTCTATTGTAAAGCTTTGATGAAATGCATGCAATATTCATTCACGTGTTTTGGTCTTCTAAAGTCAAAAGAAGGCTTAGCACTTTTTCTGCAAAATCTACTTATCCCAGTAGTTCTCTTCATTATTTTTACTTCTGGCTGTTGTAGACATTTTACATTTACTATTATTACTAATAATATTCATATCTAACCATATAGGAGGAGAATTAAAGAGAAGCTCTCATATTCATTGTAAGAAGTATACAATTCAAACATCGTACAGCCCCGAGGAGGCCCCGAGCCATACCCGCGGAAGAATCTAAATCTACAATAAACGTAGCTGCCAGCAAAGGTACTGAGCTAACTGATTCTGCTGTCTAGAATAAAGTCACCGCTCGTCCATCCCAGCCTCTCCAGCATCCATCCCAGCCTCTCCAGCGTCCACTCAGCATCCATTCCAGTCTCTCCAGCATCCACTCCAACCTCTCCAGCGTCCACCCAGCATCCACTCCAACCTCTCCAGCGTCCACCCAGCATCCATCCCTGCCTCTCCAGCATCCACTCAGCATCCATTCCAGTCTCTCCAGCAGCCACTCCAACCTCTCCAGCGTCCACCCAGCATCCATTCCAGTCTCTCCAGCATCCACTCCAACCTCTCCAGCGTCCACCCAGCATCCATCCCTGCCTCTCCAGCATCCACTCAGCATCCATTCCAGTCTCTCCAGCAGCCACTCCAACCTCTCCAGCGTCCACCCAGCATCCATTCCAGTCTCTCCAGCATCCACCCAGCATCCATCCCAGCCTCTCCAGCATCCAACAAGACTCTCCAACAAGCAACTCTCTCCAACAAGCAACTCCAACAAGACTCGCCACCCCTCCAGGACTCCAGCATCCACACAGCAACTCCAACAAGAATCTACACCCCACCAGGACCCCAGCATCCACACAGCATCCTCTTAAAACTCTACAACTCCACTCAAACGAATCCAGCATCCCCTATAACAACACCTACAATTAAAATAGATCTAGTCTCTAAAATGCATCAAACATTCTCAATCCCAATCATACATCACCATCTCTTACAGGAAAGAAATCTAACCAGACAAGCAAACCATCGAAACCTAAAAACTCTCACACCAATCCTAATAACTCCGATAACCCAACTACTAGGCCTCACTCTATTCACCCTATCGCTATTCAATGCGCAATCTATAACCAAAAAATCACTAATCCTCAATGACTACCTCACTGACGCTAAACCAGACATTTGCGCAATTACAGAAACATGGCTGAAACCCTCTGATACTGCAATAATAAACCAACTACCGACGCTAACCTACGACATCTTCTCCCTTCCTAGACTGAAAAAGAGGGGAGGAGGAATCCTCCTTGCAACTAAAAAAGACCTCAAATTCTCACAACATCCGGTCCACTCCGATACTAAACTGGAAATTGGATTCTTCACATCACACCAACTCCAAATCCTTCTCGTCTATGCCCCCCCAGGACTCTTAGAATCTGACGTCTCACCCATCATCGAAATAACCACTACACTTCTCAACCTGGACGCCCCAGCAATAATATTAGGAGACTTCAATCTACACATGGACAACCCTACTCTCTCAACTAGCTGCCAAACCCTTCTACTAACATTCTCAGCGATGGGCTTTTCCCAAATAGTCAAAAACCCGACACATAAAGCAGGACATACGCTGGACCTGATATTTATCAACAAAGGCATAAAATCATCTTCCCCACTAAAAAACTTGAAGGTACCCTGGTCGGATCACTCCCTGATTTCTACCTCATTCTCACTGGAAAAATCTATCACCCCTCATACTCCTTCCCCATCCTTCACCTACAGGAAATCCTGCAACCCCGATGACCTCACTAATCAATTGACCAAACACCTTCCCGCTATAGTTCTCACTGATCCCAATACCGCCCTACGCTCCTGGAATACTATCACAGAATCCATAGCCAATAAGCTCTGCCCCCTTACAACAAAAAAACCTCACCCAGATGCATCCAAAAAACAACCATGGTTCACAAACGAGCTGAGAAGGCTTAAACAAAATCTAAGACAAAAGGAATCTAACTGGAGGAAAAATCCAAATGCCAGAACACTCTCAGCATACAAACTCACGCTACAACAATACAAGGCCTGCACCTCCAAAGCAAAAAGAGACTTTTTTGCCTCCAAAATTCACAACTTAGTCTTTGACGCGAAAGCTCTATTCAACTATGTTTCCACCCTCACCCAAGTTCCCTCACCAGAATGCCCTAGTAATCAAGCTCAAGCCAAAGCAGATGAACTCGCTCTCTTCTTTCAAAACAAAATCACGAATCTTCTTACTCAACTTCCCTCCAATATCACTCCCCTAACTCAAGTTCAAATGCCTCACATCAAAAACATTCACCTAGAAATGTTTGAACCTACCTCTTCCTCCGAAATCCAAACCATCCTTAGAAGAATGAAACCATCTTCGCACCCAGCGGACCACATTCCCACAAAACTTCTCCTCTCAATACCAGACACCATCTCCAAAACTTTGGCTGACATCATCAACTGTTCGCTTTCCCAAGGTTCCTTCCCAGAAGACCTTAAACAAGCCTCACTCAAACCACTTCTAAAAAAACCCAACCTGGACCTAACAGACCCCAACAATTACCGCCCAATAGCTAATCTCCCTATCATAGCTAAGATTATGGAAAAGCTTGTGAACTCCCAACTATCGGACTTCATTGAAGATAACAAACTTCTATCCGCCTCACAACATGGATTCCGCAAAAACCGGGGCACAGAATCCCTACTTACTTCCCTAACAGACCTCCTCATCCTAGGTACAGACAAAGGACAATCATTTCTATTGGTCCTTTTGGACCTTTCAGCAGCTTTCGATACCGTAAATCATGCTATCCTCATCAACCAATTAGCTGCGATAGGAATCTCTGGATTAGCGCTCTCCTGGTTTAAATCATTTCTAACCAACAGAGGCTACAAGGTAAAAATCCAGAACAAAGAATCATCTCTCCATGAATCGAACATCGGAGTCCCTCAAGGTTCTTCTTTATCCCCTACACTCTTTAATATTTACCTCCTACCACTCTGCCGACTCCTTACCAACCTCAATTTAATACACTTTCTCTATGCGGACGACATCCAGATCCTGATCCCCATCAAAGAATCATACTCAAAAACCCTCGAATACTGGGAAACCTGTCAACTAGAAATAAAAAGCCTCCTCAACAGCCTCAATCTGGTACTAAACTCATCCAAAACTGAAATTCTACTCATAACCCCTGATAACAATCTAACAGCCTGTCTACCAACCACCCTACAAACCACTCATGTGAGGGATCTAGGTGTGCTAATCGACAATAAACTGAACTTCAAAGCCCACATCAACAAAACTACCAAAGACTGCTTCTATAAACTACAAGTTTTAAAAAGGATAAGACCACTATTCCACGCCATAGACTTCAGAACCATCCTCCAAGCCCTCATTTTCTCCAAACTAGACTACTGTAACTCTACGTTACTTGGCCTCCCCTCTTCATATACAAAACCGCTCCAAATGGTTCAAAACGCAGCAGCCCGTCTACTAACAAACACCAGGAAAAGAGACCACATCTCCCCAGTCCTACAAGACCTCCACTGGTTACCAATTCATTTCAGAGTCATTTACAAATCCATCACCTTGCTATACAAAATCATTCACCAACTTACCATAATCGACCTACAAATTCCTCCCCGTTTACACAAATCCACAAGACCGACCAGGGAAGCCTACAGAGGATGCCTCCTTGTTCCACCCACAAAAACTACTAATCACAGCACCTTGAGAGACCGAGCCCTCTCCACAGCAGGCCCTCCGCTATGGAACTCCATCCCCCCAGATCTCAGAAATGAACCGTGCCTCCTAACCTTTAGGAAAAGACTTAAAACTTGGCTTTTCAGGCAAGCCTTCCCGAACTCCACCTAACACGCACCATCAATAATCTCTCTGCTTAGAAGCTGTATATAGTGGACTCCATATTTATAATGTACACTTGCATATAATTAATCTCCTCTATCTCACTTTATTTTCTTACAATCCCAGTTCATTTACCCTTGTTATTTGTAACTGCATTTCTTCATCACGTTTATTTATGTTTTTTGGTTCTATTTTTGCACCCCTGTTTTTCTGTAAACCGACATGATGAGAACGAGTTCTTGAATGCCGGTATAAAAAACCTTAAATAAATAAATAAAAATAAATAAATGTGAAAGCACAGCCCCTGAGTACACGTCACATTGTAGATCTTAATGTTCCCTGAGCTTTCTGAGCTTGAAGGGGGTTGCCTGCTACCACTGGGATCATCCATGCTGTGCAAGTAGCAGGAAGTGGATATCAGCATGCCCCTTGCCAAAATCAGTGCCACTGCCTTTTTCTCTTTTTTAAAAGAAGTGGTTTGACCGCATTTTTTGGCCATGGTCATAAATGTATCTGTAGCCCCGTGAGGACAAATGGCAGGGTGCTAATCTCCTCATGACATATAGTTTCTCAATCTTAGTCAAAAGATGAAGAAAGAACTGTCCTCAGCTCATAGCTAAGACCCTACACTTGATTGGAGCCAAAATGCCGATCAGAGTATTGCTGCTACAGATATGGCAGGGAGAAACTTTTGAAGTAAGCTATCGTGCTTCCATTCAAAATGAAAGTTAGGGTGGAGGGGGGTGAAGGGGGGTGAAGGGGGAGATACTTTTGTTGTGGGTAAGCCAAAATAAACACTTAATACCAGCAGCTTAAAGAAAGATATTTAATTAGATATAATATGGAATATTCCAGGAACGTGTGAGATTACTAGCAAGGCAATTTAGAAGAGGTCTCAGCACTGTTTATACAATAGATTAAATCCAATTTGCACACCAATGAACTACTTTATATGTTTGGTTGACATTAGTATTATTGTAGAAGTAGTAGTAGTATTTTATCTCATATATGTTAAGGCTGGGATTCTTCTAAGTTATATGATTTCTTGTAAATTGAGCCCAGAAGGCAGGGATGAAACTTAAAGGCCAGATTTTCAAAAGGTTACGCACGTAACCGTTCATACACACGCCGGGCCTATTTTCAAAAGGCCCGGCGACACGCTTAAAGCCCCAGGACATGTGTTTGTCCCGGGGCTTGCAAAACGTGGTGGTCTGGGGGTGGGGAGGGGGCGGGGATAGGTCTGGGCCAGAGGCTCCCGGCACAGCGGCCATTTGCTGCTGTGCCGGGAATCATGCGCCGGCAGTCTGCCGGCACGCACAACTTACTTCAGCCCCAAGGTTGAAGTAATTTTTGAAAGAAAAGAAAAAAAAAAGAAAAAGGTATGGGGAAAGGGCGGGGAAGGTAGGGGAAGGGAAGGTGGGGTGGGGGGGGTAGGGAAGTTCCCTCCCAGGCCGCTCCGATTTCGGAGTGGCCTGGGAGGGAATGGGGGAAGGCAGCATGGCACGGGCTCAGCACATGCAAGCTGCCCAATTGGGCACCCCCTTGCGCACGCCGACCCCTGATTTTATAACATGCGTGCACCCACGCACGCATGTTATAAAATTGCATGTCCATGCGTGCGTACAGGGTAGCGCAGGCACATGGATGCACTGGGCAGGTTTAAAAATCTACCCCTAAGGCTGAACTTGACATGTTTTGATTCTTTGTTTACATTTTAGTATTTCAGCATATTCTGTCATGTCAGCAACCTTGAATAATTCTCCAAGCCTAATAAGTGTAATTTTCACAGTGCAGTAATAATAACTTCATAGGTAAACCTTTTCAAAGCACTTTGACACTTTCCCCTGCCTGCATAATTTGTTGTTTGAAGTACAATTATGAGAGGTCTCCTTTAACAGCTCCAATACATTAGTAATGGAAACTGAGGAAGGAGTCGAAAGGAAAAATCTAAGCTCATTAAGTAAAGTCTCAAACATTATTTCACCACTAATATTACCAATGTTAGCTTTAGTTCTCCCGGATTGATAATCAATACATTCTCTTTAAATGTTAGCTTTCAGCTCTCCTGCAATGATAATCAATATGTTCTCTTCAAATACTGATTACAGAAACACTTTTGATCCACTTACTGTTGGAGGTCTAATCTGAGAATAACCTGAGGTCATACTTTTGTAAAGCGTTCACATGTGCACATGATTTCATTTTTTATGTTCCCACTATCTACAAATTCATGACATGTTAAGCAATTAGAGTTCCATTAAGAAAGTGATTACATATGAACTTTGTTACAGATATAATAGGAGAATTCAGAAACAGGCTTTTTACATTTCTTAAAAGAGAACTTTCCTATCTATATTTAGTTTAGCCAATTGATTTTTGTTGGACCCAGACATTCCTCCTTTCTCTTTTTATTCTTTCAGCTTTTCAGAACCAGTGCTGGGATTCTGGTACCACGAGTCTTAATCCACAGCTACCATTCCTAGTCTGCACCATTGCAGCAACAGTTCTAAGGCCAGGATCCATGTGCCAGGGCTCTTTCCGGAACAAGACATTATGAGCTCTAAATCTGGCCACCCCCACCTCCCAAGCTGTGAGCACTGCTTCCACAGAAAACCTAGCAGGACTGCAGTCTGATAGGACCTGATCTGAGAATCAAACTGGGGACCCTCCACATGGCAGTTCTGCCGCTGAGCCAGCCCAGCCAAGTGAAGGCAAAGTGCTACATGTCTGGAAACAGAAAACCCATGGACAAAACTAAAAAGTGATATTATTAATATTATTAGGGCAAGAAGCCACTTTTTTTAGTATATAGAGGTAAGTGGAAAAAATAGGCCACTAAAGTTCACAAAAGAAGTGGCTGAAAAGGTTAGGTGAAAAAAGATATCATTCAAAGACAACAAGACATAACAGAAGGGGGAAGACAGGAAACAATCAGGTGAAATTTCAAAGGAGTTAAGCATGTAAATGTAAGATATTATTGTAACAATTTTCAAAAGCCATTTACCCATCTTAAGTGCACTAGGAAGAAGATTTTAAAAGTGTTGCTTGCCCAAAAATGCCCACTTATGTGTGTATATGGACTGCACATGAGCAACAGGAATTTGAATAAGCCGTGAAGTATGCACGTATAGACTTGCGCGCATGTCAAAAATAAGAGGGCAGAAAATGGGTGGGGCATGGGCATTCTGGGGAGGGGGCCAACACTTACGTGTGTAACTCCGTATTTTAAAACTGGAGACTGTGGCACGTGTCAGCTTGTTAGCCACATAACTTTACTGCTGCTCCTGATGAGGAGCAAGTCTGCAGATCTCGAGTTTTAGAGCTTATAGGACTGGGTAAGGGGTCTGGTTCAACTGGGAAGCTTGCAGGGTGAAAAACCAGAGGGATCTTGAAGACCGCGATATTAATTGGGCAAACTGGTGGACGAATTGGAGAAGCTTGGATGACCCTCATGCGAGCATGTCTTAAAATCTGCTTACATACGCGCGTAAAAGCTGGCAAAGTCCTATGGAAAATACACAAAGTATGTTTGCCCGAGCTGCCTCTTAAAATTAGGAACATACTTAAATGCACGCGGTATATTTTAAAATATACACACACAAGAGTGCACATGATTTAAAATTGTAATGTATCTCCACTTGTGCCCCAATATGCGTGTGATTGGGCATGCACTCGTTTTAAAATTAGCCTGTTAATGTGGGTAAAATCCATTGACAAATTGTGGAAGATGCAGGGTATAAAACTGTTAAATAAATAAATAAATAAATAAATAAATAAATAAAGGCATATATTGCAGCAATTTTCAAAGCCCACTTACAAAGTTAAACACATATACACAATTTTAAGCGTGTAAATGCTTTTACAAATCAGGCTCTTTATTTGCAAAAGCTAAGAGAAGCTGGAAATTAGTTAAGAGGGCAAAAATGCAAAGAAAGATGAAAATAGTCAATTCAGTAAAGTGTGGTAACAAGACTTGTTTTTAGATTTGTTAGTGATAGAAGGAAAAGCAAAGGTACCATGCTGAGACTGGAAGGAAGGGGAGAAATGTCTAGAAGCTGTCAAAGAGAAAGCAGAATTGCTAAATTTTTCTGTTCAGTATTCACAGGGAATGGGATGGAGTTTGTCCACAATCAACTGCCAGAAATGAAAACAAAAGCAAGGAAGGCCTAAAGCAAATTACAGAAGAGGAAGTTCACATGGAGCTAGCGAAATTAAAGGCAGAGAAAGCTATGGGGCCAGATGGGTTACGCCCAAGGGTACTGAGGGAGCTCAGGGAAGTCCTGGCAGCCCCACTGTCTGACCTTTTCAACATTCATTGGAGCCAAGTGTGGTCCCTAGGCATTGGAGATAGGCATACATGGTCACCGTTAACAAAAGTGGAAGGGGAGATGAGAATGGGAACAATAGTCCGGTTAGTCTGGTGGGAAAATTAATGAACTTCTATTTTATTAGTGATTCCATTATCTTGATCCTAGGGGAGTGAAGCATCTGACACAACATGATTTCACTAGAGGAAGGCCTTGTCAAACAAATGTAATTCATTTCTTTGACTGAGTGAGCAGGAAGTTAGATCAGGGAGAGTACTTGATGTGGCATACTTAAGATTTCAGCAAGGCTTTTGACATAGCTGCAAAAAGGACTTTTAACCAGGGCCCCTGGTCACCTGAAATTGTGCAGCTGTGGTAAGGGTTGCATGATTTGGCCATGCTGCAGAACTGGCCAATCCTGGCCAAACTGCCATGGGAGATTGGGGACCCTTTTAAAAATATTGGTAGCAGTGGACAGTGCATTTCCCATCTCCTTCCTGCCCTCTCTGGAAAACAAATTGTTGGCAGTGGGTGGTACAATATGCTCTCCCTCTATCCATATCCCCTTATTTTCCGGCTTCCATTATTTTCAAATAGGATGATAACGGCAGCCTTGCACTTCCTCTGGCGTCTCCTGCTTCCCTGCCAGGACCTGATTGGGGTGCTTTGAACCATATAGTTCAAAGCACAGTGCTCAAACCATGTTAAAATTTCCCTCAAATGTAATTAAAATGTATGCATGTTCCATGGCAGGCATACCTTTAGCCACTTAAAGAAAAGCATGCTGTGGGTGTGTTTAGATTAGGAAGGAAAATAGCATGGATATATTTGATTTCCAAATGTGCATGCACTCTTTTGCCTCCCTCTCCACCACCTCCACAAACTGCAACTGCAAACTTGATGCCATGAAGCGTCTGGAACCACCCAGGAATATTTACCCCTCTTTTACATCTCCACAGGTCAATTAGCCCAGTCTTTGCATTGACTGTCTGGCTGGGGACCATTCACCTGGGCTTCTTATGGAGCCCTGCAATCCTGAGCCCTAAGTCTGCCCTGCTCCCCACCGAACTGTGGGCACTACATCTGTATCATCCCCAGCTGGTGCTGGGAGTGGAAGACCTGAGTCGGGAATCCAACCCTGTCCACTGGGTTGCCCCCCCCCCATGTGTGAATAAATAGCTCCATCTATGCTAAAAGTATCATATAAGTTAACAAGTAAAAGATCTTCAATATGACAAAAAAAAAAACCCAAGAAACCAACTCAAAAACAATAGCAATATTTCTCTAGATTAGTTGTAAGGATGGGTCAAAGCACAATAATCACTGACACCTCCACAGGCCGCTTAGCACACATCGCTTTCATAGATCCATTTATCACTAGATGAGTGAAAACCTCATACTAAGAAAAAGGCTCCCCTCAGATCATCATACTTCAAAATAGAAAGAATTCACACATAAGTATCTGATTTTAAATGCCAACTTTGTGCATCATCCAGGGTTCAAACTGTATCTGCCATCTCATTCTATGCTTCTCTATATCAAAGACTTAAGTGCAAAAAAGTAGAAAAAAACAATACTTATTTAAAAATAGGTTACTTCCTCAAAAGATGAGAACAATAGGACAGGCTCCAACCAAATCTTCAAACGTGGAGGGGTATTTACTATACAGTGATATTTTACCGGGAGAGGGATGATGAAATATCGCAAGGAGAGTTCCCACGATATTTGGTCCCCTTCCCAGAAAAATACTGTGGTTATTTCCCTGCAACATTTTTTATTGAGAAAATACAAAACCGGAGTAAGGGGGCAGCTGCCCCCGGTGTCAAATCCAAGCGGGCGTCATCAGCAAGTCTGCTTTTACTTATGGGCTTAAGCACACAAGGATCTGCCCCGATAACTCTATAGACCAGTGCCCAAAATCTCAGGCAGCAGAGATCAGCCCACTGCTTCCTACTCTAACCCCTCCCCTCCCAAGCAGCATGCAAGGAACTGGATGGGGTGGATGTGAGCCTGGAGTAGAAAGAGCAGTGCAAAACAAAGAAAAACCCTCCCCAATCCAGCCCCTTCTCTCTTGTTTCCCCCTCTCCTCTTATCTGCAGAGAACAGAAAGGGCAGGAGGGAATGAGAGTATAGCAGAACAAAGAAGAATTTAGTTTTTATCTGCATATTTACAATATTTCTGATTTGTGATCCTTTATTCTGTATTTGGTGAGGGTCTGTGTTCTATAGGTTTGATGGAAGTAACATATTCTACTTGCATATAGGTTCTGTGTAGAGATCTGTAGTCAGGGCTGGTACAAGGTTGCTAGGTGCCCTAGGCAAAACTTACAGCCTGTTGTCCTCTCCCTCCCTCCCTCCCATCACACCCTCCCTACACACAAATAAAATTATCCTTTTATAATAATTTAACATAAATAAAATCAAGAAATATAAATTATCGATAAATTAAAACCATGCTAATAAAAGGAATACATTTTTCATAACAGCTGACAAATAGACCATCCAGTAATTTAAAAGGTATATAAATTTTCCAAATACCAATAAACTATTTAAAAATAACAGACACATCAGAGAGCACCCAATAATTAAAATTAATAAAGATTTAAAAAAATCCACTGCTGTCCATACCTGGGATCTTTTGAATTCCAGATGCCCTGAGATTGTTGTGGATTAGCAGGGGGAGAGGAGAGGGGTTGTGGCTCATAAACTTTATTCTCTCTCTCTCTCTCTCATATGTATACACATGCTTCCTCTCTCATACATGTACAGACACAGACATGCCCTCTCATACATGCACACACATGCCCTCTCTCACATATCAACACACACACATAGACATTTATTCATTTTATTAGTATGATTTTACTCTAGTGATAATTTATATTTCTTGATTTTATTGTTTATATTAAATTATTATAAATGCATAATTTTATTTGTGTGTAGGGAAGGTGTGACTGGGTGGGGGGAGGGCAGCAGGCTGTAAGTTTTGCCTAGGGTACCTGGCAACCTTGTACCAGCCCTGACTACAGATCCCTACATAGAACTTGCTCTTTCACTCATTGCCCCTTCTCTGGCAGCACAAGACCAAAAGCAACAGCCTCGTCCTTCAGTCCCTGCGGCCCAGAGTGCTCTTCCTCTTTCTTCAGGCCTGCGGGGGATGACGCTTCTCTGCCTCCTGCGTAGCTTCCTACAGCCGAGCAAGGATGGGGCCGATGTCACGGCTTCCTGAGTGGGCAGGGCCATGCTGGTTGATTGCTGTTGCTCTTCCTGCTCTTCATTGCAGCGCGGCCCGGGCCAGTACCGCATCTTCTTCCAGCAAGGACGCGCTCCTGTTCTTTTTGCCTCCGTTGGCATTGGCATGGTCTCTCCCTCTTCCTGCCTATGCGGGACAGTGCCATGGCACTTTCTTTTCTAGCCAAGCGGGCAGGAGAGAGAGAGACCATTCTGATACTGCTCGCTGACCGGTGGCGCCCTAGGTGGTCGCCTGGTCTGCCTACGGTTTCCACCGGCCCTGTCTGTAGTATTCCAGCTTGTTCTCTTTTCCCTCTAGAAAGTGCATTGGTGTTTTAGATCCAGGTGGAATATTTGCAGTCTTGTGTTTTCATGCAGGGTTGTTGCTGTTTGAGTTCTGGGAGTTAATGCTTTATTTATATATTTAATGCCCTTATCCAGCTACATACATTACAAAGTCAGCTCAATTTCTTCTCTTTGTAAATATTTTTGCCGTTATTAACCTTTTCCTTTATTTCTCTCTTCTCCCAGTTCAACAGTCCTTGTTATTTGTAACTGCTTTCTTCTGCACTATAGTTACAGTTTGATGTCCATATTGCACCCCTGTTTAAATGTAAACCAGCATGATGTGATTGTATCATGAATGCCGGTATATAAAAACCTTAAATAAATAAAAATAAAAAATAAAATATATCAGGTTTCCTATACGGGAGGAATCAGGACACAGAGTGGAGTTGGAGGAGAGGGAGATAAAGTGGAAGGAGGAGAGGGGAAGAAAAAGGCATTGCTGAGCATGGAGTGGGGGAAGGGAAAAAGGGGATGATGGGTTTGGAGGGGTGATGGCGAGAGAGGGGTTCTTTGCTGGAGCTGCTACTACTGTAAGAACAGCTGTGCCTTTTCTGCTACAGGGAAAGCACTGTGTCAGAGCAGACGCAGGTAAGTGAAAGGGGAGGGGTGTAATTCTGCATATCTACCCCAAGCGCAGAAGAAGCTGGTCCTGGCTCTGTGGAAAAAACTCGTGATAAAAAATATTGTGGGGAAAGGAGGAAAAACACATGATGGCACCTTTTGGCCAGGGCTGCCATCTTGTTAAAGGGTCATGTAGCCCTTTAACAAGGATTACATGCCCCCCTCCCATCAAACATCTCCCCGGTGGTCTTGGCAGACCCCTGCCCATCCCTCCTACTACCTGTTGAAGTGATCCTGTAGTAAAAAAAAGTCCAAAATAAATCATTTTACTAATGCATGTTAACACTCTGCCCCTACCCAAAATTCCCCTCTTTTGAGTTAAATATCTTCCCCAGTTCAACTCCCTCAAGCACCCAATCCCCCTTTCATAGAATAGAATCCTTGATATCTAGTGGCCCTCCCACTCTCCTTAAATAGTAATTATACTCTGGTCATCTAGGGAGTCCCCAGAAATCTCTTACCTAAAAAAGGAATCCCTGGTGGTTCAGTGGTAGCCTGGAGCTACCCCTAGCTCAGAGCCTGTTGACTCCATTGTCCAAAATGGATAGAGGTATAGACCAATAGGTCCATTTTGGACAATGGTGTCAATTGTCACTGGACCACTAGGGATTCTTTTTTTAAGGTAAGGAGGTCCAGGGGCCCCCTAGACCACCAAGGTCTATTTTCTATGTAAGGGGGAGGGGTGGGGAACACTAGATACCAGGGATTCTATTCTATAGAAAGGGGGGGGGGTTGAGAAGAGGTTTGGAGTGGGAGGGGTTATTTATTCAAAGGGAGAGGTTTTGGGAAGAGGAAGGGGCAGTTGTTACCAAGTGCCATTAAAAAGATTTATTTTTTTTTTTTGCCTACAAGGCTGCCAACATTCCCATGGGTTATTTAGGGGGGAGGAGTTCACTTTTTAGAACATAAGAACATAAAATCATAAGATATGCCATACTGGGTCAGACCAAGTCAGCATCCTGTTTCCAATACTGGCCAATCCAAGTCACAAGTACCTGGCAAGTACCCAAACATTAAATAGATCTCAAGCTACTGTTGTTTATTAATTAATAGCAGTTTATGGATTTTTCCTCTAGGAATTTATCCAAATCTTTTTTAAATACAGTTACACTAACTGCCATAACCATATCCTCTGGCAATGAATTCCAGAGCTTAACTAATCACTGAATGAAAAAGAATTTTCTTCGATTTGTTTTAAATGAGCTACTTGCTAACTTCATGGAGAGCCCCCTAGTCCTTCTATTATTTGAGAAGAGTAAATAACCTCTTTACATTAACATGTTCAAGTCCTTTTAAGATTTTGTAGACCTCTCATATTCCCCCTTAGTCATCTCTTCTCCAAACTGAACAGCCCTAACTTCTTTAGCCTTTCTTCACAGGGGAGCCTTCCATGCCCCTTATCATTTTGGTCACCCTTTTTGAGCCATGTGGCCCTTAAGCATCCAGGGGACATTGGGATGCATGTTAACGTCCTGATGACCCCAGGATCTTTTATCTACACTCGTGAGTTTGTGTTATAATATCACAGCTTTCTTTCTTTTGAGACAAGTGTTATTGTTATTTGCTTAGGATTACCTGTGCATGGAGGTGCTTGCTGTGGAGGAAGAGTAAGCCGGTGGTGGATGTTCCTGCTCTTTCCCCTCCCTTCCTGACTGCGGGCAGCCGGCCTGACATCATCTGATGGTGATAACGTGGGCTGATTTAAATAAAGAGCCTGCAGTGCACTGCCAAAGCCATGCACCTTGGTAAGATTTTGCAAGATCTCTGTGTGTGTTTTCGCTCATCAGTGGGAAGAAAGAGGAAGGATAAGATGTTTGTTTCATCTTCCACATTTATTCAAGGTCCAATGGATCAACATGTGCGGCAGTCTTTAGTTTGCACCCATATGGACTAGATTGGGAATGCTTCTATTTTTTGGGGAGCATCTCTAAGTCCAGATATTGTTCTATCTTTCCCCACCCACACACACACACACACACACACACACATGCGCCAAACTTCTGATAACTCATGGGCTGTCCGATGCTCCCATTATGTGTGGGGATATAATTGATGCTCCTGAGTTAAATGAGAGTCAGTCCTTGATTAATCAAACTGGTTCAATTGAAGTTTTTTTATCTCCTGAAGCTTCAAGTGCAAATGAGTTACTTCAAGGAGGGACGGAGGAGGATCAATCCGTAGTTAGTCTTCCTATGAGAGGAAAAGGGCTTTCTTGTTTATTGAATGCCTCCTTTGAGAAAAATGATGCCATCCGTGTTGTCTCCTATTAATGTTACAGATGTGACTGAAGAGCCAAGTGATATTTCATGGCTTGATAATTGGCATGTGGTTACTAAAGTGGAAACAACTATGTCCTTTTCTGTTTCTCAATTATGTATGATCACTGAGGACACAAGTTTAAACTGCAAGAACAAGATGTACAGTTGAATACTATGGAAAATTCTCTCTCTACTGAGAGCTCCCAGGTGGTTTCTTTATAGATCGCAGGTGTAGCTCACATCAAAGGTAGCTTGACATCACATAGTGAGCTAGAAATTATTGAAACTCAAAATAGGAGGACGACTATATGCTTCCTTAACTTTCTGATGACTAGATTAGTATCTGCTTAGGAATTATTTAAGAAATGTTTATGGGATATCTTGTTTATATCTGAAGGTAATTTCCCTGTTCTTTCAAAAATTGATTATGTTCCTGAATATAGAAGGGTGAGTGATCCTGTGGAAATGCAGTGGATTCTCTCTGTTTAGCAAGTCTTCTGTTATCTGATTTCCTAGAGGCTTCTATTGGTGAGCGTGCACCCTCCAGTGCAGGAAAAGGGCATGATGTTTCAGAAATGTTGTAGGAATAAAGATATGTATTCTGTAGCCAGAAAATGCAAGTTTTCCTTGATGGATCTCAATTAACATAATGTTGTAGGAAACCATTTTTATTGTTAAAGCATAAATAAGCTGATACAGTAAAGATGCACAATATTTAAATGAGGGGTTGCTCTAAAAAGGGGCGCTAGCAGCGGAAGCCCAGGAGAGGTGGCTGTCAGCAGGTTAGAAAAATGGATGCTCAATTTTACGAGCGTCCATTTTCCTAACATATGCACAGCCAAGGGTTAGGAAAATGGACGCTAATTAATTGAGCATCCCTTTTCCTAACCTGGCTGCCGGCACACTATTGTTTTTTTTTAATTATTATTTTTACCTTTTGGTTCCTCCAACTTAATATTGCCTCGATATAAGTTGGAGGATGAACAGAAAGGCAGTATTTACTGCTTTTCTGTACACTTTTTTGGGCTGCTCAGAAATTAACGCCTGCACTGGGCTGGCATTAATTTCTGAGTGTTAAAATGTGCAGATCGGGCGCATATTTTTTTTTTTATCTGGGGCGAATAGCTAATAGCCTCATCACATGCAAATGAATGTGATGAGCACTATTAGTTTTGGGGAGGATTGGATACGCATTGTGGACGCATTAAACCCCTTACGGTATAAGGGGTTAAGGATGCACGTCCAAAACGTGCATCCAACTGTGGGTTAAACAGTGCGCTCAATTAAGCTCACCATGTTGCATCTGCCTGATAGTGTTAGCTTTAGGGGCCACCTTTTTTCTTAAATTCCCATGTAAATGTTTGATTACCTCTATAAGGAACAATGTTGTGTTTTTCAGAGCCTCTCCATTTAGAGACCTTTATTAGAGATAAAGCTGTGGCTTCCTCCTTTGACTCTTGATGTATTTCTTATTAGTATTTTCTTTGTTTTCTCCCCTCCTAATTAATGGGGAACCTGAACTAGTTAAAGGTAGTGCTATGTTTTTTCTTATGAATACTATTTTGTACTTGTCAACATTTTTCATGATATCTTTTATTTCATTTGTTGTAAATGGAATAAAATTTAGTAAAAAATAAATTTAAAAAAGTGATTACCTATGCAGCTGCTTGGCATGTATTAGTAAATGTAATGCATGTAAAGCAGCTAATTTCAATAGAAAGCAGGGGTTTTTTGTTGGAAAAAACGTGTGATATTGCCGCTATAAGGGCCAGATTTTTAAACCTACGCGTGAGCGTAGATTTGTGCGTGCAACCCGGCGCGCACAAATCTACGCCCGATTTTATAACATGCATGCGTAGCCACGCACATGTTATAAAATCTGGGGTCGGCGCACACAAGGGGGTGCACACTTGTGCACCTTGCACGCGCCAAGCCCTAGAGGAGCCCCAATGGCTTTCCCTGTTCCCTCTGCCCCCCTTCCCCTCCCTTCCCCTACCTACCCGACCCCCAGCCCTATCTAAAATCCCCCCTGACCTTTGTTGGCGAAGTTGCGCCTGCCTCTGGAGGCCTCGGTCCCGCCCCCGCCCCGCCCACGCCCCACCCATTTTTTCAAGCCCCGGACATACGCACGTCCCGGGGCTTGCGAGCATCACCAAGCCTATGCAAAATAGGCTCAGTGTACACAGGAGCAGGTTTTCGGGGTTACGTGTGTAACCCTTTGAAAATCCACCCCTAAGGGTATATCATTATCGCAGCTTAGTAAATCTAGCAAATCTGTTTGACAACAATGTCTGTCTCATAAAGAAACCTCTCAGGAATAAATGTTAGCTTGTATCAAGGGAAGCTTTTATCACAAAGACAAGACTGCTGGTTGCCATTTTTGTCTAGCATTTGTGAGGTAGTGGTTCATGATGACTGCACAAGTTTAGAAATGTCCTTGGTTCAAAGGAAGTGTGGATGAAGAATGTGTGAGGTAATCATGCTAAGATAGCCCTCATCATTGTTACCTTTGGAATTTCTCTTGTTATACGTTTTACAATATAGTAAATATGCATAATAAATACAATAATTGCATGCTCTTTTTTTAATGTATTCTAAGCTCCCATTTTTCCCTCTTTCATAAAACACTGCACCCCAGACAGCCTGCCTGGGCAACGTTCAAGTGTCTTCACTGGTGAGGAAGGCAAGAGGTATGTTACTGCTTAGACTTACTCATTGTTGCTCCATTGGACAGCAGGGGTGACTGACATAGTGACCTTCATTTCCCCTTGCTCTCTGGGATGGAGCATGAAACAATGACCGTGTGCTTAACCCCAACAACCTCACTGAACCGGAGACCAAAACTTGTCTCCTGCACTACAATGCACAGTGAGCCCCACGGTCCACTTCATTTGTGAGACTAAGGAATTTATTTAAGTATTGACACTGTCATATTGCTATAGTTCAAACCTTTGGGAACTAGCTAGTTGACATTTATTCTTCCTGATGAGTCAGCCCGTAGAGCGACTCGCACATTTCTGCAACCTGCTCATCTTTGTAGGCGGATGCATGAAAAGAATTTAAATGCAGAACTGCGAGGGGCAGGCTCGGTGGCTCAGTTTCAGTGCTGCTCACTGCGTGCGGAGGACCTGGTTTGAGTTTTTGATCAGACTTTTGCTCCCCTGGTTGGCTGGGGATGCTTTGGAGGCAACCTTCACAACCCTGGAGATGGGGGTCTCAGCAATCACGAAACAGTGACACCTAGTGGGCAGACTCAAGGTCCAAATTAGCTGAGTTACTGAGGGAGCTACAGTGGAGGGCCAAGGAGTGTTGCTACAATGGCTCGGTTGAGTTTGTGTGTGTGGGGGGGGGGAAGGGTAAAAATATAAAAATAAGGGAGAAATCCCTGAATAGTTACAAATGAAGGCTCATAGTTCTGTAGTCCAATAGATGCCATTTTTGATTAAGCTAAAAGTCCAAAAATTCAGGAGGAAACTACTGAATCAAAAAAAAAAAAGAAAAGCCAGACTGCCGTAGATCTACAAATTATTCTGACCAATGTCTTCTATTAAGAGTTAGGCAACCTTTTACATATTTGGTTTCATTCTTGAGGTAGCTGTAGATGCTAAATGGAGTGTGTTCAGGCCTGCATCCTTAAAGAAACTCAGAATTCTGGTATGGAATTTGCGTTCAACACACTCACGGTTGGAACCTATCCTTTCTCTTTTGTAAAAGGAATTTACAAAATTTCTTTTTCCAATAGTTCAAATGATAGTGAATAAATCCTTGTCTGAGTGGGTGGTTCCTGACCAAATGAAGTTAGTTACTGTACGGCCTGTTCAGAAGAATAGTAACTTACCGTGGGATGTGCTTTCCAATTTTCGCCCGATTAACTAATATTCCGACACTGGGGAAGGTACTTGAGAAATGTGTTCTCTCTCAGTTGAATGATTTCCTAGAGGATCAGGCTGCTTTGGATAACCATCAATATTCTGTAAAGGACATAATACTGAGTTGCTGTTGGTATCCTTATTAGATTTCCTTTATGATATGTTTGAGAAGGGGAACTTCTGGTATATGAATGCAGTTAGATTTTTCTGTGGCTTTTGACACCATCAGGCACACTAGATTGATTGATTGATTGATTGATTGCACCAGATTGGTATTGATGAGGTAGTTTTAAACTGGTTTGAGTCATTTCTTTTGGGGAAAAGACAACAGGTACAGTTGGGGTATTATCTGTTCATCCTGTTCCCCTTTGTTCTGGAAGGGGCTCCAAAGATTGCATTGTCCCCTGTCCTGTTTAATATTTATTTGCACCCCCCCCTTGGGCTTCCATTTCTAGACTTTGTGAGTTCATTATTTCATCTACGTGAATGATAGGCAGTTGTTTATCCCTGCAATACTAATGGTTCATTTCTGCTGCCACATTTTCCGAGATGTTGGCTGCCGAGATTGGCCTTACTCAGCAAGGCAATCTTTGAATGTTTCCAAGACCAAGCTGTTATGGGTAAGTTAGTATCCACTACAGGAAGACTGTCAGTCATTAAATTTTGAGGGACATTTCTTACCTGTTTTATCTGAGGTAAGAAAGTTAGGGTTTATTTTGGACTCCAGCCTGACAATGCAGCGCCATGTGCAACAGGTGGCAAAACTGGCTTTTTACAAGCTAAAAACTGCTGCGTCCTTTAAAAGCCCTGATATCAGTGGATGTGTTCAGAACAATCTTGCAGTCCCTAGTATTGGGGCAATTGGATTACTGTAATAGTATTTGGATAGGCCTTCACAACAAGCGTTTGTGTGTTCTGCAAGTGGAACAGCATGTCATGGCACAGCTATAGAGTGGCATTGGCTGGGGTAATCAGATTATACCCATTTTGTAGGAAATCCATTGGCTTCCGCTCATATATAGATCCCAGTTCAAATTGTTAGTATTGGTGTATAAATTATTGTTTATCTGGAAAATAATTGTTTAATTGCATTAAAAATGCCAAAGGTATGAGCCACAGTGTGCATTGAGATCAACAGGGACAAGATTGTTACCAATTCCGCCAACTCATGACTATCATTCTCAGTTAGTGAGAAGCAGAGCTTTCTCTTTTGTATTGCCCACCCTGTGGAATGTACTTCTTTGGGACCTTAGAATTGAAAATGACATAAAAGTATTTAGGAAGGGGGGTTAAAGCACTAATTTTTGGAGGCGCCTTTAATTCATTTTTGTGTTATGTGGGTATGTCATTTTATTTATTTTAGTTTTAACAAAATTATGTATGTACTTTGTTCCTCGCACTGGACATCATGTGAACATTTCTAGTTATAAGCTTTTAAAATAAATAAAACATTTTATATTGTTGTATCATTGTCCTGTTATTCTTTTGGTTAGGAGGAATGAATGAATCATATTCCTGGGAAGAGTTTATTCTGAAAGATCTATAGTTTCAGCTTCTGTATGTAATATTCTTTCATTGAAAAACATTTTATAGTGTTCAGTGGAGCTTATTTAAAGGAATACATGGTCATGCTCTGCACATGTCGAGTAAAGCTATAGAAGTAATAAGTAGTAGTAGTAGTAGTAGTAGTAGTAGTAGTAGTGAAATGAATAGATTGATAGTTCATCACTAAAGGATAAGTTACAATTATAAAGCTAGTTTTATACTCAAAACTGATATAGAGAGACCTGGACATGATTTATTACATTTAACAATTAATATTGATTACAAACTATGTTACCAAACCTCATGGCACCTGTGAAAACTGACACATTTTAGTATCATTACTTTTATGTGCCTTACTGTAAACCGTTGTGACAGTACCCATCTTAACAATGGTATAGAAAAGATTTAAAATAAATAAATAAAATAAATAAATAAATAGATCTGTTAAAAAATATTTCCCAGGCAAAATGCTGCAAAGTCGTCAGTTTAAAGATTTATGTGTTCTCAAAAACTCATATACAAAAGTATTTCTGGATAATTCTTATGCTGGTTTAGTAAAAGGGGTTACAATCTGCAAAGAACCCCAGCATCAAAATGGCTGCTACTTCTCTCCACTCAACTAAGTAATAAAGCAGTTCTGTTAAAAGAGTACCTGTGCCTGACGTCTATCTAACATGCATTTTACAACTAGCGAAGACTCATAAAAGATTTACAGTGAAATTAGTGTCTTTATTAGAGCAAACATTTTTTAAAAACATTATTTTCTACTCCCCTGCACTTTCCTGTGTCAGTCACTCTCTCCTTTCCCCTCTCATCTACTTCTCCCACTCATTCCCCCCTTATTCTCTTCTTTCTTCCCATCCATTCCTTTTTCTTCCCTCATTCACTTTCCTCTCTCTCTCTCACTACCCCTGCCCCGCGCTCTCCTCTATTCAGTCTCACTCCTGCTGCACTGGGAAGTGGGAAGGTCTGGGCAACAACTTTCTTTGGCATCCATAACTACACGGAGAGATGGAATGGTCCTGCCAGCAGCTTTCTTCAGACTATATGGTCTCACTGAGAGAGAGAATGCTTCTGCCACCAGTTTTCTGTGGCCTCAAGCTGTTGCATCAGGAGGTGGGATGGTCAGGGCCCCCATAGCAGCACTGTAGCTGGATGCCATCTACATGAGCTTGTTTCACATAAGGACAAACATTGGGAATTTTTATATAGGATAGACTGGAAACCTCTCAAGCACTGGTTACAGGAGTGAACCTGGTCCTAGAACAGGTAGCTCTGGTCGTGGAGTGCCACAAACTTGTCTGCTTTTCATAATGAATATGCATGAGCTATATTTACATGCACTGCCTCTCTTGTATGCAGATATATATTATTCATATTCATTATGAGCATCCTGAAAACCAGACCTATTTATGGCACTCCAGGACCAGTGCTGCCTCACGCAAATTGCTGTGATCTTTATTCTGAAAAATTCAAAAGTATGCAGTAATTTTATCTTAGGAGTAGAATAATCCCAAATGTCATGTTTACACCATTAAAAAAAAAAACCAAAAACCAATACTACAGGAATATGTTTTGGTATTTCCTGTCATTTTTTTATATCAGACTATAAGATCCTGGGGCAGTGCTGTTTCCTTAATTGTTGTGGTTCTGCTCATCTGTAGTTACTTCTGTACAATATCAGGTAGATTTTGTAAGGTGTGCGCACACGTCCATGTGTGCGTGCTTCCCGGCGCACATATATGGACATGCCGGCATGCGCATGTTATAAAATTAGCGGGCCACGCGCACATGCGTGCCGGATTTTATAATCCGTGTGCGCATGTGTGCGTAGCGCGCACAAGGGGGGGTAAAATTCTGCAAATTCGCACGGTGACACATCGCGCCTTTCCCCAATTCCCTCCTCCCTACCCTAACCGCCTTTCCCCTTCCCCTCTACTCCCCAACCCCTAAAGCCTACCAATTCTTTTTTTTTTTATTTTGTTTCAATACTTACTTCAGGACCCAACCTGCGCACAAGGCCCGGGACAGCGATGCCGGCGCACGAGGGTCCGGGACAGCGATGAATGGCGCTCTCCCGGCTCGCCCCCGACCCGCCCCTCCCTGCCCCCGGGACCACCCCTTGGAAGAGGCCTGGCTCTTGTGCACGTAACGGGGGTTAAGCGTGCGGCCAGGCCTCGTCTAAAGTGCACGCCGCATGCACAAGGCCCGGCCGCGTGCATAACCCCCGTTTTCGCCGCACACAGGGGATTAAAAATCAGGCCTTATGGTGTCAATTTTCAGTGCTGTTCTGTAAAGACTTCCTAGGCTGCGTGGAGCCCTGATATGATTCATCAAGAAGTGACAGGATGAATTAATAAAGGGAGAGAGACAAGTATCCAGGCTAAAGTAAAAAGTGTAGTCTACTGATAGGTCAGCTTTGGACCTGCATTAGTCATCGGTTTGAAGCCAGAGGCCCAAGCTCAGGTCCCAGTATCCCTGAGTGGAAAATGCGCTGTCATCTTGTGCAGCACTGCAAGGTTTCACCCTAGAGGGGAGAAAGCGGTGATGTGATGGTGTGAGTAGTGACAGCAGCAGCACCCGGGCAGCTGACTCCTGAGACTGGAGACAGAGGCTCCACAGGCAGAAAAAAACCATCATCTGGTGGTGGCTCTACAGCTACGGATATGTCATCAACTGTTAGAGATGTGAATCGGAACCAGAATCAGATCCGATATCAGTTCCGATTCACATCTCTATCAACTGTATCCCTAGCAGCCAAGGGTGATGTTTATCAGGAACTATAATCTTTGAAGCAAAGTATTGTTTTGTAAACAAATTGTCCACATACATCAAAATGGAAGAGAGGGAACTTGATTACTGCAACGGCAAAGAAAGGAGATGCAGAGACAACTGAGAGTCAATATAGAGTATTTATTTGACTGACAAAGCCCAAAATGTAGCTAACAGTACAAACCAGACATTTAGCCACTTTACAACCTTCCAGCATCCTTCCTGCAATAGTTAGAAGGGCACCCTCATCTAGTAAAGCTCTAAAATCTGGATCAACTGTTCTGCCACATGTCAAGGCGTTGTGAAACGTTTCTGCAGGGGGAAGAAGACAGTGCATGCATGCTGGTTCTTTCCAGGCAGTGCATTTCCGGCATCCGGATGAGCTAAAAGCACTCGAACTGGAAAGTGGAAAGAGAACAATGCTATTATTATTAATTCATCCCAGCCGAGTAAACTAAGACACTGGGTTATAAAGTGGCTTGAACAAGGTCAAACGGAAGTATGAGTGGGCAAATTTGAACTCCTGTCCCAGGATGTTTCCTGATTTGGTTCCATGCGGAAACCATTATGCTAAAACAGTAGGGGGCATTTTAACAATTAGATTACCTGGTTGGCTGATATGGCTCCTGCTTTTTCTCCTTGTTAAATTAATATTATATAAGGCAAGCAACAGAGCAGTATTTCTCAAACTGTTTGGATTGCACTCTCTCTTCCCCTTCTTTTTTCCTTCTCTAATACTTTTAGCCCTTGCTCCCCCAAAATGGTAAAACCAAACATCTCAGAGACCCCCAGGATTTATCCCGTGCCCCTACCAGTTTGAGAACTACTGCGGTAAAGTACCTCTGTGCTATCTATACTAAGGAAGAGTTGAGTTTTTTTGCTCAAGTATAGACATTACATTATATTGGGTGCGCAAATTCATGACAATACACTCCCTCAGTAATAATTGGGATTGCAGACAGCACTTGACGGTTGTTATCATAGACAAGCACACATTAGTTTGATTTTATTTGACAAGTTTTAGGAGTCGCTGGATGTCAGGTTCGATGTTAATTGTCTGGAAGTTCCTGCTGTAGCGTTTGAATGGCTCTCCTTCTGGCCCAATAAGGAACTTCTCAAAGTTCCAGGAAATGTCGGATCGACGCACCGGGCTCCAAATAATAAACTTGGGATCTGTAATAAGGGAGAAAGGGTCGTCGTCCGGGGCGGGGAGCTTCTCCTTCAAGTAAGCAAACACTGGATGCGTGTCTTTCCCGTTGACATCACACTTTTGAAATATGGTAAAGTTGGGTTGAAAGCCTTGGCCTGGGCGAACATATTTCAGTGAATTCAGTATCTCTTCATTCACACAGTTTTCCTGCAGATTGAAAGCCACAAAGTTGGTTTTGGAGTAGGTATTGTGTGCTCCATTAAAGTCTATTTTGTAGTAAACTATGCATGCTATTGTGTTTCACTTTTTCTGTCCCCTTACTGCTTAAGTTATTCAGAACAAACTAACTTCATAAACTTAAATATCTGCTAAGAATTCCCTGCACTTATCGCAGGCTTTGTTTTTTTAACCTTTGACACCATGTTCTTCCTTTCACAGATCCCAGTTTCCCCTCAGCATTCTTATTGTGGCCCTTTATTCTAGAACTTTCTTTCCATTGAAACTTGCTTGCCTCTTACATTATTTATACTTCTAAGGTATTTGAATGTGTCTCTCGTGCCCACTCTTTCTCCTCTTTTCCACTGCATACATGTTTAGTACTCTGAGTGTATGCTAACATTACTACTGTTCTTCCATAACTTTACCATGCAAACAACACCTAGCAAGAGTCTAATTTACGGAGCATCTGCCTGCAAAACCAAGACATCTGGAAGCATTGTCTTAAAAAAGTGCTTAAAACGATGCAAAAAGGGGACAACAAAGGGGTTGACTTAGCCCAGGTTTGAAACATGTGAGCAGTCTTGACAATCGTCATGGCTTCAGCCCTGACTTCTGTCCATCCATACATCCTTTGCATACATTCATAATTCAATCAGCTTCAAAACATTTTATCTAAAATGCAGAGCATATTTCAGATCCAAGCATGAGGGAAGTAAATGAGAAATATACTCTCCGCTTTAGATAAATTAATTTTAAGATGAATGAATTATGAATGTATGCAAAAGTTGTGCAGATGGACAGTAGCCAAGGTTGAAGCCTTAACGATTGGCGCTACTGCTCACAAGTTTCAAATTTGTGCTAATGCAACCCTTTTTGTGCCTGTTCATGTGTCCAATGTATGCACATGTATTTTTCTGTGCAAAAAGATGAGATAGTGATCAAAGATGCTTAAAACAAATTGCTGATGATTTTTAAAAAAATGGAGAAAGGAACAGTAAATCCAGTTTTCAGTATGGGTAATAGAATTGTATTTGCATTCGTTCAAAATAAGTTATTAACTTTTGACATGCATCGTTTAATTTTAAGTTTTGTAGGGAACCTGTAGTATGTAGCAGCAAGGTCACAGAAGGGACATTCAGCAGAGTTCTGGGAAGGTTAATCCCCTTTGGCAATGAGCCTCCAGGTAATAGCATTGTGGGCAGTCGGATTGCTGCATTCACAGGAATGCTGACATGCCCTGACAATCAGATAAGAATAACTGAAAAGCTGGCCCTGCTGTTGCCTACAGTACAGTTCTTCCTGTGGCTGCATAATACCAGCAAATATTTGTGATGCTGGCACCAGTGTTCACACTTCCCCCTTACTCATCTCTAGCCGTGTGTTTCCTCTCTTTAGCCCCTATAGGGATTGTATTAATGCAGGTATTGCAGCTGAAATGACATCTTGGTTGGAAGATAAAGGTGGCAGGTCTAGAAGGGCAGTATGAAACGCACAGGGCGGAAGTTGTGGGAAGAAAGTAAGGCAACTATAGGGCAAACTGGGGTAATGGGAGAAAATTAAGAGTGAAACTGGGTAGGGTGGGTTGGAAAGTAGTAGAGACAGGGGGAAAAATCCACATACCAGAGAGAAGGGGAGGGGAGGGCAGGGAGCATAGATAAGCCAGAGAGAAACAGAGAGAAGAAACAGGCGGTAGGAAGGGGCAGCAGTACAGGCGTTAACTATAGAGCGGGAGTAACTGATTCTTTTAATTACTTTAAACAGCTTTGCTGTGTTAAAATAATTATGCTGAAAGATGAATAACAGTTTAGACCTCAAACAAGATATATATTTTAAAATCCCTGCTCTCTTAAACACAAGATATAACATTCTGAGTGGAAATTCAGTTTTCATCCATAGCATCTGCATGGCAAGATTTATGACTGCAGTGTATGAAGACAAAAGCTTCTGTGTGCCACTTACTTGATAGCCGAACTGGTTGCAAGGGAAACCCAACACCACGAACCGCCGAGGGTATTTACTCTGCAGCTCATTTAGCTGGGTATAATCCCTGGTTGTCGTGCCTCAGAGGGAAGCGACATTCTCTATCAAAATGACTCTTCCTCGGAATATGTTGAAATCAACAGCCTCCCCTTCTAAATTGGTGGCCTGAAGGTCGTAGAAGCTCTTGGCTACGTGAGCCATTGCTGCAGTCACAGGTAGTGCTTGAATGAGTGCTCTGAAGAAAAGTACTTGATTAAGACTGTTCCCTGGAAGTCACATGACCCACCTGCTGCATAGGTTGTTTTTTTCTTATCAGGTGACTTGGCAGAAAACTGATATCCTTGTGTTATCGATACTGTTCTTGAACTACAAAAAGAAAAAAAAAAATCCAAATGAGATAGCGTTTTAGGTCTCTCAAACTAAGGATAAAACATTTACAGAGCCAGCCTATTTGATACCTCTGTTGTACATTACTAATTTAAGATACCTTGGTGTACACAGATGGTAACTTGCTATCCTTTAATACTTCTAGAGAAATATTTTGTGAAACTAAGTGAGAATTAGCTCAATCTTCCATTGAAAATGCTTTGGTGTAAGGGGATTTTTGTGAGACAGTGGGAGAAGCATAGTAGTTTCGTTAGCACTTTTGAAAAGCAGTGAATAGTGCATTTAAAAGTGCAATGAACATTATACAAACCAAGGAGCATACCCATCAAAATATGTTATTAGACAACATGTTCTAGAAAATAAATGCTAGGCTATAAAGCAGTGGTTCTACTTAAACAATTTGTTAAACAATTCAGGTGGGAGACAAGCTGGAGGCTCAAGGTCAGTACACTGGAGGCTCAAGGTCAGTACACTCTTCAAGCAGAAAGTCACTGGTTCAATCCTCAAGTCAGGTCCTCCTCTGCCCTTGGTCCACTGGAATTTCTGCAGAGACAGCATTCACCACTGGTGGGAAAAAAGAAATCATCATTGCTTAAGGGCCCATGATTGCAGGTTTCTGGAAGGCGTTCTGGTACATGAGTCCTATCCAATGGACTGCCACTACAACAACCAGACTGGGAATGTGTGTTAGGAGAGATCCCTGGCTCATGGCCCCAGGATCCCCACCCTAGTTCTGAATGAAGCAGAGGAGGAACCTGCCAGGTCCAAAAATTAGTTGGTAGCTTTAAAAGAAAGCATTATCCTCTTTTTCATCTTTATTTCATTCCAGAAGTGATATCGAGGTAGATATTCAGTGACATTTAGTTGGACAAGTTCCAACTTATCTGGCTAAGTGGCAGTATTTGAATGTCCAGACATATTCAGTGTCTGCCACTTAGCCGGATAACTACTTATAACTAAGTAGTTATCCAGCTAAGTAGTTAGCTGGCTAAGTGGCAGTATTTGAATGTCCATATTCAGTGTCTGCCACTTAGCCGGATAACTACTTATAACTAAGTAGTTATCCAGCTATGTAGTTAGCTGGCTAAGTGGTGGGCGGGACAGGGCATAAGTGGTAGGAGGAGCTACTTATCCAGCAAGTAGCAATATTGAGACTTATCCAGCTAAGTTAGCCAGATAACTTAGACTTCTTATTGAGCAGGTCCAAAGTTAGCCAGATAAACTTATCCAGCGAATTAAAATGTTATCTGTGTATATTCAGCAGTGTGGCTGTGTCACTGAATATCTCAGTTAAGTTAGCTGGATAAGTTTATCTCTCCCCTCTCAAAACGGGATTTGCGATATTTTATCTCAAATCCCGGTTCTGCCGTAACGCACAGCTATCACAGGCATTACGCCAAGAAAAAAGCTGCAGCTATTTCCGGCGTTAAATCCCGCGATAGCGTGTGTTACATTATTGCACGCAAAGTTAAATAGCCCTCATTTCCATTTACTCCACCCAAACCTCTCTCACTTGAATACATTTTTCAAATTTGCATACGCATTTTGCAATGCGATATTTATCGCACTTGTTATGGCGTTATTGGGGGCGTTAGGGCCCTAACGCCTGTGATAATGCCCTAATACAATTTGATGAATGACCCCCTAAATGACCTACATTAACATGCATTAAAAACATTACTAAATTGGCTCTTTGCACAACATACATTAAATGTTATACATGGGTTGCAAACTGTATTCTTTCAGCATCTCAGCAAAGCAGGAAACCAAAGAATCTTATTCCCCTGGGCTCGGTATGAATGTGCTTTATCACCATGGTAGTTAGTATGTTCTCTCGCAATGTTTCTGCTTTCTATGGTGAATTGGTGCAGGTGCAGAAAGTGAATTAGAATAATTAAACACCTGAGCAGATTTCGGGAGGATAATGAGCTGCTGGTCTCAGGAGAATGTGAAATGTTGTGGAGTTTCATGTTAGCCTGAGAGAAAAACCTGTAAACACCTTTCAAGTGGTATTATTGTATCCTAACGAAAATATTTATTTAAACAATTTATAACCTGCAGCAGCTTCAGTTCTGCATGAAGAACAAGAAAAAATACATAATTTAAACACATAAAAGACTAAAACAAAAAATCCCAAGACAAAATGTCACCTCGGAGTGAGTCATAAAATCAATATTCCTCCAAGGAATGTTAACATTCTTACTCTTGTCTTACATTCCTAACTTCCGCAATACTCTCTGCTTCCTGCTACAAGGGAATTCTACTTAAGATCTTCCTTTAAACCCATGACATCAACCCTGCTGCCCGAAAGCCTGTTTAAATTGAAAAGCTTTTATGTGCTTTCTAAGTAGCCTCATTCAGGAGGCATGATTGCAGGACTCCAGAGTGCAGGGATGACATGACAGAAATATTTGGGGGGAGGGGCATAGGTATGGAGGGTGGAAAGCTAAAGTGACATTTTCACACATCCCCCCCCCCCCCCCCCACACACACACACATACACATATATACACGCACAGCATGGCCCTCTGCCTCTAAATTGGCTGTACAATACACTACAAGAAAAAGTCAAAGAGCCTTCTATGTAATAAAGAACCCCCTTTCCAGTTTCAACCACCCAGTAAAACCACCCATTCTTCTTTAGTGGAGTGAAGTCTGGAGATATACAGGATGGGACAAAATTCATGCTATAAACCCTGCTCCTGCAGTTCTCTAATACACACTGCATCCACAGAAATTTCTCCAGCAGTGTGTGCAAAGCAGAGCTAGGACATTTCCCCCCTTACAACTCACTATACCAAAAACTATATACAAATTCTGTTGTCACATCAGTAACACCAACACAGCATTCCTCCACTGCCAGCCACTTTGCAAAGTAACACAAAACCCTACAAAAGAGACACTCAGAAGCCATAGAGCAAACTTTCTATACCATAACAGTACTAACTTCCAGGATTCAAACAGCAACAACCGTACCTATGAAAAGGCAGCACTGCAAATATGACATTGGGCCTTAGCACAACAAATCATCTCCTACTGGAAAAAAACAGAATAAGCCAAACTACTACATAATCCTACACAGAAACAAAACAAAGCAGAATCCCTCATCTGTGTGCCAGGCATGGACAGGTGTCACATGGCTTTTAACCAGTAACTGTTAAGATTTGCTGCTCATGGGTAGCCCCTGTGAGCTGCAGCACTCATCCCCGATGCCACTGCTATTACTAGCAACGGTAACATGGAATAGACTTCGTTTTTGGGACCTTGTCAGGTTCTTATGGCCTGGATTGGCCACTGTTGGAAACAGGATGCTGGGCTTGATGGACCCTTGATCTGGCCCAGTATGGCATTTTCTTATGTTCTTATGCTGGCACTTTCAGAAGCAGCTGGAAGCTGCCGGAGTTGACCTCCCATGCTGCCTTGTCTCTCTTATCAGCCCCGATGCAGCCTGGCCTCAGCATAGCAGGAACGACACTAGAACCAGCATCCCTCACCACCATGATACTGTGACCTGCCTTCCCCTTAGATACATGTGTGCAGTTCTAAACCTTAAAGAGCCCATGGTGGGAAAGTCCCCACAGTGCCCTCTGATGACAGACAGTCCTTCCTATATAAGGGCTCTACGAACTGCTTACCATTGCCTCAAAGCAGAGTCTCCTGCTTTGCACTGCATGTTGCCAACATTCCCAAGTTCCTGTTTCTTCAGATTGTCGTCCCTTGCCTTGCCTCGTCCAGCCTTGCCTTGCCTCATTGTTGCGACCATCGCTGCCCGACATCTCCACTCCGCCCTCCTTACCTCTTTGGCGACTACCTCCGGGGTTGATGGAAGTTTGGCTGCCGCAGTGTCATCTTGCCGACCTCCTCCGGCGTTCCCGGACCGGCTAGACGCTGCCTTCCGCCATGTTCTCCTGAGGTCTAAGGGCGCGTGCACGGCGCGGCCCCGACTCAAGTACCAGCAGTGGCATGAACCTTAGGGGCATCCCCTGAGATGACATCATCATCTTTGGATATTTAAAGGTCTTTCATTTCGCTAACTAATCGAGTTAGCAAAGGGTTTCCTACCTAGCTGCCTCCAGGTATCGCTGCGGATGGGATTCGCTCTCCGCATACCTTGCTACTCTGCCTCCTTGGACTTTACCAGGGGTACCTGCTCCTCAGGGGCCTCGCTCTCTCTTTTACTTTTCAGGTCATAGTCTGGAACCGGAACTCGCTCCTCGAGGGCCCACGTTCCCGGACCTGCTACCGAATATAACTTCTGCCAGGAAGTCACCGCTGCCTACAACACCAGGGAGTTACCATCTCTCTCTCAGAGCTTTCCCTGGAACCAGGTACTCGCTCCTCGAGGGCCTACTTCATTCCAGCTCCGGGGCTATTCTAAGAGACTATTGTGTGAGTGCTAACATCAAGGTTCTGTTCCTGAACTCTGCATACTCTGCCTACTCACTATCTCAGTTTCTCTACAGCTCAGCCTTTCTGGAATCGCTGTTCCAGTACCTGGCTCTTCCAGCTCACTACTGCCACCTCTGGTGGTTCTCAAAAACTGTTTAATAAAAGAACTTGTGTGTGTGTCTCCCAATTCTGAGCCTGACCGGTGGTCCCTCTCAGGATCTTCCCATGTGGACGTGGTCATCTGCCACCAGCCCAAGGATCCACCCACAACCATCACGGATAATAACACTCATCCAGCCTTGCCTTATCTCTTCCAGCCTTGTCCTGCCTTCCTTGTATTCTCCAGCTTCCTTTGTCTATCCTGTCTTGTCCCAGCTTGGTTTTGTCTGTCTTGTCCAGTGTCTTCAATGTGTCTTCACTAAAGATGTGAATCGGAACCTGAATCGGTTCCAATTCACATCGTGAATTTTTTTTCGTCCGGCCCGATCGCGGTTTTGTTTATCGGCTGCGCCCGAGCCGATAAACAAAAAACCCACCCTGACCTTTTAAAACTAATCCCTTAGCTTCCCCCACCCCCCCCAAAACATTTTACAGGTACCTGGTGGTCCAGTGGAGGTCCCAGGAGCAATCTCCCACTCTTGGGCCGTCGGCTGCCAGTAATAAAAATGGCGCCAATGGCCCTTTGCCCGCGCCATTTTTAAAGATGACGCCGGCCATCCAGTGCTCCCTCCATATGACACACAGGGAAAAACAGCACACAAAAATAACCCCTAAACCCACCCGACCCTTTAAAACTAATCCCTTAGCTTCCCCCACCCTCCCGACCCCCCCAAAAACTTTTTACAGGTACCTGGTGGTCCAGTGGGGGTCCCGGGAGTGATCTCCTGCTCCTGGGCCGTCGGCTGCCACTAATCAAAATGGCGCCGATAGCCCTTTGCCCTTACCATGTGACAGGGTATCAGTGCCATTGGCCGGCCCCTGTCACATGGTAGGAGCACTGGATGGCCTGCGCCATTTTTAAAGATGGCGCCGGCCATCCAGTGCGCCCTTACCTGTTTGGCGGCGTCCCCGCTGGGGCAGCGCCGCCGTGAAGGTTCCAGGGGACACCCTGTTCCTAGGCGTGCACGCGCGCCACTTGGGGCCTTTGTAGCCAGTTTCCCGCCACTGCTGACTCCGCCCAATTCCTGACGTCAGACGCTGCGGCCTTGATAAGCCGGCTGCGGCCATCCAACCTTTGCCTTGCAACGGGTTAGCATCCTGGTTTCCTGTTGCCTTGCACCCAGGAGTGACCTGCTTGGCTACGTCGCTCCGTTCCTGCTACAGTACCTGCCTGGTTCCAGTAGCTGAGTCCTGCTATAGTTCCTGCCTGGTTCCAGAACCCGTACCCAGTTACAGTATCTCTACTGTCCTAGTCTGGTTCCAGTTACTTGTCCTGATCCACAACCCGCCTAAGTCCCAGCGGCCAGGCCCCTATGGGCTCCTCCCCGGGGGGCTTCGGCTTCCAAGGGTGAAGCCACCTATGTCCCAGTGGTTGGGCTCCTACAGGTTCCTCCCGGGGGAGCACCAGCTTCCAGGGTGAAGAGCATCTACATCCTGCCTGTACATCTGCCTCCCAGCCCGCTGTTCATCAGAGACACTGTCCATCTTTTCCTAGTCTCCAGCAGGTCGGCCCAAGGGTCCACTAAACTGAGACTCCCACAACAGATTGCAAGGCCATGGACTCGGCGGATGCACCCGCTCCCTCGGATCTGTCCGGGATGGCCCAGCAGATGCTACAGCACTAGAGCTGCATTGATAATTTGGCAGCCACGGTGGAACAGCTATCCTCACGCCTGGAGTCCTTGCCTTCTGCTGGCAGGGCCCCCGGGGGTCACGGCTCGTCTGTGACTCAGTTACCAGCACCCTCCTGCTACGCTGGTGATTTAAGGACCTGCCGCGGCTTCCTGAACCAATATTTTGTACGGTTCTTCTTGTTGCCTCGGCAGTTTCCCTCGGATGCGGTGAAAGTGGCATACATCCTGTCCTTGCTCGATGGGAAAGCCTTGATATGGGCTTCTCCCCTTTGGGAAAACAATGATTCTTCACTAATGGATTTACAATTGTCCATCACGAACTTTCACCAGGCCTTTGATGAGCCCGCCCGAGTAGCCACGGTTACGTCTGACCTGCTGCAACTTCGTCAGGGGGCTCGCTCCTTGGCAGACTATGCAATAGAGTTTCAGACTTTAGCCCAGGAAGTAGGTTGTCAGGATGGTAGTCTTAAGGCCATCTTCCTGGAAGGCCTTTCCGGATGCATTAAGGATGAGATTGCGGCTCGAGAATTGACGGAAGACCTCAACGCCTTGATCGAGATGGCTGCTCGCATAGACCGCCACCTACGGGGCAAGGAGAAGCGCTTTTCTCACCATAGTCTGGCTCATGGGCCGAGACCTGCGCCCTCTCCTAAGAGCTCTCGTCCAGACGTCTCCACCAGCGAACCCATGCAGCTGGGACGGGCTCCGCTTTCTCTTGAAGAAAGACAATGTCGCCGTTTGTTGAGGTTGTGTTTATATTGTGGCCAGAAGGGCCACTTCTTGGCATGCTGCCAAGAGCGTGCAGAAAACGCCAAGGCCTAGGAGGTCGGGAGGAGCTCCTCATAGGCTGTGTTACAGCTCCTCAATGCACTGTTCCTGTTACTCTGGAATACCCCGGAGGTTCCTTTGAGACAATGGTGTTCCTGGACTCTGGGGCCGGAGATAATTTCATCCTGCACGACTTAGTCTCCCAGTTGTGCATCCCTACACTTAGACGGGAGGTCCCATTACAAATTACCTCGATCCAGGGGATGCTCCTTCCTGGCCCTGTCCAGTTGTCCATGGCACCCATTGCGGTCTGCACCGGGACAATCCATTCGGAGGAGATAGCCTTCCTAGTACTGGATAAGGCTGTCCACCCTGTGGTGTTAGGGTTGCCGTGGTTACAGAAATACTCGCCCACGATTCAGTGGGATACACTACAGATTGTTAAGTGGAGTCCCTTTTGCCTAGCTAATTGTATAAAGGTGCCTAGGACCCCCACACTTCCGTTGATGCACTCTGCTCTGGGTCCCCCTGCACCTTATGAGAACTTCACCGATGTATTCTCTAAAACCAAGGCGGAGATCCTTCCGCAGCACCGTCCATATGACTGTGCCATTGACTTGCTACCTGGTACCATGCCCTCTCGAGGAAGGGTTTATCCCTTATCCATACCTGAGACCCGGGCCATGTCCGAGTACTTTGCAGAGAATTTGGCCAAGGGGTTTATCCGCCCGTCTAAATCGCCTGCAGGGGCGGGCTTCTTTTTTGTTAGCAAGAAAGACGGCTCACTGAGGCCGTGTATAGACTATCGAGGCCTGAATTCGATTACCAAGCGAGACTGCTACCCGCTCCCGTTGATCCCGGAGCTCCTTGAACAGCTTCAAGGAGCGAAGATCTTCACAAAGTTGGACTTATGAGGAGCCTATAATTTGGTAAGAATCCGTCCTGGAGATGAGTGGAAAACCGCGTTTAATACCCGAGACGGGCATTACTAGTACCTCGTGATGCCTTTCGGCTTATGTAATGCCCCGGCAGTATTCCAGCACCTGATGAATGAGGTGTTGTGGGACTTTCTGAACACCAGCGTAATTGTTTATCTCGACGATGTGTTAATATACTCCCAGGATCTGTCGTCACACTGTCAGCATGTCCGTCAAGTGCTCCAGATACTTAGGGAGCATGGTCTGTACGCGAAGCTGGAAAAATGTAGCTTTGAGAAGACATCCCTGCCGTTCCTAGGCTACATAGTCTCTGCAGCTGGCTTTCGAATGGATCCTGATAAAGAGGCGGCTATTAAGAATTGGCCCTGGCCAAGGGGTCTTAAAGCGTTGCAACACTTCCTCCGCTTTTCCAATTTCTACCATCACTTTATTCCCAATTACTCTCGTATTGTGGCCCTGTAAACTGCCCTTACCCGAAAGGGGACTAACACAGTGGATTGGCCTGCTTCTGCCTGTCAAGCCTTTGAGGCCCTTAAAGAAGCCTTCTTGTTAGACACCTGCCTTCGTCATCCGGATCCCAGCCGGCCCTTCATGGTGGAAGTTGATGCCTCCAATGAGGCCGTGGGGGCCGTACTGAGTCAGTACTCTGATTCTGGACAACTGTTGCCTGTTCATATTTCTCAAGGAAGTTCTCCCCAGCAGAGAGCAACTATTGTGTTGGTGACAAAGAGTTGCTAGCCGTGAAACTTGCCCTGGAGGAATGGAGACAATGGTTGGAAGGAGCCAACCATCCGGTTATGATTTACACTGATCACAAAAACCTAGCATTTTTGAAGCAAGCCCAATGCTTGAATCCAAGACAAGCCCGCTGGTTGCTGTTCTTTGACCGGTTTGACTTTACGTTACGCTACCGACTCGGCTCGAAGAACGTTCGAGCTGACGCACTCTCGCTCTCCTCTGAGGTCGAAGAGACTCCTGATACACCCCAATACATCTTGGACCCTGAGAAAGTAAGTCTTGCTGCAACCTCAGTGTCCTCCCAAGGGAAGACCGTTGTTCCACGTCGCTCCCGAAGAACAGTTCTTGCTTGGGCCCATGACTCCCTCACTGGGAGCCATGCTGGTTGGAAGGGGACTTTAGACTTCCTAAACCAATTCTACTGGTGGCCAACAGTGAGACAGGATGTTCAAGCTTTTGTGGGCTCATGCCCTACCTGTGCTGTTCAAAAGCCGCTCATCGAGAAGCCCAGGGGCCTGTTGCAACCATTGCCCATCCCGGTGGAGCCTTGGACACATCTCCACCAATTTCGTCGTGGACCTTCCTGCCTCAGGAGGTAATTCGGTCATTTGAGTGACCGTGGACGAATTCTCCAAGATGGCGCACTTTGTCCCTTTGCCTAAGCTACCTTCTGCACTGACCTGGCCGGCCTGTTCGCCCAGCATATCTTTAGACTTCACTGTCTCCCGCAGGATATAGTGTCCGATCGAGGACCACAGTTTACAGCTCGCTATTGGAAAGCCCTATGCAAACGCTTCAATGTGCAACTGAGTCTTTCGTCAGCGTTCCATCCTCAAAGTAATGGGCAAATGGAACGAACCAATTGAACCTTGAAGACTTTTCTTCGTGCCTTCATGAACGAACGACAAGATAATTGAGCTAAGCTACTCCCATGGGCGGAGTTCTCGTATAATAATCACACGCATGCTGCTACTGGAAGTTCGCCATTCCTCGTTGTTTATGGGAAGCAACTTCGTCCGCCCCTACCTTCGCCTGAACCTAGTGCACTCCCGGCAGTGCAACTCTCAGCTCGCCAGCTTCGTTCCTTGTGGATCTCTACCCAGGAAAAGATCCGTAAAGCTGCCCTGTCCACCAAGAAGTGGGCAGATAAGCATCATCAGCCAGCACCCATCTTCCTCCCAGGAGACCGTGTCTGGCTTAGCACCAGAAATCTACAGCTACGTATTCCGTCTAGAAGACTAGCTCTGAAATTCTGTGGGCCTTTTCGAGTCGCCGAACAAGTGGGAGCAGTCTCCTACCGTCTGCGCCTACCCTCCTCCATGCGCATACATGACATGTTCCATGTGTCATTGCTGAAGCCTCTTGTGTTATCCAGGTACCACTCCCGGGCTTCTGAACCATCAGATCCTTCAGTACCAAACGAGGTCACGTACCAAGTGCGTGAAGTTTGGATGTCCGGTTTCACCAATGCCGATGGGAATACTTGCTTGCCTGGGAGGGTTGAGGACCCGAGGATAATTCTTGGGAACCGGCCCGTAACATCCTCGAGAAGGACTTATTACAAAAGTTCCATCTGGACTACCCAAGTAAACCCGGACCGACCAAGAGGGGGCATAAGAGGGGAAGTACTGTTGCAGTTCTGGCCACGAGCACCGCAGCCAGGCCCTTTCCTCTGGACTCCCGGACCTACTCCCGCTTCCAGAGGTCTGGTTTGCGGCCTGTTTGGCGGCGTCCCCGCTGGGGCTGCACCACTGCGAGGTCTCCCATGGATGCATGGCTCCTAGGCACACACATACACCACTTAGTCGCTTTTCTAGGCCGTTTCCCGCCAATTGTGACTCCACACAACTCCTGACGTCAGACGCCGCGGCCTTGATAAGCCGGCCACGGCCATCCAGTCTTTGCCTTGCAACGGGTTTGCCTCCCGGTTTCCTGTTGCACTGTGCCCCGGAGTGACTCGCTTTGCTTCGTCGCTCCGTTCCAGCTACAGTACCTGCCTGGTTACTGCCTGCCTGCTACAGTACCTGCTTGGTTCCTGCTTGCTTGCTACAGTACCGATTGGTTCCTACTTGCCTGCTATAGTACTTGCTTGGTTCCAGCCTGCCTGCTACAGTTCCTGCCTGGTTCCAGTACCCGAATCCAGCTACAGTTCCTGCCTGGTTCCAGTACCCGAGTCTTGCTACAGTTCCTGCCTGGTTCCAGAACCCAAGCCCAGTTACAGTATTGCTACTGTCCTAGTCTGGTTCCAGTTACCTGTCCTGATCCACAACCCGCCTAAGTCCCAGAAGCCAGGCCCCTACGGGCTCCTTCCGGGGGGGCTTCGGCTTCCAAGGGTGAAGCCACCTAAGTCCCAGTGGTTGGGCTCCCACGGGCTCCTCCCGGGGGGTTACCAGCTTCCAGGGTGAAAAGCATCTATGTCCTGCCTGAACAGCTGCCTCCCGGCCTGCTATCCATTAGAGACATTGACCAACTTTCCCAGTCTCCAGCAGGTAGGCCCAAGGGTCCACTAAACAGAGACTCCCATAACATGTTGAGTGAAAAAGAACTTCCTCACTACCTCTCCTCTCTTATCTCTCTCTACACCCTTCCTCGTGCATTCCGCTCGTCAGGTAAGTCACTCCTGTCCATGCCCTTCTCCACCACTGCCAATTCCAGACTCTTTGCTTTCCACCTGGCTGCTCCGTGTGCTTGGAATAGTCTTTCTGAACTTGTGCGTCATGCTCCCTCTCTTGCCATATTTAAATCCCATCTAAAGATCCACCTTTTTGAAACCACTTTTAAATCTTATGCCTGATTGTCTGCTTTTATTCTTGACTAACTTTCTTTTCTTTTAACCAACTCTCTTGTCCTGTATGTTTGTCTTTTTAGATTGTAAGCTCTGTTGAGAAGGGACTAACTTTTTGTATGTTTGTACAGCACAGCATATGTCATGCAGCACTATAGAAACGCTAAGCAGTAGTAGTAGCCAGCATAACTACCATACTGCCCAGCATCCTTAAGATCATCAGAGATGATGTTTCCTAAGTTCTTATTCCGTGTGGTAGTTGCCAGTTCTTGATTGTCCTAATTGGGAGAGGAGGTGCAGGGGAGATATGATACAGATCTTCAGATACCTGAAAGGTTTTAATGATGCACAATCAATAACAAACCTTTTCCATTGGAAAGAAATCAATAGAACTAGGAAGTGATGAAATGAATCTCCAGGGAGGATGTCTCAGAACCAACGGCAGGAAATATTTCTTCACGGAGAGGGTTGTGGATGCCTGGAATGCCTGGAATGCCTGGAATGCCCTTCCAGAGGAGGTGGTGAAGACAAAAACAGTAAAAGAATTCAAAGGGATATGGGATAAACACTGTGGATCCCTAAAGGCTAGAGGATAGAAATGAAGAAATCAGTGTATGGGGTAACTTGCTGGTGTGGTGGTTACTAACCTTAACCAATAAGCCTTCATACTGTTGATGCAATTCCATCATTTCTCTCTGCTTCAACGGTAGGGGGAAAATAGGAAAAGGGGAATTAGATTCAGGCAGCAACCAACAAGGACATTGAATTTTGAAGTCTGGGAAAACAAATAAGCATAGGGGTAACTTGCTGATGTGGCTGTTACTACCCTTAACCAAAAAGCTTTAAACTCGATGCATCTCCAACATTGCTCTCTGCTTAAATGGCAGGAGGTAATGGGTAATTGGACTCAAAAGCATCCAACAAGGGCCCTGACTTTGATGGTCTGGGAAACTAAGTATTGGGGGGGGGGTTTGTATGGTGCAGCAGAAACTACCATAAGGTTGCTGGACAGACTGGATGGACGATCCTTTTCTGTCATCATTTCTATGCTTCTATGTTTCTATGAGTTAGCTTGGTAAGGCATGGTGTAGAGTGCACATTTGTAATTTGTTGTTTGGAGCATTCAAAACAGGTGTTTGAAACTTTGACAGCTTTAAGAGGTAGAAGACGGAAGAGGCAGATGCCAGCCACAGATAATTTTCTTAGGGTCTCTTTAATTCCATATATATTTTCTATCTTTCTTGTTTAGAAAGTTAACATTGTTCCCATTATGACTCAGCAGTGCATGATTCGGAGAAATGTATCCTTGAAGGATACTAATGAAACAGGAGAGTTAGGGCATCCCAACAGAGAGGTTCCATCAAAAGCAAACATAGTTCATATGCCTATATGTAAAAAATCACCAAAGCTAATGATTACCGAATTATCCCAAACAACTGAAAAGCAGGTTGTTAAAACAAGCAAAAACCACACTTTGAAATGTCTGTATGCCAATGCCAGAAGTCTAAGAAGTAAGATGGGAGAGTTAGAGTGTTTAGCAGCAAATGATGAGATTGACATAATTGGCATCACAGAGACTTGGTGGAAGGAGGATAACCAATGGGACAGTGCTATATCAGGGTACAAATTATATCGCAATGATAGGGAGGATCAACTTGGTGGGGGTGTGGCACTTTATGTCCGGGAGGGTATAGAGTCCAGCAGGATAAAGATCATACAAGAGAGTAAATGCTCAGTAGAATATATATGGGTAGAAATCCCATGTGTGTTGGGTAAGAGTATAGTGATAGGAGTATACTACCGTCCACCTGACCAAGATTGTCAGACAGATGATGAAATGCTAAGAGAATCAGGGAAGCAAACCAATTTGGCAGTGCATTAATAATGGGAGATTTCAATTACCCCAATATTGACTGGGTAAATGTAACATCAGGATTTGCTAGAGACATAAAGTTCCTGGATGTAATAAATGACTGCTTCATGGAGCAATTGGTTCAGGAACCTACAAGAGAGGGAGCTATTTTAGATTTAATTCTTAGTGGAACGCAAGATTTGGTGAGAGAAGTAACGGTGGTGGGGCCACTTGGCAACAGTGATCATAACATGATCAAATTTAAACTAATAACTGGAAGGGGGACAATAAGTAAATCTGCAGCTCTAACACTAAATTTTAAAAAGGGAAACTTTGATAAAATGAGGAAAATAGTTAGAAAAAAACTGAAAGGTGCAGCTGCAAAGGTTAAAAGTGTTCAACAGGCTTGGACATTGTTTAAAAATACAATCCTAGAGGCGCAGTCCATATGTATTCCGCGCATTAAGAAAGGTGGAAGGAAGGAAAAACGATTATCGTCATGGTTAAAAGGTGAGGTAAAAGAGGCTATTTTAGCCAAAAAAAACATCCTTCAAAAATTGGAAGAAGGATCCATCTGAAGAAAATAGGATAAAACATAAGCATTGTCAAGGTAAGTGTAAAACATTGATAAGACAGGCGAAGAGAGAATTTGAAATTAAGTTGGCCATAGAGGCAAAAACTCATAATAAAAACTTTTTTAAATATATCCAAAGCAAGAAACCTATGAGGGAGTCGGTTGGACCATTAGATGACAGAGGGGTTAAAGGGGCTCTTAGGGAAGATAAGGCCATTACAGAAAGACTAAATGAATTATTTGCCTCCGTGTTTACTAATGAGGATGTTGGGGAGATACCAGTTCCGAAGATGGTTTTCAGGGGTGATGACTCAGACGAACTGAACGAAATCACTGTGAACCTGGAATATGTAGTAGGCCAGATTGACAAACTAAAGAGTAGCAAATCACCTGGACCAGATGGTATGCATCCTAGGGTTCTGAAGGAACTCAAAAATGAAATTTCTGATCTATTAGTTAAAATTTGTAACCTATCATTAAAATCATCCATTGTACCTGAAGACTGGAGGGTGGCCAATGTAACCCCAATATTTAAAAAAGGCTCCAGGGGCGATCCGGGTAATTATAGACTAGTGAGCCTGACTTCAGTGCCGGGAAAAATAGTGGAAACTATTCTCAAGATCAAAATTGTAGAGCATATAGAAAGACATGATTTAATGGGACACAGTCAACATGGATTTACCCAAGGGAAGTCTTGCCTAACAAATCTGCTTCATTTTTTTGAAGGGGTTAATAAACATGTGGATAAAGGTGAACCGGTAGATGTAGTGTCAACTCGCTTCGCTAGTATTAGCGTTAATAGCCACCTCTTACAATGTTATTTATACAATGTTATTCATACTTATATATAATTATCTGATCTCCATTTTCCTTCTCACTCCAAGTTATTGATTTCCTTGTTATATGTAACTGCTTTTCTGCACTATTGTTCAAATTGTAAAGTTTTATTATAACTGCACCCCTGTTTCTTGTGAACCAGCATGATGGGACTACTGTCTTGAATGTTGGTATATAAAAAAAACTTAAATAAATAAATAAAAAATAAATAGTGTATTTGGATTTTCAGAAGGGATTTGACAAAGTCCCTCATGAGAGGCTTCTACGAAAACTAAAAAGTCATGGGATAGGAGGCGATGTCCTTTTGTGGATTACAAACTGGTTAAAAGACAGGAAACAGAGAGTAGGATTAAATGGTCAATATTCTCAGTGGAAAAGGGTAAACAGTGGAGTACCTCAGGGATCTGTATTGGGACCGGTGCTTTTCAATATATATATAAATGATCTGGAAAGGAATACGACGAGTGAGGTTATCAAATTTGCGGATGATACAAAATTATTCAGAGTAGTTAAATCACAGGCAGACTGTGATACATTACAGGAGGACCTTGCAAGACTGGAAGATTGGGCATCCAAATGGCAGATGAAATTTAATGTGGACAAGTGCAAGGTGATGCACATAGGGAAAAATAACCCTTGCTGTAGTTACACGATGTTAGGTTCCATGTTAGGTGCTACCACCCAGGAAAAAGATCTAGGCATCATAGTGGATAATACTTTAAAATCGTCGGCTCAGTGTGCTGCAGCAGTCAAAAAAGCAAATAGAATGTTAGGAATTATTAGGAAGGGAATGGTTAATAGAACGGAAAATGTCATAATGCCTCTGTATCGCTCCATGGTGAGACCGCACCTTGAATACTGTGTACAATTCTGGTCGCCGCATCTCAAAAAAGATATAGTTGCGATGGAGAAGGTACAGAGAAGGGCAACCAAAATGATAAAGGGGATGGAACAGCTCCCCTATGAGGAAAGGCTGAAGAGGTTAGGGCTGTTCAGCTTGGAGAAGAGACGGCTGAGGGGGGATATGATAGAGGTCTTTAAGATCATGAGAGGTCTTGAACGAGTAGATGTGACTCGGTTATTTACACTTTCGAATAATAGAAGGACTAGGGGGCATTCCATGAAGTTAGCAAGTAACACATTTAAGACTAATCGGAGAAAATTATTTTTCACTCAACGCACAATAAAGCTCTAGAATTTGTTGCCAGAGAAGGTAGTTAGTGCAGTTAGTGTAGCTGGGTTCAAAAAAGGTTTGGATAAGTTCTTGGAGGAGAAGTCCATTAATGGCTATTAATCAATTATACTTAGGGAATAGCCACTGCTATTAATTGCATCAGTAGCATGGGTTCTTCTTAGTGTTTGGGTAATTGCCAGGTTCTTGTGGCCTGGATTTTGGCCTCTGTTGGAAACAGGATGCTGGGCTTCATGGACCCTTGGTCTGTCCCAGCATGGCAATTTCTTATGTTCTTATGTTCTTATACTCCTGAAAATTGTAATTTTGCAACAAGTTTAAAGTACTTCTAATTTCAGCGCATTTGTTTTTCTCCTGCACTATTCTGGTGAAGGGAAAGTCAGCTAAGTTTCTGAAACTTGAGCTGCTTCATCAGCATTGTTTTCTTTTTTCAGACTAGCAGTCAAGCCTGGGAGCTCCAGCCTGGCCCGCTGAGCCTGACACTTTTGTTTTGTGCTGCCGGTTTAGCACATGGCATACGGAGAAACCCAACATCAGCAGGACAACAACTGATTCTAATGAAAACACACTTGTATGGAGGTCACCATGAATAAGTAAAGACACTTTGTAACTGCTTACTACAATAGCAATGAAAAGGTGTTTATTTCAGTTCGTGTAACTCATACTTTTAGGTTTTTTCTTATTTTCTTTAATCAAGTCCTGACTCTCTTTCTTAGCCAAGGCATTGTCCAGGCTTAAATATATTAATAATTCATTTTTATGTTTAGTAACTGAAACGTGAGTGCTTTTATTATTGTATCAGTTCTAGGACACTGTTGGAACAAGATTGGAAAAGGTGCACTCTATGGAGGTCAGAACATTTCTAAAGGCATTTTTTACATTGAGCATAAATTTCCAAAATATGTTTGTGTGTGTACGAGACAGCGGCATGAGGAGGTTGTGTTTGTGTATATGTGTGAAAGCAAAACTTATCTTTTGTGTGTGTGTGAGAGACTGATCATGTATGTGATAGTTATGGGTGGTTCTACGTACAAGAGGGAGGTTTAGTGTGTTTGAGAGAGAGGGCGGTTGTGTGTGTGTGTACCTGAGAGAGAGTTTGCATTTGTATATGTGTGTATTAGTGACAGAGATGATCCCTGTTATGTAGGGATGTATTTGTGTGTGTGAAATAGAGGATGTGTGTGCTAGGTTGTTTGTCAGAAAGAGGGAGTGTGTTTGTCAGAAAGAGGGAGTGTGTTTGTGTATGGGAGAAGAGGCAGTGTGTGTGTGTGTGTGTGTGTGTGAAATGGGAGTATGTGTGTATGTCCTGATTTCCATTTGTGTGGTTTTTCAACTCACTCTATGTGCATAACTTCCATTGCCGGTCAGTTTATGCAAGCGAGTTGAAAAAGGACATGAATAGAAAACAGTGTCAAAAAAGGCATTCCACAGCCCCTGCTGTAAAGAACAACTAAAATTGACTGCTATACCGTATGCACAATCTTTTAAAAATGTATCTGGCAGAAATGCCGCATTGTTTATGTTAAAAAATATTTATAATTTATATGCTGATTATTTTTTTTCTTCTTAAGTGAATTTCATTTGTAAGCCCTTTCTTTTCCCTGAACTTTACACCTTTTTCTTCTGGATTTTTGCAGGTACCTGTTACCTGTTTCTTTAAGAGAAAGTTCCTGCTCTGCTGTGTGCCAGAAATCTTGCTGCTTGTGGGGGAAGGTTACTAAAATCTTTTGACTACATCCTTCCAGTCTTGATCCTTCTGCATGCAAATGAATGACTATTATTTATTTATTTTTATATACCAACATTTGATCTCAATTGAGATATCACACTGGTTTACATTCAGGTACTGTAGGTATTTCCCTATCCCTGGAGGGCTTACAATCTAAGTTTTGTACCTGAGACAATGGAGGATAAAGTGACTTACCCAAGGTCACAAGGAGTGACTGTAGGGCTTGAACCCTGGTCTCCTGGTTTACAGTCCACTGCTCTAACCACTAGGCTATTCCTCCTTCTCCTCCTGATTTGCCAATCAGAAAGAGCTAATTAAAACTGGGGAGGTGTTGTGAAGGGACAGGGAGGTGAGGGGTTCTTCCAGGCCCCTTCAGCTGTTTAACAGCTCCTGACTGACTGCCTTTTTACCTTGCTTTTATGCCCTTACCAGTGGCACAATTTCTTCTTGGTGATATACGAGGAGTGTGCACAGCAAAAATTGTCGTTTAGTTTCTCATATATTTTGTGAGAATGCATTTTTGTTTTTTTCAAAGTCCCATGAATTTTTTGTTTTGGTTTTCATTTCAGAAAATTGTGCTTGCTATTTGCAACTCGTGAAAACTAGATGCAAATAGTGCGTACTTTTTGCAAATACCACGAGCTGGGATACTCCTGTTACATGCAGGGGCTTTGATTTTTGTTTTTAGTTTGACCCTGCAATTTCCTCCTGCTCCTTGGGGCTTCAAGTTCAATTGGAACCAGTACGAGTATCATGGCACCAGGATCCATATTCATTTTTAAAAATGTATAACCCACTCTATCTGCAGTTCTAGGCAGGGTACAAAATGACATGCATCTTAAAACTTATAACCATCAAAAGGCTCACAAACAAGACAAACAAAAATATTTATATTTCCACGCATCAAATACTTTTCACCATGTTTAAATTAGTTAGGTTTCCAATGTTGAAATAATGAGCATGGACAATATTTGTACCTGTATCTTATGGACACATGAGAAGATTCGTTCTCATCAGACATATCCGATGTACATAATGTAAGAGGCTGGGAATCTGCCCATGAAGTTTCTCTTTGAAAATCTGAGGGCCAGCCGGAGCCATGGGTACTTGCACACCCACAGACTTTGCTCTTGCTTTATAGCAGATACAAAGTCAACACCATAAAGTGCAAGCAGGAATTTCAAAATGAAATCCAGCATGTTTGCTGGCTTCACCCTCCTTCTTAAAGCCTTGCACTCCTTCCTCCCACACAGTCGCACCTTTCCCACACACAATTAAAAATTATACATTTAGAATACATGAAAAAGGACATTAAAAGTATAGTCTTCTGAGTAAAAATATCACTAACATGCTGTGGTGCCAATCAGAAAAGCAAAAAACAATGCTTGGAACCCATATGGTATTATGCCTATGGTATCACATGCTGGGTGTGTGCTTGACCCTGAGAAAGCCATGAGTAAACTGAATTACAATAAAAATCTGGTAAATCTCCAATACCGGAACAGAACTAAAAGCCACCACACACAATAACCACCCTACCTATGAAAAGACAACACAGTAAATATTACATCAGGTTCAAGAACACCAATACACCTTCTGTTAGGAAAACGGAACAAGCCAGGCTGTTATCACTACACAGAAACTACAAACTAGCAAAATCTCTTACCTCAGTCACACATGCAGAACACAGACAGACCCTCAAACAAAGAATAAAGAGATCATAAAATATAAATAGAAACGGGCAGACAAAAAATGAACTGGAAACCACAACAAGCCAAACTCTGCATGTAGTGAAACAATGGAAAAACAGAAACCACACCATTTCTCATAAAGCTTCAAATAAAATCAAGAAATATAAACCATTAATTATAAAAGTAAAGCCATATTAATAAAATGAATAAATATTCAACATAGATGATGCATAAAACATCCAATAATGAAAAACTTCAAAACTTTTCCAAATGCCAATAAATTATTTCAAAACAGCAGAGACATCAAATAACATCCAATAATAAAAACTATTAAGGATTTTTTTTTTAATCCCTTGCTTTCCATATCTGGCAACTTTTGATTTCCAGATGCCCTGAGAATGTTGAGGATTAACAGGGGGAGATTAGGGGATTGTTTTGCACAAACTTTCTCCTCTCTCTCCCATACTCAATCACATACACACACACTCTTTCTCCCATGCTCAATCACACCCACACCCTCGCTTTCTGCCATGCTTAATCACACCCATGCACACACATTCTGCCATGCTCAGTCACACCCACACCCACACTCTCTGCCATTCTCAATCACACCCACACACACACTCACACTTCGCCATGCTCAATCACACCCACATACTCTGCCATGCTCAATCACCCTCACACCCACATACTCACTGTCTGCTGTGCTCAATCACACCCACACACACACACTCTGCCATGCTCAATCACACTCACAACCCACACTCTCTACCATGGTCAATCATACCCGAACACTTGCTCTCTCGCTCTCTCTCTCTTTTTTGGCCCTCTAGAAGAAGAAGGTGCAGCAGAAGAGAAGCAGCCTCTTCCTTTAGCCCCAAGGTCCAATGGACTCCTCCTTCTAGCATCAGGGTCATGCTTCACCTGCTCCAGCCCCAGACTTAGGGAAGGCCGATGCTGTTTCTTCTGACCAGTGGGCAGTGCTTCTCCTCCTGCACCTGACTGCTGGGAGAAGAGGGGAAGATGATTCTTTTTGTTGCGGAAATGCAGGCTGTGCTGCTTCCAAATGCCTAGGGCAAAGGAGACTGATGTTTCTTGCGGCCCATGGGCCACATTGCTCTAACTGCCACTTGGGGGGGGGGGAGGCCAAGGCGTCTTATTCAAGCCAGAGGGCGCCCTGCTTTTCTGGTTCCTGATGATTCATCTAGCGATCCGTGTACCGCACTGCTCCAGACTGCAGAGGGAAGGGATTCTGCTCAGGCCCTTCTGTATTGGGCGGCAGTGCTGCTATTTTCGTCCCGATTTCCTCCCTCCCCCTCTTCAAGGATGGCTCTGAGGGGAGGGGGGACAACAAGAAAAGCCACAGCATTTCATTTTCTCCCCCACAGCAGCAAACCTCTGGGCTGTATTGGGAAGAGGGGAGATGGGTTTCCCGCAACACAGTGTGAGCAGTGGCGCCTTAGGATGGATGGCACCTATGGCCTGTCCCAACCCCCAACCCCTCCCTTTCGTTAAAAAAAAATAGCTCCCCGGCTGCCAGCTCCCACCTCACTCACCCTTGCCATCCTTACCATTCCACAGGGTCCTGATCTTCTCTGGCAGGAAGGACATGAGAGCCCTTCTGCCGGCAGCACTGCATTTTCTTTCTAATGATGCTGCCTAGTGATGCTTAAACAGTTTTACATGATAGTGGTGAACTACGGTTAGGTGATGTCATTAAACAGAGTGCAACAATGCCAGCACAAGGGCTCTCATGTCCCTTCTGCGGATGAAAAATCAGGACCATCTGGAATGGTAAGGGTTTGGGGGGGTTGCCATGCTGTTACTGAGAGGGGAAGGGAGAGGAACTTTGATCTGGGGGCAGGGCTGACATCGAGAGATGGAGGAGTAAAATTGAAAGGAAGCTTGGTGGGGGGGGAGGAACTAAATGGGTTGTCATAGGCCCATTTGTCTTATATCAGTACCAAGGAACAAATTATAATCTATCATTAAATAGTAGTTTAGATTGACAGTTTGATGGACTGCCCTTCCCACCATGCAGTTTACAAAACAATTCAAATACAAACACACCACATTTCTAATGTTTGCTTCCCAGTTCAGGTCTTCTGCTCCTTGGCTGGGCTGGGAATGCTGCAGAGGCAGCGATCACAGCCCCTGTGGGGGGGAGAGTCATTGTCATCGTGTAACGGCAGTACCTAGTGGATTATTCAAAACCTGTGAGTTCAGCGTTTGGGAAGATGACCTGATGCATGGTCCCTGGCAGAGAACTTGGAAAGGGCTACAGTGGAAGGGGGGAAATCCCCCAAGAGCTGTGAATGAAGGCTCACGATGTCAACTGTCAGCCCTGGCTCCAGATGAGCTGGAAGTCCAAAGGAGTAAGAGCAAACTGCTGAGTCAAAAAGACAAAGAATCTCTCATTAATGAAAACGTAGCAACCCCTTTAAATAGCTGTGGTACCGTTGGAGTAATAGAACTTGAATTTGGAGCAAACATCATATGAAGCTAATCTGGGTAATTTCGTTGAGATTATTAACAGAGAAAATTAGCTCAGGGACCGGTAAAGCCAGGAAGTAGCAAAAATAACGGGGTAAAGCTCCATGTTTAACTTTTTACGGATAATCTTCGGGACTTAGGGATCCAAGTCTCCCATTGAAAATGCTCAGATAAAGTTAGGACTGTGATTTTTATGACCAGACGTGTGCGCATAACTTTAGCCAGAAAGCGCTCAATATGGGCATTCACCGGCTAAAGTGTATCCTCGCACCAAGACCTCCTCCGCTGACACTCCTTTTTTTTTCCAGACAAATTTTGAGTGCACAAAAATAGTGTGATCGATAGAAAATATTGAAAGCGTAATTTTTGCTCATGTAACTCAAAGCATTGCACACACAGACGCTTTCAATATTGACCTCCAGGTCTTTGATTTTGTGCTTCACATGAAGCTGCTAAAGAAAATCACATGAATTGGATTAGGGCAGGAGTGGTCAACCTTTCACACACCAAGGGCCAAGGAATCAGAATACATAGTATCAAAGAGTCTCACATTTTAAAGAGACCAGTGGGAGGTGGGGGTCTTTGATGGGGACCATCCTCCCTCCATTTTCACAAGTATCTCTCTTTTTCAATTCCCCTACCCACCTTGACCCCACCAGTCTCTCTCTCATTCCTGTTACCCTCACCTTGACCCCACTAGTCTGTCTCAGTCCCATCCTGTCTACACTAAGCTATTTCATTTATCCCACTTGTCTCCCCCCTCTCATTCACTCCACATTATCCCTACCAGTTTCTTTCAATCCTTCCATCCAGTTCTCATCAGTCTTCATCTCAATTCCCCCACCCTGTCCCATCAGTATTTTTCTCTCACTCCCATACTGTTCCCATCTGTTTAGCTCAATCATCCCATCAGTCTCTCTCTCTCAATTCCCCCGCACTGTCTCCACCTGCCTATCTCAATTCCCCTGTCATATCCCTACTTGTCTCTCTCAATTGCCCTAATGTGTCCCTATCAGTTCCTCTTTCTCTTTCTCTCTATCAATTCCCTCACACTGTCCCTACCAGCATTTCCTGACAGTCCCAGCATAACATCTGCTACCTCCACAAGAATAGTGTAGCAGAACCCCTAGTTGACTGGCAGATGAATCCAGGGAGATACAAACCCGGGGTTTATCCCATGGGAGGGAAGGGAGCTTAACTTCCTGGGCCATTGGCATGGATTTGCCCATGAATTCTTCAATCCAGTCACCAACTACTCTCTTCTTTGTGTGGCACCCCTACCAAGTCTGATGCCACTATCCCTGTACTTAGTAGAAACCACCCATCCCTTCAAGTCCTCGCACCAGGAGGACCTGGAGGGATTTAGTCCAGCCATTTTAACACTCAGGGAGTTCAGTTAGAGACAGCAGCTGCAGAGTAAGCACTAAGCATGTATTTTTTCCCAAACTCTAGTAGGACCACCCAGCTTTGCCTGAAGGCCATAGGGTCCTTTTTATAATTTACAGTGAAATAAACGTTTAAGCCTGATACCCCTTTAAAGCAAAGGGTTCTCAGACCTGTGAGCCTTCTCTGCTTCCTAGGTAGGCAAGCACCAGTGATGGAGCCTACTGTGAGAGACAGTGAAGGAAGAGAATTTATCCATATTAAGATTTAAAGCATTTTTTGGAAATAAGAGCAGTGGTGAAGTTTTTGTATCCCCCTTCACCACTGGGATTTCAGCTCAAGATTAATAGCCTTGTCCCCAGATTTTTCCAAGAGAGAAATCACCTGAAATAACAGCTGACGAATAAAGTAACTACACAACCAAAGGCAGAAAGAAAAGCGAAGGCGATCCTATCCGGATTTCCCTTAAGGAAGCAAGTCAGGCTGAGTGTCCACAGGAAAGAAGATCTCCAAAGGTAGGAATTTTGCAGTCAGAAGGAAACCCTCTCACTAGGATTTCACGGGTCAGTCACTGGGAGAGTCTGCACATTTAATATCACCATGGGCTCTACCCAGAGGTCTGTAATAAGGACACCTACCTACACAGCAAAACCCTCTAACTACAGTCTGATGTACACTCATCGTTTTGGCAATGGACATCAATTTAACTTTACTAATCAGTAAACTTTATTTTAACACCCAGACCTGGTCCTGTCTGAGTTCTTACAGCCTCTCACCCCATGAGAAGCACCTAAAGTACAGCACACGCACTGGCAACGTCTTTTCATCATCTGGGCCATAAGCGAGAGTTTCCCCCCATAAAAAATCCCCTGCAGGAATTAAGAGTCAGCGTGGGAGTGAATGGTTAGCTGGAGCAGCCCCAGAAGATATACATAAGATTGTGCACCCTTGGGACTTAATTCACCCCATTAAGGGTTACATTTGCTATGCAAGGGATTCTTCCTTTGGATTACTTTTAATGACACAAAGGAAAAGAAAGAGTCTCTGAGTCCAAATAGGTGTTCAACAAAAAAATGTACTTTAGTTTAGAAATCAAAATCCCAGGCAAAAATTGTAAAAATAAGGAACAACATGAGAACATTCAGTTTAAGAAAAGCCATGGTCTCCTCACTTCTTTGCAGTTCTTCTATCCCCTGCACCAGCATCCATGTCAGAAAATCCTTTCCCTTAAAGGGTCAGATATTCCCATTGCAATTCCAGCGTTCAAACTGCCGGGGAAAGGTGGAAATTCCCGTATTCCCACAGATTCAAAACAGATCCAGCATCTCCTACTGGAATGGCCAAAAATCTCAAAACTCTCTGCACCCCTTGCTTCAGTCTCTTAGCAAAGGCAAAACGAAACAGAGTCGGGCCTTCCAGATGCCGGGGTGGGGGCGGGGGAATCTCCTGTGTCAGGAAAAGTTTTGACTCACAATCCAAAAATAACAAAAAACCTCGAATACCAAGATCTACTTCTTTTGGTCTCCTCCACGGCAAAGCAGAAAACCCTTCTCTCCTCCTGGTCAGTCCACCTGGAAGATGGCAAAGACACAAATCACATGCACTAGGGGATATTTATAGTCTCTTAAAGCCTCCCACAAAAAGGTGGGGATAAGACAAAGGGAGGATCCCAAAAATGCCCAAATCCTACTAGGTTAGAAAAGTTGGGCAAAACTTAGTGACACGCAAAACCGGGTCACAATAATGATGGGGGCTCGGCAGGCCCCCCTGTGCCCAGCACAAGTATCCCACTGACACCCTCTCCCCCTCTCTTTTCACCATCCCCTTCTCTACCCTGCCCCACCCCTTTTTACTCTAACCTATGACCAGCACAAGCATCCCTTTACTCCTTCTCTCTCTTTCTTTCGCCTTCCCCTTGCCCTCACCCCTCTCTTTATTTCTTCCTGCCCTCATCCCCTATTTTTCTCTTGCCCCTTCCACATTCCCATCTCCTTTCTCTCCACCTGACCCTCTCTTTTTCCCTCCCCTTTTCAGTACTCTCTCTGGCTCTCTCATAACCCACAGCAGTCACTCCTTCTGTCTCTCTCTCTCTCTCTCTCTCTCTCACTCACATACACACACACCAATCATCTCCTCTGTGAGTCTCTTTCTCAAATCCTTCCCTTCTCCCAATCGCCATCTCTGGCTCTCTCTCCCTCTCCCCACCCCCACCCCTCCCTGGACTCCATCACACCTCTGGTTCTGATTCTCCTCCCCCCTCCCCCCCACTCACTCGCTTCTGGTTGTGATACCTTCCCTCTCCCCAGTCACCTCTGGCTCTTTGTCACCCTTCCTCCTCCTCCCCTTAACTATCTATGGCTCTCTCTTAAATGTCCTTGCCCTCCCGCCACCTTCACACACCCCCTCATCACTTCTGTCTCCCTTTCCTACCCTGACTCAATTTATAATTGAAAGGAAAAAAATGCCAAAGAGTGCCTCCTGGAGACTTTTTATCCAGAGAGATGCCCTTGAAATGTTTTGCTGCTGGGGGTGATTTTTGGTGTTTTTTTCCTCAAGGAGGATTAAAAGATTTGGTGAACTACAGATGCTTGAGGCAGCAGTTTTGTGCACATTGAAAACAATTGCCATGGTTGGGTCAAGACTTGGAAAACACCCTGGCTAGTTATTTTTATCTTTGCAATTTTCCTAGTTATTACCTATTTTTCTAGTTACAGTGAGCTTGATAGTCAATAAAAACTTACAGGCCGATACAGTAAAGCGCGGCCGCGGTTACCCTGTTTCTAACCCGCTTTGTACGCACAATTTGGCCACGTAAGTCTAACCCGCGATTCACTATCCGTTTTTACCAATCCTTACCGCTTCTTGAAATCGACACGTATCCCTTTCCGCCCGCGGCATGTATATGTATGTAAACAATTGGATTAGCTATTCCCTCCTATACAGTAATGTGCGCCCCGATTATCGCCTTTTTAACCAGGTGTTTTGCCGCGTCTTTAACCTGCTAATTTACCGCCTACCCTGACCCTGGCGTTAGTGTGGTGAACTTAGCCGCCCAGTCCCAAACCAACCCAATCCACAGAAAAAAATGCTTCTCGCACAAGGGGGAAAAATTTTTACAAAAAATAAAGCAAGGCGCAGAGCGAAAATCATTTCTGGATTACACTCGGATTTCGGGGATTGCCAGCTTGACAAGCGTCAGGCAAGCCCCAGCAGAGAGAGACGAAATTTCACGGGCAAACTTTCCCCCAGCCCCCGCTCACCTGCCCTGGCCGCGGCCACGCAAGCCCCCAGCAGCAGCAGGAGAAGGGAGTCCAAGGGTGCCGGTCTCCCGTGCGGGCGCGCTGACAGCTCCGGAGCAGCCCCAGTCCTCTCTCCCCTCCTCCCGAGGCGCGCACCGTGGCTCCCCTGCCTCCCGGGGGCAGCCGTCGGCGAGAGCGGCTTCAGCAGCCCGGGGCGGATCGGGCGCTCCCTATGCGAGGCAGCTCCCAGCAGCCCCTGCCAGCGAAAGTGCATGAACGCATGACTATACGCCCAATTTGGGCGCTCAAGGCAGCAGGCGCATGAACGCATGCCTGTACGCCTTGGGCGTACAGGCATGCGTTCATGGGCGTACAGGCATGCGTTCATGCGCCTGCTGCCTTGAGCGCCCAAATTGGGCATATAGGTGTGCGTTCATGCGCCTGTACGTCCAATTTGGGCGCTCAAGGCAGCAGGCACATGAACGCACGCGGTGACCTCTGACGTCCAGCCGGGCACTCAGTTCATGGCGTGCGTTCATGCACCTGCTGCCTTGAGCGCCCAAATTGGGCGTATAGGCGTGCGTTCATGCACTTTCGCCTGCGGGGGCTGCTGGGAGCCGCCTCGCATAGGGAGCACCCGATCCGCCCCGGGCTGCTGAAGCCGCTCTCGCCGCTGGCTGCCCCTGGGAGGCAGGGGATCCGCGGTGCGCGCCTTGGGAGGAGGGGAGAGAGGACCTGGGCTGCTCCGGAGTTGTCAGCGCACCCGCACGGGAGACCAGCACCCATGGACGCCCTTCTGCTGCTGCTGTTGCTGGGGGCTTGTGTGGCATAAAAAATGTTAGTGCTAAGATACTAAAATATTAAAATAAAGATCATGTAATACTTCTGTTAGCAGATATGAAGTAATAAATACATTGTTCAATTGTTACAAGGGGAATTACGTGAAATATGGAAGGAAATGTGAAGAAATCTGTATGGTCTTATGATATTTTTGTCTGAATCGGATCAAGAATTGACCTCTTAGACTAAGATAGTGAAATGCATAATTCAGGGAATCATTCATGAAATAAGTTGGAGTCACTTTCCAGTAGGTTCTGCTTCTATAAAATTAACTGTAACACAAAAATATTTCTATCAGCTGGTTTAGCATTATAAAAATGTAAACAAAGGAATCCATTAAAAAATGATTGTAAATCATACTGTGTGCTTTATACCATACTGATTAACCTGCTTTAAGTTAGTAGCGAAAATGCTAAGTTGGAGTCGAATTTCAGATTACATGAGCTCCTCTGAACAGCAGGAAACACTTCGAAGTATTATTATGTGCTAAACAGTTCTAAGCATTTTGAACCCAAGTGGTTAATCAAACATATTTTCAAACAGAACCTTATGAAATGGAAAGAGCGGGGGCTGGGGGAAAGTTTGCCCGTGAAATTTCATCTCTCTTGCCCGTCCGAAGGAGGGTGCTTTGTTGCGCTCCCTGCCTCCGATCGCCAGCTGCTGGGGCTTGCTGGCACCGGGCACCGGGCGCTCAAGGCAGCGGGGTCTGAACCTTCCACTTCCTGGTACCTGTCATTTCAAATGTCATTTGAAATGACATTTGAAATGACAGGTACCAGCGCACCCAGGATACTGTATAGGCGCAGTATAGCGCTCTATACAGTAAAATGGATTGCGCACGCCTACCGCTTCATGGACGCGCTTTGGACGTGGCTTGCATTTGCGTCTCATTTAAATACTGTATCGAGCGGTATGTGATCCAAACTGTGCATGCGGCAAACGAGGGTGCGCCCGGCACTGCCGCACTCTTTCTTACGCGTCCTTACTTTATTGGCCTGTTAGCTGGATAACTCGAACTTATCTGGCTAAGTGGCGCCACTGAATATCTGGCTATGGTCAGCGGACGCCACTTAACTAGATAAGTGCCTTCTGTGGCTAGGTTTTTAGCCAAATAAATCAGGGGGCAGGGAATGGGGGGGGGATCAGGAAGGAGTTGAGTTAGTCGGAGAAATTATCTGGATAACTCTGATATTCAGAGTTAGTGGGTTAAATTGTTGGGCCACAGGACTGTCCTAAAGTTAGCCAGATAAACATATCCGGCTAACTTTCAGATAGCTGAGTATAATCAGCGGCACTGCTGTGCCACTGAATATCCCGATAAGTTAACAGATAAGTGTATTGACTGAACTTACAGAGCCGCACAGAAGCTCAATAGGGACCCCAGTATTTTTATTTTTTTAAGGCATTTGTATGCATAATAAAAAAAAAAAAAAATGAGAGCATATAATTATAAGGATATCTTGAGATGTAAAGCAGTTGAGTCAATAGAGGCAGACAGCCTGTTCAAGTAGTTTAGATGGAAAGGGGAGGAGGGAGATGGGATGATAATTGGCAGGACAGAAAAGGGTTTTGAGGAACAGTGGGATCTTGGTATGTTTGAAAGCAGTAGGGAAGGTTGCTGTAGAAAGCTACAGATGAAAAGGGATGTCAAGCTGGAGAGATAGCATTGAGGAGTTTGGTGGGAATAATTTATTTATTTAGTACTTTTATGTACCGACATTCATGATGCAGATCATATCATATCGGTTTACAAGGAACAGGGGCAATGATGTCAGAGGGGCAAACAGTTTGGACTATGAGAAAAGACAAGCGTGATGGGTAGAGGCAGGGAATGGGGACTGAGGTGAAGGGCTAATGAAGGACTGGTGGAAAACTCGAGAGTAATCTTGTGAATCTTATTATGAAAGAAATCATTCAGGGCTCTGAGCCGAAAGTGCAAGGGTTCTGCGCAGTGATAGTTTATTTAAAACAAACAAAACAGTATCTTAGCAACAATTTTGCTAGGCAGAAGCAAGGTCAAAGTCAGGAACCAGGAAATTCAAGCAAATAAAACATTGTCAGGAATGTACAAATACAGAATACCAGAGGCTGGAGCAGAGATTTCAGGGCACAGATCTAAAGCACAAACAAGCAGGCACGTAAACAATAAAGGTACCAGTGATGAGTTCTGCCAGCGGCAGGGAAGACATATTCTGGTCAGCCTGGGCTGGATCCTGCTGAACCAGACAAGAAACAGCAGACCAAAAAGAGCAAACACATTTACAGACTGGAGCAGGCTAGCTTCTAAGCATCCCCTCTCCCCCCCTCCCCCCAGGTCTGATAGCTCATTCTGGGATGGGAGATAGGGAGGAGTGAGAGAGAGAATTATAAAAAGAGAGAAGGAGGGAGCACACTAGTGCACATCAACAATAAGTCCGCCTGTCTTAACAAGGCAAATGAATTTCCAAGCAATAGGTTACCAGAAGACAAAGGCCTTTGCTGTCACATTGTTACCGTGGGCTGTGGCCAAAGACCACTAGAGGCTTTCAGAGGCTTGAAGCTGAGGAGCACTAGTCTGATCCTCCGAAGCTTTGCTGAGCTGACCAGTCGCTTTGGTTTTCGAGCTCATGTCTCATCGAGTGCAGAGCTTATTATTATGAACTTTGAGGCAGTAGCATTCCCTACTTGAGGTTTAAAGGATAATGGGATATCGAAGATAGAAATAGTTATGGGGATTCCATCAAAAAGTAGTGTTGAGGGAGGTTCAACAGGAAATAAATCAAATAAAATGTCTGTTTTGCTAGCATTCAGCAAAAGCCTGTCTTCAGTAAGCCAATTCTTAATGCCAGGCAAACAGCTAGAAAGTTTCAATAACTATCCCCACTCCTCCGAGCCCCTTAAAAGTTCAGAAATGCCTGGGCTGGCTGGAAGGCTGGAAGCCCATTTACATACTTGCCGTTTGGTATCCTGAGACATTAATCCTTGCATAAAGTCGCTGCATTAACCACAGAGGGAGACTGAGAAACAACAGAGACAGGGCAAGAATGAAGAGACAGGGCATGCAGAGTGCTGCCAGAAATTACAATGATTTTGTAGCCACTGCTGTGAAGACCCACACAGGATGGAGTAAAGGGTGGGGTAGGGCAGAAGGGCTGGCCACAATGCCAACCCATGTTAACCTTAGGCCCTCCCCCCCAAAATAAAATCAGTCCTGGCTATGCAGCTGTTCAAAAATATGTGTGTTGTTTGTCAAGGAAAAAGTATCCACAGGAAACGGAGGCACAAATATTTGTGGGTTATTTTTCCCTAGGCTATTTTCAAAGGGAAAGTACTCACATACTTTCCCTTTGAGAATTGGTGCACAGTCCACAGGGAAAAGCATCGATTTTGCACCTACCCACACATAGTTTTGAAAATTGCCCCTTTTATGTCCTGAAAATATTTCTTCAAGCTGTGCCAAGTATCATTTTATTTATGTGATGAGTATCTTGTGAATATCGCCATTTACAGCAGTTGCATGCCCTGTATAGGCCAAAGTGATTTGGGGATAAATCAATTCCCTTGTTGCTAACTTACAATTGTTATAATGGGGCTTGTTATATAAAGGGACCACTGTATTTCTGTAAATTCTATTAAAATGAAGACATTGGACTGAATAACTGGTTTTAAATTATCTTTATTTGTAAACTTTTGTGTTTAAAATAATGAACTACAGTAATAGGTCATACAAACCACCCTGGACAAAAGTTTGCAAGTTCACAATTACAGAGACAGCAAAATATTTTTTGGGTTTCCTTGTCTTACTGGATCTTATCATAGCACATGTATGTGCAACGGGTTCTGATGCAGACTATTGTAAATTGCTACCACACATACCTACTACACATTTGTATCTTTGATAATGAATTTTCTTTTCCAAATATAGGCTAGCTCTTTTTAGGAAATCGACTCCATCAAAAAGATCATGGATCTGGCACTGTTTCAAAGACAAAACAATGTGTTTTTGCTTACTAGAGAAAATCAAGTTTGCAGCCATATGCAAATTATAAACAAAAGGATTTCTGTGTGTAATTACATAGCTTTACTGTGGGACAATATTGGAACTGCAGAGATTTTATTTTCATTCAAAAAAATAACCTCCCTGGGAGGTGCCTGCCCTAAATGCAGGCTGGAGCTTGCCTCCACACAAACACAGCACTCGCAGGCTGTCTTCCATTCCGGGGCCACCACACCAGAGTTGCGCCCACAAGAATGCCCACAAGATGCCATAAGCCACATGCCTTGCGAAAAGGCCAGCTGGCATTCACCCCAAGCCCCAACATCATTCTTTGCTGCCTGGTGGGCAGTTGTGACATCCATATCCCCTCAGGGTTTTGTTTTGTTTTTTTAATCCTGAATCTGGTGTTATTTATTTATTTATCTAAAAAATTTTTAGCTTGCGCCCTCCAAAGTTCGGGGCGGGTTACAATAATACATGCATAAAAGCAAGTATGTACATACATAATCAGTTAAAACAAACTACAAGATAAGATGTAAGGCATATCCTTTCATAACTTGTAGGGCGAGAGTTCAAGAGACTGGGGACTCACTATGGTAAATCATTGCTGCATTATTGGAAGGGAAATTAGGATGAAGTTGAAGGAAAGGCAATTGTGAAAAAATTAGGTTTTAAAGTTTTTTTTAAAATATTTTTTATGATTCGGAGAGCAGTAACTTCTGATGTTGTTTCAACTCAGTAGGCCTGTTAACGTGGCCTAGAATACAGAACTGTCTGGAAGCCTTTATTTTCCTTGCTTCCTGATGCTTTAAAAGACAAACTCACATGAGTCGTATACCTGCCTGACATTAACAAATACTTCTAAAGTGCATCCTCTTTGTAGTTGATACTTTTGTATCTTGGTTGTAAGGGTGGGGGATACTGATAGGGGTTTACAATGCATACTATTCAGTGGTGACATTTACCTCACTTTTACTTGTCAATGTTTTGTATGATTCCACCGTATACTGGTTGTTTCATTGTTTCAAAAAAGTGCCTATTGGGTTGCAGAGGTACTAATAAGTTGATATAAGTTGATATAAGTGAAACTTATAAAGATGATTTAAAAAAACCCTTTTTTATTTGTGAGATAAAGTTCTGAAGGAGGATATTTCAGAGTGTGAGCCCGGCCAATGAAAATGATTTTTCCCACGTAGATGCTAATCTTACTGTTCAGACAGAAGAAGTTTCTAATAGTGCTTGTGAAGATGATCTGAGTGCTCTGGATGGTACATAGAAGAGAAGAGAGCTAGTGACCCATTGTAATTTTACGTGATATAATAAGTTCTGAACTAGGGAGGCAAGTTTGAATTGGATCCTGAATTTGATCGGTAGCCAATGAAAGGTTTGCAATGCTGGGGTAATGTGTCCATGTTTCTGGATGTTGGTGAGTAATCTTGCTGCTACATTTTGAATTAACTGGAGGGGTCTCATAGAATTGTAAAGAAGACCTACATATAGTACTTTGGGGTAATCGAGTGAAGTTAGGATTAATGAGTGTAATACTGTTCTAAAGTAGTTTGGCTTTATGTGGCGAAGTAAGCATAGTTTATAGAATAGAGGCTTTGTGACAGTTTTTATAGGGGATTGCAAGGATAATGTTGAATCTGATTGTACATCAAGATAGCAAACATTATTGGAAATAGCAATAGGCTGTGAGTCAAAATGGATTGAAGCTGGAATTGGGTAAGGAGCTGATCAACCTAATACTATGATTTGAGTCTTATTAAGATTCAATGACAATCTGTTATGGGTGAGCCAAGCTCTGGCAGAAGAGAAACATAATGAAATGAATTGGGATGTTATTGTCCATGAGGCTGAGATCAGGAAAAAGAACTGGATATCATTGGCATAGATACGATAGGATAACCCTAGGGTAGCAGAGGGGTGCTATGTAGATGTTGAACAGAGCAGTCGAAAGGGCTGAGCTTTGGGGAATACCTGTTGTGATGGCGGAGGTATTATCCCCTATTTTTATTTGCTGTCTTCTATCTGTCAGATAGGATCTGAACCACGATATTACTGTTCCTGATATACCGGTTTTAGCGATATGGTTAAGGAGTAGTATGTCATGGTTTAATGTATTGAAAGCTGAACTAATATCAAGAAGAATCATGATGTAGGAAGTGCCAAAGTCAAAGTCCTTGGTGATTGTATCAATGGTAGAGAGCAGCAAGGTTTCTGTATTATGATACTGACAAAACCCAAACTGGTACTGGTCTAACACTGTATGTTCATCAAGGAATTGTATAAGCTGCTTGAGAACAGATGCTTCAATTATTTCAGATAAGAAAGGAAGTGTTGAGATGAGATTGAACAATAATTTTGGAAATCAGTGGGATCTGCATTTTGTTTCTTCAATATTGGGCATCCTGCACCAGTGAAACACTGCATGAAGCACCCATTTACCTGGGAGCGAGCCCCCACCCCAGCCACACACTCAGCTGCACTCACCCACCATACCTATACCTGAGCTATCCCAAGCTCTACCAGACCAGAGGGCTGTGTGGTCCCGAAAGAGGCTGCTATCCTCAACCCTCCCCCCCCCCACCCCCAATCTCTCAGGCCACAGGCCCGCCACTTCTACCAATAATCCACCACCATCATGGATCCAGCCTAGCCTGGCTCCACCGCTGGTGGCAGGGGTCAGCAGCAGCAGCACGGGGGGAGGGAGGCTTCTCTAGCTATCACAAAAGCATGGCCTGAAGGACTAACAACTGCAGGGAGAGCAGTAACACACCAAATTCACCTGAACCTCCAATGGAAATCTGCCAGGGGGAACAAAGTCTGGGCTCAAGGCAGGGACCAGAAAAAAAAGCAGAGAGCCCAAAAAAGTAAAAAAAAAAAAAAAACACCGAAAGAAGAGGCTGGTAGCCTGGCCCACACTTATATTGTGGTCACCAGTCCATATCCCAGCCTCCACCTCTTTAACTTATATTTATCACTGTTAGCAACATTGATTGAAAAAAGTCTCAGCTACAGTTCTTATGTCTATGTGGATGACATAAAGATAATCACAAGTTTCGACAATGACCCACTATCGGACACCAACAGACTTTAATAATTACTTGATCAAGGTTTTTGAATGGCTTTATTCTTCTAGACTCACAGTTAATCCTACAAAATACGAAGCAACATGGTTCACCCAGAAAATTAATCGTACTGTTCTTCCCCCTGCCACAAATGATTGGTTTACCAATCCAGTTAAAAGGAGAGGCTTCTACTTCAGGGATTTATTGTGATTCGACACTTAGCTTTGATAGCAATATCCTCAGTTTGGTAAAGCATTCATGCTTCTTGCATCTCATTCAGAGACTCATACTGTTTCTAGAATAGCAGGATCATAAAACGCTTGTATATGCCCATATTTTAAGTTGTCTTGATTTTTCTAACTCTGTATCATGGTCTCACTTCCAACCTTATCCACAAGTTTCAGCTTATTCAGAATACTGCTGCTAAATTAATCTTTGGAAAAAAGGAAAAATTATGATGTAACACCTCTTTTAGAAGAGCTACACCGGCTTCCGGTTTCTTACCGGATACAATTTAAAATGGGCTGCCTCATTTTTAAGCACTATCGCTGGGGTATGCTGTCTTATTTATCTAGACTTCTAGTCTCTCACCAACCTTTGCTAACTTTGTGCTCTTCTCGAAATGATGTAATAAGATTGCTTTTTCCCAAAGATATTGTTCTAGGGTCGATATTGAGCCTCTGTGCAACTCGGGTAGGTAGCTAGATAAACTTATACAGCTAATATATTCAGCAGTGCAGTTGTGTCACTGAATATATCCAGCTATCTTAAAGTTAGCCGGATAAGTTTTGGACAGCCCTATGGGCTGACCAGACTTAACCAGATAAGATATATGGCTATCTCTGAATATCCAAGTTAGCTAGATAACTTATCTGGTTTAAGTCGGCTCCTCCCCAGAACGCTCTCACCCAACCCACCATTTAGCTGGCTAAATATTTAGCCGTATAATTAGTTATCTGGCTAAGTAGTGGCCGTTCAGCGTGGTCAGATATTCAGTCGTATATGTTCAAACTTATCCAGTTAAGTAGCGCTGAATATCACCCTCCTACAATTTCCAAGAGAAATAAGTTTCTCCTATTTGGCACCCCATCTTTGAAAAACTCTGCCATTACTACTATGAACTGAGAAAGATTAATACAAATTTGGAAAGAGACTCAAAACCTGGTTTTGTTCTAGAATTTTTGAGACTATCTAGTCAACAGGCAGAACTATTTCATTTGTTTTAAGTTTTGATACTTTTAGTTACCATATTATGCCATTTTAATTGCTTGTACTTAGTTAATTGTACATTTTATTTTATTGTAATTTTGTAAACTTTTTATGTATTTTGTGTTCACTATTGGTTTGATTTGTACATTGCCATGATTACCTTTTGAGAAAGGTGGTTTATTAAATATACAGGCCAATACAGTACAGTGCACTCCGGGCGCTCGCCCGCTCTCCCGCGATTTTGGCTGTATCGGCCCGACAATAAGCAAATGAAATATGGTCATAAGAAGGATTATTATTCACTACATATTCACTACCATAATGCGACGGAGTGCACTGTTAGTAAAAACTGCTTTTCTGTGCACCCTCCGACTTAATATCATGGCGAAATTAAGTCGGAGGTCCTGAAAGTTTAAAAAAGTAAAAAAAAAATAAAAAAATTTAAATAGGCCCGCGGCTCATGGGTTGAAAACCGGACACTCAATTTTGCCGGCGTCCGGTTTCCGAACCAGTGGCTGTCAGCAGGCTCGAGAACCAACACGGGCAAAATTGAGCATCGGCTGTCAAACCCGCTGACAGCCACCGCTCCTGTCCGAAAAGAGGCGCTAGGGACGCGCCAGTGTCCCTAGCGCCTCTTTTTACCGCCGGGCCTAATTTAAATATAATTATTTACTGTATCGCGCGCACAGGAGAGTGTCCTGTGCGGGCGCTTGCCCGTTCTCCCGCGATTTTTACTGTATCGGCCCGACAATAAGCAAATGAAATATGGTCATAAGAAGGAATATTATTCACTACATATTCAGGCTTCAATCAAGAAGCCCTGGGAGCTGTTTTATATTGTGAGATCTTTGACTTGTCAGCCGAAAGGTAGTCATGGTGAAGAAGGAGCTGTTAGTTGTGATAAATTCACAGATTTTTCACTAAAAGATTAAGCAACAAATCTAGTGATCCTATTGTTTAGAATGAGTCATATTGGGGATCACAAGTGGAATTATTTTAGTTTGCAATATGGAAATCTTTCAAGTGATTGCAAATTTGAATGATACCTTTTGCGCCTTGAATTCCTGTTCTAATGTGTCTATGAAAACCCTCAGTCCTTTCATTTCACAAGCTGTCAATACTTCACTAACTGAAGGCTTCTTGCCAAATTCTCTCAAAGTTGCCACAGTGCAGCACTATGTCTTAAAGAAAGACAGCTTACATCCAGAGATTTCCATAACTATCACCCAATTTTCTCATTATTTTTTTTAAACAAAATTGTAGAGAATGTAGTGTTAAAACATTTGCAGGATCTCATTGATCATCAGTCTCTTCTCGATGATTTTCAATTTGGGTTTTGTAAACCTCACAACACAGAGACATTGCTTCTGTCTGCCTTTGATGTTTTTAGACATGGTTTTGATGCTGGCACAAATTTTCTTTAAGGGATGTCCCATCTCTTTAACACTTTGAATCATAACATTTTGTTAAATCATTTGAAATTCATTGGGATTAATTCCACTAGTGTTTCTTGGCTTACTTCATATCTTACAGGTTATTTTCAGAGAGTAGCTGTGGGAGAAACTGTGTTTTCAAAGTTTGCCCTGAACACAGGACTGCCATAAGGATCTGCACTTTTGGCTATTTTAATTAATATTTACATTTTTCCAATAAGCTTGCTTTGATCCACTCTCAGAATTCACTTTTGGCTTTATACCAATGATGTACAGTTTTATCTGCGTTTTTAATATCTTTTGTTGAAGCGCTATACTGTTTCTGGAATTCTAACTTCTGTTAAGAACTGGATATCTTTGAATAGACTTTCTTTAAATATCAGTAAAACTGAGATTATTTTCTTGGCAATATTTCCACAGACAATTATTATTCCTTTGTTGTTATTTGATGAAGTTCATATTCTATTTCTCAACAGGTTGAATCTGTGGATCCAGGTTGACACCATTCTATACTTGAAATCCTAAATTCATTCAGCTGTTGACATTGTTTTATTCAAGCTTCAAATGTTATGGCATCTCAAGCCATTTCTCTCAGTTGATGACTTGAAAACTGTGATGCATGCTTTAGTTACATCTTCTCTTGACTATTGTAATTCCCTATATATATATATATATTGGTCATCCACAGTGAACTCTGAGGGCACTGTAGTTGATGCAAAATGCAGCCACACAGGTTGTATCTGGGGTTCAAGTATGTGATCACATTACACTTGTTTTGTTTAGCTTACATTGGTTACCTTTTGTTGGCAGATCAAATTTTTGATTGTTATGTTTGTTTTTAAAGTTGTACACAGGCTGGACCCACAATATTTAAATTCTGTTTTAAAAGTTTATGTTACGTTCGCAGGCCGCAGCAATGCGTGGCCGGCCTTGCTTACCCAGCAGGACCCTGGACCCGAGCTGTCCTCTTGCATGTGCGCACGCCCCGCATTGGCTCTTAAAGCAACCGCAGCGGGAAAAATTCCTGACGTCATCCAACAGGGGCTATTTAAACCTAGTCCCTGCTCTCCAGCCTTGCCTCTGCAACAGGTCTCCTGAAGCTGCTGTCTGCGTTATTGCTTCTCATCCTGGTTCCTGTTCCTCTCCGTTCCTGCCCTGCTCTCTTCCTTCCGGATTGCCTCCTGGTCTTGACCCCTTGGACAGTTACTGGATCCTGCTGCCTGCCTCGGACCTTGGATAGTTACTGGATTCTGTTGTTTGCTGCCTGCCTCGATCCTTGGACTGAGTACTGGATTCTGCCTCAACACTTGGATTGTTACTGGATTCTGCTGTTTGCTGCCTGACTCGACTCTTGGACTGTGTACTGGATTCTGCTGCTGACCATTGCCCGAACTGGTGCTGAGATCTGCCTCCTCGACGACAAGAGCCTGGGATGTCTCCTCTCAGGTAGGCCTTGCTCGTCTTGGCTCAATTGTCCACTATTGCAAATGTTTACCACCCTTCTCATTCCTTGAGATCTTCTTACCAAAATTTGTTTGATTTTCCATCGGTAAATCAGAACAGGCTTGCTGAATCCCAAGAACATCTGTTTTGTGTTGCTGGTCCAAAGCTTTGGAACTTGCTGCCAGAGGAATTAAGACTAGAAATCTCTATGGTTAAGTTCCAAAAATGGATGAAGACATTTTTTATGCAGACTTTTAGTGAGTTGGTTTAATTAATTATTTTATACAGTCTTGTTATTTTAGTATATTTATAATCTACCAATTTTATGATTATATTCTGATGATTTTGGTGCTTATAGGTTTTATGTATTTTACACATCTTTTATTATTTGTTAATTTCGAATGTCTATAGTCATAATTTTTAATTAAAGTATTTACATATGTGTAGTATGTAGATACATTATAAAATACTTTCCTCTGTGCATAAAATGAGGATAATTACTATAAATTTACAATATTTCTTGCATAAAATATATATGCATACATTTATAAAGTAGGAGCACAAAGTATGGAGATCCGTGCAATTATAAAAATGTGCATGTACTAATAAATGTGTGTTTTTTTGGGGGTGAAATATGCGGTATTTTATAAATTGTGCGGCTCCTGCTGCACAATCTATAAAATAAAAGCATAATTTTCCCTGTGCCCATTTCTCCGTGAAGCTGCTGTCTTACATACACTATTGAAAATTAACCCTGTAAAGGTTTGTTTGGGGTGGGGGGGGGGGGTCAGGAAGGGTATGCAAATAGTCTCTGTAGCCCAGCAAACATTATTGTATGTTGACTTTGAAGTTAAAGCCAAGAATTCTTAGTCTCTGAAAAAGGAGCTCAGTGCATGCCTTTGTCCATTCCTCTCATAGTAAACGTGCTTATTTTGAATACAACTGAAACCCTCTGTCTGCCTTTTATTGCAAGTTTCATCATTGGAAGTGGTTATGCTCTGATTGGTTAATTCAGTCATTCTGACAAATAAAGTCTGAGAATTGAAATAAAAGATTCAAATTAGACCATTTGAAGGTAATTTGCTGCTATAAAGCTTGAGCAGCCTTGGGATATTCCACAGAAATATCTGCCAGGTTCATACCTCAGTGCCTGTCAAACATCATTCCTTGAAGAGAAACTGAGTTAATATAGGACCAAATACAGTAAGCTTCTTCTGGTTTCATCTTTGCTAATGTAATCTTGGTTCAATTTTCATTTAGAATTTTGTTTTTACAAGAACAGGAAAGCAGACATTTTAGAAAGCGACAAACTCACAGAGCGTCTCCTATATTCTGCTGTGAGCTGTTTGCAGAGTCCTGTCACAAACATCTTTCTGTCGCCATAAAATCAGCAACTGAATCCGGTATTTTCATATTGTCAGTTCCTCAGCTTACCCATTTGTAGGTATTTTATTGATAAAATCCACCAAGAGAAGGAGCTGACTTTCCAAAACTCTCTCTTCTTTAGGTGCTAGTATGTTATTTTAATTTGCAATAATAACATAATACTTCCCAATTTCAAAACATATGTTATCTCATCCAAAAGTTCACCTTGATTTGAACCTTTCATTACTGTCATTATACAGTTTGATGAAGAAAAGGCTTCCATTTGATGAGTTCAAATTTCTTACAAACTATGCTGGAGTTATTTTAGTTCCCTGACACTGGCATAAAAAATGCTAGTGCTAAGATACTAAAATATTAAAATAAAGATCATGTAATACTTCTGTTAGCAGACATGAAGTAATAAATACATTGTTCAATTGTTACAAGGGGAATTACGTGAAATATGGAAGGAAATGTGAAGAAATCTGTATGGTCTTATGATATTTTTGTCTGAATCGGATCAAGAATTGACCTCTTAGACTAAGATAGTGAAATGCATAATTCAGGGAATCATTCATGAAATAAGTTGGAGTCACTTTCCAGTAGGTTCTGCTTCTATAAAATTAACTGTAACACAAAAATATTTCTATCAGCTGGTTTAGCATTATAAAAATGTAAACAAAGGAATCCATTAAAAAATGATTGTAAATCATACTGTGTGTTTTATACCATACTGATTAACCTGCTTTAAGTTAGTAGCCAAAATGCTAAGTTGGAGTAGAATTTCAGATTACATGAGCTCCTCTGAACAGCAGGAAACACTTCGAAGTATTATTATGTGCTAAACAGTTATAAGCATTTTGAACCCAAGTGGTTAATCAAACATATTTTCAAACAGAACCTTATGAAATGGAAAGAATCTGAAACATGCACTGATATTAAGAGGAGAAACATAGGTCTATAAGTTACTGGGTCTTCCTTGAGGTACAGTACTTTCTTACCTCCTGCAAACTTGGGTAAAAGGATCTCAACATGAGAAAAAGTTTCTGACTGCCGCCTAGAGCTTTTTGCAAGAAAGTGAAAAGAAAGACCTCATTCCTACAGGAGGATAACAGAACAAGGGTCATCTCATTTGGCTAGCTGAATCACACTGAATAACACTAAATTCTTAGCCATCATGCTGTCCTATAAATCCTACCAAAAACAGCCTTCGCAGACCTTCATTATTAAAATGATTCAGGCAATTTACTTTCAATAGAGGTTCTTTTAATTGATGATCTTACTTACAGTGAAGCAGTAAACAAGGCAGGCCAAGATTCCTCAAGTATCAACAAATGGGCTGGCGCCAAGAAGAGCCTTGTATCAGTGCCATTATGAAGAGAGGAGTAGGCAGGGCAGGAGCAAGCAGAGATCACTCCTGCCCCAAAGAGCAATCCACACTTGCCCGGGAGGGGGGGGGGGGGGGGGATGGTGGTGGAGGAGAAGGGCTCAGGAGAAAGTTTTGACATGTCTCTGTGGGAGATGGGGGGGGGGGGGAGGGAGGGCACAGGGTAGAGTCCCTTGATCGAGACATCAGCAGGCCTATAAACCTGTACTGCCGATGTTCTTGGCCAAAGTTAACCACACTTCTTGGAGCTGTGGTACAAATCGAGATGCTAAACATGATGTGTTATGTTTTTTTAATACTAATAAACTGATTTGCATGCAATGCAGCTCATTGATATTTTGCTTGTGTTCAGCTTTTTTGGGTATTATTAATTGTAATGCTGATGCATGTGCTCCTGAAAACATACGTTAATGGATGGAACGTGCAATGAGCACGAAATTCAGCATTTAACACACACTAACATGTTACCATACCTTACTAAATTGGGACCTATATGTGTAAGTGGCCTTCTACTGAAGATATTTACACATTTCCTTTGCAGTCACTTTAACATAGGAAGAGGCTGCCCAAAAACTAGGAAGCTGAATGGCTCATGGACGTTTCCATGCACATAACAACATCAGCAAATATATAGTCTAAAAAGCATTCCAGTGATAAACATATGAAAAGGAGGCAATTTTCAGTCTCCCTGGGCAGTTTGCAGTTCTGTAGGTACCACATAGGCAGAAGTACCTATAGATCAGGGGTTCCCAAACCAGTCATGTGATAAACTGTATTCATGTGGTTGATAAAGAGAAATGAAATGAAGTCAAATTTTTCAGTTTTTAATTTATTTTCTTTCCAGCATGCAAATTTGATCTAATGCATATTCATTGTGGATATCCTGAAACCCAACTGGCTGGGGGTCCCCCAGGACAGCTTTGGGAACCTCTGCCGTAGACGTTACACATGCTTTACAACAGGTGCAAAGTACACGCTACAAATGAAATCACCACTTGTGCTTTTCCTCCCTTGACCTAAACCCTGCCTCCTTTTCCTTGCAGATAAAGATTAAGAAAAGCACAGTTTGTGGATGTGTACCATGAAATGACAGAGATGGAATTTAAATGTGGAGAGGTTGTGTGCGTGCCTCTACCGTACATTTGTATTGTTAGCCTACTTTCAGAAGGAAAGAAGGCATATGAGATCACTAGCTGTGTGTGTTTCTAATAACTTTTGTGTTTGAGTCCTATCTACACCAAATTTTCAGGACATATTAGGGAGGACATGTAGACTCTGACAGACTGGGGTTTTTTGGATCCAAGCATATTTTCGGACATACGCACATCCCAGAAAATAGGCTCCTATAGTTCTGGGTGGAATATCTTGTTTATCAGTATAAGTTCACAGGTTTTCCTTCAAGAACTTGTCAGATATTAAAGAAAATATTAGTAAATTTCCACTAAACTCAGAGAATGAGACATAGAGACTTGCCAAGTTTAAAAGGGTCACCTTTAGATCTTTATGCAGTCAAGATCTATGTCAGCCAATCTAGTTTGAAAGACTGCAGAGAACATCATAGCGGGTCTAGGAAGAACACATCACTGATCATGTGATAAACTGTATTCATGTAACGAGAAATCAAATGAAGTCAAGTTTTTCATTTTTTTATTTATTTCAGCATTTATACAGCATTCTATGGGAATACGTGGGAGTTTATTTTAAAATAAATGAGGGGAAATTAGTATAAAAAATAAATGCCATCTCTTTTTAGGGGAAAGGAGGTGGATATGTCATGATGTGCCTTTAATTAGTTTAGTGAATTATTCCAAAACTATTTATTCCTGTCGACATGCACCACAAACCGTAAACGTAAGCCAACGGAACCACCAAAATGGCAGTACAACGAGCAAATTTGTTAAAATCATATTTTTTGTTCTGATTTTAATTTCATGGCTGAGGAAACATTAACATGGAAAGTTTTTGAAAGCTCATCCTACTTAGCTGTCACCACTATTTGTAAAACGTTAAACAAACCAAGGGGCACTGCTGTGCTCTTTGTCTTCAGGACTCCAGGCAGGCATGGCAATGACACATGGACTGTAAGACAGGCCAAACAGCTGGACTAAAGGAATGATATGTGACCATCACAATAAAAGCAATATAAGAGAGGTATAGTATACTAGCACAATAAAAGGAAGAACATTAAGGAATGAGATCACAAAAGGAAGCAAGGGACCCAAGAAACAGGAATACCGAGATTGTGGAAAATCTAGCTACCACCATCTGTGCTTCATGTAATCCTGGATTCTGCATGAGATCAAACATTGGGAAATTCTTGACTTTAAAGCTTCATAAAGAAGAGCACAGCAGGTGAACTTAGGCTCAACTGTATTCAAAATACAGAATGAAATATATATCATTTTGTTCTTGAATGAATTTTCAAAGAATAACTGAAAAACAATGAAAAGTATTCCATAACAACAACAAAAAAACCCAACAAATTTACTGGGAATTATGTGGGTAAGATCAGTATGCACACATGTTGATTCTTAGGGCCAGATATATAGCAAAGAGGTTTTTCCCATTTTATGTCTGGACACATGCTTAGTGTAGCTGACCTTTGGTGTTAAAGCATGGCCTCACTGTATATATTTCTAATAATGCACCTGTCAAATGTATAATGAAACAATTTCTTTGCAAATGTTGCTGGGCTATCCTCAAAGCTTTACACCTTGGATATTTATGTACAACCTTGCATAAGGGGAATGATGTACAGGCAGTACAACATCTGTCATTTTTAGGTTTTGATGCAAAAGGACATGTTCAGACTACTAAGAGGTCTCTAGGTTTATAGGTCCATACTTTCTCTTCTAGCCTAGCAGTCCTCAACCTAGTCTTCAATGCCTCCCAGTCAGTTTGGTTTTCGAAATAGTCACAATAAATATTCATGAGGCATATTTGCATACAATGGATTGGAATTAGATTTATGCAATATATGTATATCCTGAAAAACAGATTGATTGGGGGATGGGAGGCTCCTTTCCAGGTTGTAAACTATTGTCCTAGCCCAGAAATGTCCGTTCTCTGACTGAATCTCATGCAGAACTGATTTATCTTAATTAAGTGATACCTATAAAATTTTTCTGTTAATCTGCAATACTTGTTAGATTGTTCTTTCTTGACTCTTGCTCCTTCTATTGATCTTATTTCTAGAGTCCCTTTCTCTTTGTTGCAATGCATTTTCATTGCTATATTTTCACAATCTATTGCTACAGGAAGTGGGCCCCGTGTATTATGGCCACAATTTCTTTTTAGAAAGTATCCTTCATGTGAGTTCACTTTTTTGTTCAAGCTTTAGTCATACATTTTACATTTCATTGATAGCTGCATAGGGTTGAGGGGAAGAGCAGCATAGCACTGCCCCAATTTGCTTTAGTTCACAATGGTGGGATTAGAAGGAGCTTTCAAAAACTTCACGTTTGTGGCTGCTTAGAAATGAATAAAGATGGGATACTTTAAATAATCTGGTAATTTTAATTTACTGAATTACTTTGCACTTCTGCCTTAAAGACAGTATGCAGGAATAGTACATCAGCAAATCAAAGGCAAACTTAAAAGGGTATGGAATGATTGTCTTGAATCTATATCAAGTGTATTGTAGTATTGTTTACCCACAATCAAAATAGCAAAGTTTCAATTACCTTTAGTTTGACAACAAAGTAAAATACTTACAAAATACAAACTCTTAATTTCAGACTGTTAAACTGAGATCATAGGTAATAGGCTTTACAACAGATACCACAAATACTTTATAGAATCCCGGCATTGTTAAGCCACATTCAATACTGAAATGACAGTACTCGAAAAGAAGAACGGGCTTCATGCTCTCTTCTTCAAGTCGTGTGTCTGCATCAAACTGTTAAATCAAACGTATGTATTGTCACAGCGCTTTGGAGAAATCTAAAAAGCACTTAAGATCCAGGACATTTTTGGACAACAAACACCACCAAAAGACACTTTAAGGTGTGAGGAGAATCAAGTAGTGCAGAGAGAGAGGTTGTCGGCATTCAGATGAACAATGTCTGTAGTGGAGCACTAGAGCAGGTGAGATGGCTACAGTCCCTGTCTATAAGAAGGGGGAGAAGACAGTGGGAAATATGGAGGTGCTTCACTCATTCTTTTAGCACCAACAGGCCTTTGGAGAGTTCTCTGTACCATCTGGTTTGCTCTCATCTTCTTCCAGATCAGCTATACTCAGTTCATTGGTGGCATATAGACGGAGTCCGTCGAGTTCTTTCTTATGTGCCTGTAAGACTAGTTCTGTCAGTCGGGTGAATGACTGGAAGAAATGATAGCTATATGAGTTTCACTGACCTGTCCTTTTTTTAGTAACATGAAAACATAAAACATATCCAACCGATTACTGATCAGATTTTACGTAATCTAACATTTCCCATGGGGACTCATGATTTACTGCCATCACCTTCTATAATACCTGGATAGTTCTTTTTTTCTTTGAGCCTAGCAGTAGAAATTAATCAACAGAAATGATATCATGATGGTTTTTAACCCATCAAGAGTGGCATAGTTTATAAGTTTTATAAAAGGTGAGAGCTGATGTTAGGAAATATCAAATGCCAGTTTCAGGGAACTCAATGATAGAAGAACTGGTCATTCTCCCTCGGATCGAAGTTGTTGTTACAGGAGCCCTTTACAGTTTGAAAGTTAAGGATCAGGCAGAGCTTGGTCATTCATTTCCCAGTTCCAACAACAAAACTTTACCTAGAAATAGACACACAAGTTTTATTCTATGTTGTACCTGTCATGGCGATCATCATGTTAATCATTTTTACCATAGTCAGTCATTGCAGTATATGAGGACAATTTTTAAAGTGATTTGTGTGGGTAAAAAGTGTTTTACCAATGTTAATCAGCTATCTGAAAAATGTCCTCTGTCAATGAGGCTAAAAGTCCATACACTGGGGAACAGTGGCCCTGAAGAGAGGGCAGGGCCACTGAAGGAGAAGCCAAACCCACATGAGTACAACTGATAGTTCATTTCTCCAGTATGAAAGGGGATTTTTCTTAGAAGCACATTTGTACCCCCTTACCCTCTCCTCCACTACTGCTCAGTGCAGGAAAATTGGATATAGTTAGACATTATGCAAGCTTGGCCTCCAGAAAGGAGTGTACGCATATGGAAATAGAAGACAGATACCACTCATCGGGGCTGAACTTATCTTGCAGGCATCACCAGGCATGGGAGTGGGGGTCCCTTCATAAGATGGGGGTGAGGGGGAGTCCCCTCCAAAAATGAGCCATGGTGAAAGGGGTGTCTCCTTCTCTGTCCCTGTGGCCTTCTCTCCCAAGCACCCTGCCCCCTAACTCTGCCTAATTAGAAATCCGGAAAAAGTGGACAGGAAAGCACCCCTCATTACCTTTCTATAAAGAGTACTTACTGTGAAATATTACAACAGAAGGTATTTTAGTTGTTTCGAAGGAGCTAACAATGCCTGGTCCATTTAATTATTTATTCTTTGAAAAAGTTCTTTGCCGCATTATCCAAATGCTCACATGCAACATTTTACAGGGGCATTATAGACTCTGAAACTTCTAGCAGCTGCTTATTATCTGAGAGAGAAAGTGCCACAGGGACGGGAGGAAGCAGGGCCAGCGCCACGGCCTCTGCAGGATATTACCCCTTCATCCAGCTGGTCCTCCCGCCATGTCAGGATGTATGCAGCAGAGGAAGCCATACCAGAGCAAGTGTTTCAAAATAGCAAGAAAGAATCCTAAAACGGGACCCTTGGCAACCTCTGACCTGACAGTCTTTCCATGGTCTTTGTGAATGGAATATGAAAGAATAAGAGGGCAGAAGGTGGCATAGCCATAGTCAGGCTCTTGGGGTTTTCTATGGTAGGGAAAGGAAATAGGTTTGACAAATTTCCTCCCAGAGAAGACAGTGGGGGGAACTGTGTGACAAAAAAGGGAGGCTCAAATTTACTCTTGCACTGAAATGGGGTGGAGGCTTCTGGGAGGCAAGTGAAAGGCGCTTAAGGGTGGGGGTTGAACAACATTCTTGTGCCAGTTCAGGCGCACTGATGTTGGCTTTGTCTCCAAGCCCTGATTTATCTTTCCCCAAAGTGTGTTGAATAGATCTTTCTTTTCCCCAAATATCCCCTGACTAGACCCTTTTACAACACTTACTGTTTGCCAAGTAAAGGCCCAAAACAGCAGGTGTTAAATACTCCAAGATGTGAAGTAAAAGTAGAAAAAAAATAGTATTAAAACTTTCAGCAAGATGAACCCCCATATCAAAGACCACTCTACACATGATCAGATAGCATTCTTCTCATTTTTGTTATTCATTTTTATGACTTGAGACTTAACCACATTTGGGGGTTTTTTTTTGTGTGTTGTGCATGTTGAATGATCAATTCTGAATGGAAAAATGCAACAGAAGGAACTTTTCTGTTGTGGCAAAATTTAAATTGTGCTTAAAAAACCAACGACTTGAGCTCAAGGGAACCCAACAAGTTTGATTTTTTTTTTTCTTTTGTGATATCGTGGTGTGCGTACCTCTTTAATGTTGAAATTGGTGCAGGCACTTGTCTCATAGAAGTCCATGTCATATTCTTTAGCAAGCTGAAAAAGTAAAATGCTTTTAAGACAAAACATTTTTATGAACTTTCCCCAATGAGGTGGAAATCAATTCACAAAACGCTTCACATGAGCAAACGTGTTTACCAAATAAAACAGACTTTTGAAAATTGCCCCGTCTTACTGGGAGCAAAAGTAGCCATGTTGGGAATCAGTGTGCAGACTTTTACCCAGGAGAGAAAGGGCATTCTGGGGTGGGTCAGGGAAGTTAGAATTCATGCAGAGATTTCAGTTTAAAACTTCCACACATACTTTCCCCCTATCGACCCAACTCACACAAATTAGGAGCAAAGACTGCAGGAAGTTTCCTTTTGAAAATGAGTTTGCAGGTCTGCGGGGAGATTGAACATTACCCCCAACAAGATTACTTTAGAATAAACAGGCAATTTGCTATTTTGACATAGTACAAGCATATTTCTGCAGAGGGGAAGTGAACAGTAATGCTAACTGGCTTCAAATTACTTGTTTATTAGGAATGCATGCAAGGAAACTAAAGATGCAGACAGGCAGAGCACATGAATAATAACTTAGCTCTCTGCATCTGAATGAGACCAAGACACAAAAGAGGAAAACTGGAATGAATAATAATTATAATTTGCATTTCTATGTTGTCTTTCATCCTGTCTGGATACACGGTTCAAATGGTTTAAGTGCAGCCTCTTCTAAGCTGTAACAGACTGAAAAGTGTTTTCCTGCACATCAAGCTACACGCTGCAGTTGGGAAAAGTTGAGTTTAAAAAGATGCCTTTAATTTCTGCAGATGTCAAAATACTGGTCCCAGGAAAAGCTGGAATACTTTAGAGGCTAGAAATGTCCTTTATCAGACGAACAAAAAAGTTTGTTTTTTTTATAAATTGTAATATAGATGCTATTTTACATATCTGAAGAAAGGCTTGTTTGGCTCCAAAATGCTGATGTACAATATTATTTGACATCTGAACAGTGTGTGTTGGAACACTAAAATGTATGCACCCTACAAAATATCCAATTATATTTGCAAAGGCAATTCCCCTGCCACCAACTCAAACTTACCTTTACACCTTGATCTGTGCCTACTTGTCGTTTTTGGTCCTCATCAGCCTTATTTCCAATTAATATCTTCTGAACTCCGTCAGGTGCATACTGGGGAAAGATGCGGCATGTGGTCACATTTTACAGTTATAGAAATGCTCGTGATGTACAAGACTTATTTCTGCTCAGTATTTTTGTTTAATAAATTTGATCTTTTTTGGTGCCTTCTTAGTGATGAGGGTGGAGGTTTTCAAAACAGGTTTGTCTTAGGCATAGAATAAGAGAAATAACTCTTTTAAAAACAAAAGTCCTATGTTTTGAGATCTCCTCCTATTTTTGTATATTTTAATGATTTATAGTTCATATTTTTATTGTCTTATTGCATTTTAATTGTTTATGTTTCAGTGTTAGCCGCCAAGGGCCTTGTGTGTTGGCAGCATATAAATAAATAAATTATAAACGATGTTGGTGCCCTAACACTGCAAAAGTGATGTCAGTTCATGCTTTTCTCATTGAAAGAAACAAACCTTAAAACCTGTATTCATTTATTTATTTATTTATTTATTTATTTATTTAGAGTCTTTTCTATACCGTCGTTAAGCGGGTGCCATCACAACGGTTCACAATAGGGCACAAAAACTATGTGTTAAATCCAGTATCTGGAATTCTAAACTCTTAAACAGGTGCTGTTAATTTACTGTAACATAGTTTCATAAAAAATATAATTTAGTGAGTGTTATAAGTCATGTCCAGTTTTCTCTTACTCGGTTATGAGATATCGTACTACTTTATTTTGGTTCTTTGTTGTTTAAAAAGAAAGAATAGTTTAGGATAAAGTAATGAGAGGCACACACTTAAAGAAACAAGGTGTGTGAGTGTGAGCTAGGCTAACTGCAACCAAAATTTCCCTGTTTTTCTGCTCTCAGTTGTCTTTGTGGTATGCTTGCTTAAATAGCCATGTTTTTAAACTTTTTTTGAAGGTTTTGATGTTACTTTGTAGTCTGATTTCTAATGGCATATTGTTCCATATTGTGGGTCCTGCTAGAGATAGGGCCCTATCCCTTACCTGGGTTATTCTGGCCGTCTTTACTGAGGGAATAGTTAGCAGTGTTTTGTTTGCTGATCTCAGATTTCTGTGGGGGGTATGTACACGTAGGGCTGTGTTCAGCCACTCCGCTTTTTCGTCATGTATTAATTTATGTATGGTGCATAAAGTCTTGAATTGTATTCTTTGTTCAACGGGTAACCAGTGTAGTTCTATTAAGGTCTCTTTTGCTTTTTTCCAGTTAAAATTCTTGCCACTGTGTTTTGAAGTATCTGTAGTGGTCTTATTGTGGTGTATGGTAGGCCCAGTAGTAGGGCGTTACAGTAGTCAGTACTGGCAAAGATTAAGGCTTGTAATACTGAGCGGAAGTTGGTGGGTGTAGGTAGTGGTTTTAGTCTTCTCAGAGTCATAAGTTTGGCATATCCTTCTCTTACTTTTAGAGATACATGTTGTTTCATACTTAATTCTGAATCGATTATCACTCCCAGGTTTCGTATTTTCTCATGACATGAAATAATTTATGAATAGCTCAAATGTATAACTGATGCACAAAAACCATGGTTTACATCAGTGAAAAGAAAGTTTCTAGAACAGGGGATTCTCATCTCTGATCCTCGAGGACAAAAAAGGTCTGTGTGTTCAGGACAGCCATTTTATGTTCATGAACCTGGTTCTTAGACCACAAACATCAAATATATCTGATGAGCATTCAAAAGGAAACTGGACAAGTTATTTTAGTAGAAATATATTGGTGAATGATAATGATATAACTGTTCACTAGGGAAAAATGATAATCCAGTGATTCTGATCCAATTATCATATTTGGGGTCAAGAAGGAATTTTTTCATTGTTACAAAATTAATTACAGCTTTAAAATGTTCTTCTGACCTTCCACTGGATTTCCAGACAGAAGTTGGACTCAATGAATCTTTGATCTTTTTTAAATCAAACCAACTATGGAACTAAGCAGGAAGTAGAAATGGGTGGACTAGGTAGGCCTGGAGGTCATCAGTCATCATATTCTGCATTTCTATGAACACAGTTTATGTTGTAGACGTTAAGGACTGGCAGAACTGGAAAATGTAAAAAGGAGAAAAGCATAAAAGGAAAGATGAATGGATTTTCAAGCACAGCCTATGTTACAGATATTATTTACTGCTCCGTGCAGGTTATTCCCATGCAGAAATGTTATACCTACAGTTTAGAATTACCCCATTTCTTCATTTCCATCCTCTAGACACTAGGAATAATTTGTGTTTATCCCATGGCCTTTTGAATTCCATTACAGTTCTTGCTTTCTCCCTTCCTTTGGAAGGACATTCCATGCATTCTCTGTCCTTTCTGTGAAGAAATACATTGCTCCTGAGTCTATCCCCTTGGAGTTTCATATCATGAACCCTAGTTCTACAACTTCATCGGAAAAGGTTTGATTTTTGCGTTTCATTAATTCCTTCCAGGAATTTGAAATCTGTATCATATCTCCCCTGTCCTTCCTCTCCTCTAAGGTATATATATGTAGGTCCATCACTCTCCTCTCAGAAGTCTTCTGAGACCCACCTCACACCATTTTGGTTGCCTTTTTTCTGGACTGCTTCCATCCTGTCTTGTCCATTTTGAGATATGGTCTTTCAGAACTGAACATAGTACTTCAAGTAAGATCTCACCAAAGACCTGTAAAGGGGCATTATCACCTCCTTTTTCCTGCTAGTTATGCCTCTCTCTATGCAGCCCAGCAGCCACCACCTTGTCACATTGCTTCGTTACCTTCAGATCGTCAGACACTATCACCCCAAGTCTTCTCCCAATCTATGCATTCAGTCTTTCACCTCCCATCATGTATGGCTCTTTAGGATTTCCGCACCCCAAATGTATAACTCTGCACTTCTTGGCACTGAATCTGAAGTACTAAACCTTTGACCACCAATTGAACTTTCTTAGATCACTTCTTATTCTCTTTACTCCTTCAGGTATGTCCACTCCATTGCAGATCTTGGTTAAGGGTCTAAGTTCTTTCCACCATAGTGTTTATTCTCCATGTGTCATGTTTTAAATCAGGGGTTCTCAACTCAGTACTTGGGATACGCCTTAAACAGTCAGATTTTTGGGATATCCACAATGAATATGCATGAGATAGATTTGCATATCTAAGCCCCCACCCCCTCTGGGGTGTATTCGTAGTGACCATCCATCCCACTGCAGTGGCAGAGGCAGCGTTGGAACAGCAATGGGGTTTCAGGTGGTGTCAGAGGAGTCGCAAACTGTAATTGCCCGGAAGGGGAAAGGACAGAAAAGGAATTCTCCTTCTTACCAGGTCTCCTAATATTAGGAATAAGGGTCCATAACCCACCCAGCGAGTCTCCCAGGGAAAGAGAGAAAAGACAGAACCCAAATAGAAAAAAAACTTGAATGTAAGCAGATAAAAATTTTACAAATTCTGAGCTATGACTCAGATTTATTATCACAAGTTTAAACAGTGAGAAACAAGTAACAGAAATATTATAAATGTACTGTACATTTTCCACAGTTAACACAACTTGGTTTTCTTTCAATTCCTAGTTAGCAAGTATTTTAAATGAAGAGAACCATAAAATACTCAGATAAGTATGGTTTGAGTATTAACTTATATACTTTCTATATAAAAAATTTAGTAATTAATGCTACTATGAAGAAAGTGAATCTTTGTGTCCCAATCCTGTCTTGCAGGTGCAGCAGGACAAAATCGACACTCTAATTGCAGGTAAGTAGATAACAAGTGTTTTGTGTTGTTTCTTTTCTGTATTGTTTGACTCTGTATATCTATTTAATCCTTTTTTTCTTTCTCTGTCTCTTTCCAGTTTCTGTGAATTTTGAGGCTTTTGTACTGCGTGTCCTTCACTTATGTCTCTGGCACAATTACTTATGACAGCTGCTAGAGTGTTTCTGTACTCTTTTTCTTTGTGGTGTTGGGAAAGTTTTAGTCTAGCTAGACTTTGTGGCAAGCTGGCTGACTTTCTTTAGGATGAATCTTCATACCCTCTGCTACTGATAGGGGGTGTGGCTTGCTGCTCATGGGCGTGGCTTGCGTGCCAGAGAGTCCCGGATGTCTATACCCGACTGTAATCCTCATGCTGTATTAGGTACTTTATCTCTGGAGCAGTCAGAAACCTATCTATACTCTTTAAATAACAAAATAGCATGTTCCTCCACTACACTAATCACATTTATCTTCTGGAGTGTACTAGGAGTGCTCCCTCAGGGGTACATTTTAAAAGAGAGCGCGCGCGCGTACTTTTGTTCGCGCATCAGGCGCAAACAAAAGTACGCTGGATTTTATAAGATACGCGCGTAGCCGCACGTATCTTATTAAATCCGGGGTCGGCGCGCGCAAGGGGGTGCACATTTGTGCAACTTGCGCGCGCCGAGCCCTGCGCGCGCTGCCCGTTCCCTCCAAGGCCGCTCCGAAATAGGAGCGGCCTCGGAGGGAACTTTCCTTCCACCCCACCCGCACCTTCCACTCCCCTTCCCCTACCTAACCCACCCTCCCAGCCCTATCTAACCCTTCCCCCTACCTTTATCAGAAAAGTTACTACTGCCTCTGGGCAGTAGTAACTTGCGCGCGCCAGAGCGGCAGGCTCCGACACAGGCTGCTGTGTCGGGGCACTCAGCCACGCCCCCGGACCGCCCACACACCCCCGAACACGCTCCCGATCGAAAACCGCGCCCCCTGGCCATGCCCCCGACCGCTCCTTTTTGCAAGCCCCGGGACTTACGCACGTCTTGGGGCTTGCGCGTGCCGCCGAGCCTATGCAACATAGGCTCGGCGCGCGCAGGGGGGGTTTAAAAGGGTTACGCGTGTACCTTATATGCGGAACCCTTTTAAAATCTGGCCCTCAGTGTTTATTTATGGCAACTAACAGGAACTGGACTAGCTGGTTGTGAAAAATAAAAGATAATTAAATATCCTTATTCTACCTAGATCAGAGGAATTAAATTAGGTTGCTCGCTTGTGTATGATGAGGATTATTTTCATACTTTCTTTCACTCACCTCTCACACTATTACCACCAGTGCACTGGGTAAAGGTTCAGGTGCTCATCAATATATAGTCACAACCAATGGCTATATATTTATATACATAATCTGAGAAGGTGCCACCAAGTATTTTCATGTTGGGGATGTTATAGTATTAAAGCATTATTATCTGTACTCCTGTGTACTCTGCCTATATTCTTAACCTGGTGCAGAGTGATGACTCACAGTGCCAGACGTTTTCCACCTAAGATAAATAACAAAATGGTTCCTCTCACTTTTAAGCAGCTCTGCTGTTTGACATCCCTTTCTTTACTTTTAGCTTTCTCGGTAGGTTCTGTTATCAGCTTTGCTATAAGCAAGCTTACAGTTTCATATATCTAGTCTGTCTCTCACCTCAGCACACCACCACAGTAAATTAAATCTTCTCCTGAGTCAGACTCTGGTTCTCCTAGATCAGTTCAATTGGAGAAAACATACTTCTTTAGAAGATATGTGTATTCCTCTATATTATAAGAGCTGTAGCCCTCTCCTTGCTAGAGAAAGCCAAGATCACTTACATATTTCTTAAAAGCAAGCCATAACAGTGGCTTATACAGCCATATGTAGGTATAGATTGGGAAATCACTCGCTGTACCCACTTTACATTTGCCAAATTTCCAGTCAATTCTTATAATGCTATCAATGGCTGATGAAAATTCACCGTGATACAGCCAGGATAATTTAATATTAGCAGTTAAACTGCTTACCCTTACCTGGAATTTACCTTATTTTTAAAACAAATATCACACTAACTCAGTCACACATACTTCAGACAACCATACGGGAGATGTGTGCCTTCCTCTCTGTGCTCCACTGTTGTGTATTTCTGGGATCTCAGAGCAGTCTGAAGAGAACTGGCCAGGTGCCTTCTGCTCTCTCACTTATTCAAATCCAGACTAACTGACACCCAGGAAGATCAGTGCTCCTGTGCTGACCTCAGAGACGTTTAGGGCCAGTTTTAATATACTTTTGATCTATGGACAACCCCCCATCTTTGTATAAAGTTATAGAAAAGAAAATCTGGGAATTTGAGACATAGTTTGAGGCTGAGATGGAAACTGAATTTCTTGATCAGTGAGAAATGTATATGTATCAGTCCACTAGCCCCTTCACATAATTTTCTCTCCAGCACTGGCTCACAAAATGCTGTCACCAGCTCATTTCCTTAGAAACAGACACTTTCCTCAGGACTCCAGAATTTGATTTTTTTTCTCTTTCACTGAGAATTTGTTTGGAAATCCAAATGTCTCTTCTCTCAAATAATTTGGAAAGGATTTTGAAGTGATTCACAGCCTTTTCCAGTGTTTCAGATTCCCTCAATACCATAAAACCTATTTCCTATACCACCATAATATATTTAAAAATTCCCACTTAGACTTTGCTGGCATTCTGGTCTCAGACTTTTCAGCCTTTTATACTGTTTTGTGTCCCCTTTCTCCATTTCTGCTCATCTCCAGAGCATAGGCTCTGAAACCTCACAAAACCCCTCCAAAAACACAGGATATATTTAGTTAGGCAACTCTGACATGGCCAGTATGGATCTTCAGGTCCACCTTAGGCACTCGGGGGTATTTTTGACCCATTCTGAGACCCCAGACCACTTTTGGCTGCCAGGAGAAGCTCCTCCAACGGGGCCCCAATGCTTATTTGTCACCATTTTAACTTTAAAAAGAACTCTAAGCCCCCCCCCCCCAAAAAAAAATTGATTTTTGCAAAATTCAATTGAGGCTATAAATCTAAGGTGGGAGCTCAAGCAGGTTTTCCCCTCCTAGAATCTGCTTTTTTTTATGTTTTAATTGCTCAGATCCATTTTTATAAACTTTAGAAGTTCTTCTGACCTCTGTAAAACCAGGAAGTACCTCCTCCAGATCACTTCCAGTTATCAAATTTGCGGATGATACAAAATTATTCAGAGTAGTTAAATCACAAGCGGATTGTGATACATTACAGGAGGACCTTGCAAGACTGGAAGATTGGGCATCCAAATGGCAGATGAAATTTAATGTGGACAAGTGCAAGGTGTTGCATATAGGGAAAACCCTTGTTGTAGTTACATGATGTTAGATTCCATATTAGGAGCTACCACCCAAGAAAAAGATCTATGTATCATAGTGGATAACACATTGAAATCGTCAACTCAGTGTGCTGCAGCAGTCAAAAAAGCAAACAGAATGTTAGGAATTATTAGGAAGGGAATGGTTAATAAAACAGAAAATGTCATAATGCCTCTGCATCTTTTCATGGTGAGACCGCACCTTGAATACTTTCTACAATTCTGGTTGCATGGTAGGAGCACTGGATGGCCGGCGCCATCTTTAAAGCTGGCGGCGGCCATCTTTAAATACGGCGACAGCCAGCCAGTGCGCCTACCATGTGACAGGGGCCGGCCAATGGCACAGATACCCTGTCATATGGTAAGGGCAAAGGGCCATCGGCGCCATCTTTATGAGTGGCAGCTGATGGCCTGAGAACGGGAGATCGCTCCCGGGACCACCACTAGACCACCAGGTATGTTTTGGGGGGATTGGGAGGGTGGGGGAAGCTAAGGGGTCATTTTTAAAGGGTCGGGTGTGGTTTTTTTTATCGGGCCATCGGCACCATTTTTGAGTGGCAGCCAAAATGGTGCCGATGGACCGAGAGCGGGAGATCAGTCCCCGCGCCCCCACTGGACCACCAGGTACTCGTAAAACGTTTGGGGGGGGGGGGTTCAGGAGGGTGGGGGAAGGTAAGGGATTCGTCTTATAGGGTTGGGGTGGGTTTAGGGGTTTTTTGGTGTGCCGGTTTTCCCCACCCTCCCCCTCCCCCGATTTACGATTTTTCACGATAAATCGGGGGAATTTCTATTGTATCGCGACTCTTAACAATTTTTGACGATTTAAAATATATCTGACGATTGTTTTAAATCATCAAAAAACGATTCACATCCCTAATATATATAAAAAAAATCTCAAATGCTGAAGAAGATTGAATATAATGGGCAAATATTTACTTTCTCAGTTTAAATGAGGTATGTGCTATATTTTTTCATACCAAACGAGATCTGGGAAATAAACTCACATTCCTTCTGCTTGCCCAATTTTAAGTTTCTCATACATCTGAAAGATGATAGTTAATTGAATTGAATACGCATGGAGATTTGAATCCTCTTACCTCATCTACATCACTGGCCCATTTCATTATGTGCTGGTAAGAACGTTCGCTGGTAATGTCATAGACTAAAAATATTCCCTGCGAAAAGAAAAATATTTACAAATGTTCAGTAAAGGAGTACAAAATATATAAATGTCATAAACAAATGCAAATGAAAGAATCATGGCCACAATGGGCTTGAGTGAGGAAAGGTTCCAAGTTTGTTGGTGTAATTATTGTATGATGAAAATAATATCTGCCGTCATGACCATTTCCTTTATGACTGGTCTTTTTTTCATCTCTGTCTATTTCTATTTGTATCTGTCTGTAATGAATACAGAGTTAAAGGAACTGATACTGGAAACCCCTACCTTCTAGTGCTAATTCTGACATGGACCCTTTATATAATCTTAGACATAAGGCTTAATTTTAAAAGGCCTAAGCACGTGAAAACCAGGAGATATGTGCGTGGCCGGGCCGCATGCACGCCGTGGGGATTTTCGAATGCCCATGGCCACGAGCGAATCTCCCAGTACGCGCTGAAGAACTGCGTGCAGAAAAAGGGATGTCCCAGGGATGGGGTCTAGGCAGGGTGGGGGTTGGCCAGGACAGCGCCATTAGGCACTGTCCCAGAGAAGTGAGCGTTGGTAGCCAACCGGCCCACACAAGTTGCTGCTGCTCCGGAGAGCAGGTAAGTATTTAAATAAAAAAAGAACGGTAGTTAGCAGGGTTTTAGGGGTCGGGACAGATAGGGGAAAAGGGAGGCAGATTAGCTATGGCATTTAGAAACTTCCCTCCCAGTCTGCTCCTTTAGTGGAGCAGACTGGGAGGTAACTAGGGAAATGGCCTATCACGTCGCCATGCACATCTACCAAAATCCCCCCCTTATGTGCGCGGGTAGCGGATTTTATAACATGCGCGCGTTGACACATGCATGTAATAAAATCAGCGCGTCCATGTGCGCGTGCCAGGAACCACACACACATGGATGCCTGCACACGAGTATTAAAATTCCCCTTATTCTGAGGTAAATATTCAGCACTAAGTGATGGTGGCTGAATGTCTGGGATCAGAGGCCACCACTTAGCTGGGTAATTACTTATCTGGTTGACTATTTAGCTGACTAAGTGATGGGTGGGGCATGGGCGTAACTGGGATGAGTTGAGTTAGCTGGATAAGTTATCTGGCTAACTCCGATATTCAGAGTTAGCCGGATAGCTTATTCAGCTAGCTCTACTTGTTCCGTAGACCTCTCCTAAAGTTAGCCAGATACAATTTTCCAGCTAACATTTAGATAGGTGAGTATATTCAGTGGCACAGCCATGCTGCTGAATATTCTGCCTAAGTTAGCCAGATATGTTTATATGGCTAACCAGCTCAGCTAGATAGTGGCTGAATATGGTCCTCATCAAAGTTACCAAATTGTGCTGTCTCCATTTGCTTGCCAAGTGCAATGTGATTTTTACTGCTATTTTAACTTGCAAAGCTGAACTTGACCTCTGCTTATATGATGCTATTCTAAAGTAGAGTAAACTGCATTAGGTGAATTTTGTATTAAAAAGACAGATAATATATCCCAAAAAATTGAATTGCGTGTTATGATAAAATTCTACCTTTAGATAATTGTTGCTCAATTTGAAAGTTTGTATAAATGTCAATCTATCCCAGGGATGGCTGAACCTACAATATGATTCTGGTTTTTTCTACTTTCCCACATTTCAAATGTGGGAAAGGTTTATGCAAAAAGGGATGTCTGTTTGTCCAACCATCTGTCTTGGAGCAAAACAGTTCTCCAAAAAAGAGACAGAAAATCATCTAATCTGGTTCACTGAAAAAAATAGAAAAACCACATACATCCACATGCATGCACACACACAGAAAGGCATCTTCCAAGCTGATCTAACCTTCTGCCCCATCCTCCCTTACCTCATGGTTGCATCGCTTACTTAGACTGATTCTGTAAAAGTGGTTTGTAATTAAGTGGCAAAACCTTACTGAAGCATAGCAATGGGGTGCCACAAGGATCAGGGCTAGGTCTAGTCCTCTTCAATATCTTTTATAAGTGACACTGGAGTAGGAACAGAAGGGAATGTGTGCCTATTTTCGATGATATGAAAATTTGCAGCAGAGTACATATGTCAGAGGAGGTAAATAAAATGAAAGATGATTTTGAAAAATGTCAAAGGTACAGCAATCCAAAAAAATTCAAAATTATCTATTTGGGGTGCAAACATTCGAGGATCAAATATGCTTTTGGAGGTGAAGAAATAGTGGTCAAACAGGAAAGAGATCTGGGGATCATCATTTCTGATGACTTCAAGGGAGTCAGTCAGTGTGACAATGCAGATGGAAAATATAATAGTATTTGGGTACATAAATAGAGATATCACTAGTAGAGACAGGGAAGTGATATTACCTCAATATAGGTTTCTGGTATGACCACACCTTGAGAACTATGTCCAGGTCTGGAGATCACATCTATTAAATGACTTTGACAAGGTAGAGGCAGTTCAAAGGAAGGTCACAAACATGGTGCCTAGACTGCATTGTAAGACATATACAGAGTCTGAGGGAGCTAAAGATGTATTTTCTAGAAGAGAGGAGGGAAAAAGGAGATATGATAGAAATATGTAGAGACCAATAAAGTACCGGAAGGAAGCATTTTCCACATAATCAATAATATTATCATCCATCTGGGGACCAACAACTTCAATAGAAATGGGGTCCATACAGTACAGAAAATTTTCCAAAATCTAGAAAAAGATAAGACATGTGGCAAAGACTATTGCCTTTTCAGAAGTATTACCTGTTCATGGAAAGGGAAAGGAAAGGCAATGCCATATAGACAAATTCAATTCCTGGCTCAAAACCTGGTATACAGAAAGTGGTTTTGGATACATTAGAGGCTGGGGCCATGATATGGAGCAATAAAAGATTATATGGTAAGGATGCTAAATGAGAAATTCAGATCATATATTACCAGGCATTTAAACTAGAGAAAGGGGGTGGCACGAGGTGACCAATGAAATTCACATGTCACCTCCAAGCAATACAGGAAGTATGAGGGTAAAATAACAAAATCCATCAGATCAAAATAGCAGAAAAGTTGACTAGGAAGAGCAGCAATTCAAGGGAGAAAAGTTGGAAAGCTATGATCACAATTGATCATAGTTTGGGCAATAAAATCCCAGACCTGCAGGCCCTAATAGTGGAGGCACACTTGGACATTGACACTATTTTGGAGACATGGCTCACAGAGTCTCATGATTGGGATACAGCCATCCGGGCTATAACTTGTTAAGTAAAGACAGAGAGGGCAGAAAAGAGAGATGAGTAGCTCTTTTTTTGTCAAAAACAATATCCAAGCCACTGAGCCTCAAGGGACGTGGGGTAAGGGAAGTGGGGTAGAGAAGAAGCATTATGGACAGTTCTAAAAAAAGAAGATGGTGCAGAATCTACGAGAAGCAGAGAGATAGTGAATGCCCTTCAAGGGGCTCTGCTCAAACAAATGGTAATGGAACCAACAAAGAAGGGAGTTATATTTGATCCAGTGCTCACTAATGGGAATAATGTCTCTAATGTCTGCCCACCTCAGCACCAGTGATCATCAAACTGTATGATTTGATGTAATAAATAGGATACAGAAAGGTCACCCGAAGACCAGAGTTTTGAATTTCAAACATACGGACTTTGTCGAAATGGAGATATATCTGGAGGAAGAACTAGAACACTGGGAGAAAATGGGGGAGGAGGAACAACAGTGGGCCAAATTAAAAGAAGCAATTAAAACACCAACAAATCTATATGTTAGAAAAGTAAACAAAAGTAAAAGGAATAAGAAACTGATCTGGTTTTCAAAAGAGATAGCTGAAAAAATAAAGGCAAAAAGAAGAACAGCGTTCAAGAAATGTAAAGGATCCCAAAAAGAGGAACACAGGGAAGAATATCTGGTAAAACTGAGGGAGATGAAGAAATAAATCAAGAAAGCAAAAGATCTAGTGGAAGAAATGATTGCCAAAGAGGTAAAGTGATGTGAATAAACATTTTTCATATGTATCAGAGAAAGGAGGAAGGCCCGAAATGGTATAGTGAAACTGAAAGTTGAAAAAGATCAATGTGTAGAGAAAGACAAAGAATTGGCAGAAATATTAAACAAATATTTCAGTATGTATTCACTAAAGAAGACCCTGAAGATGGAGCATCACTGGTTGACAAGTCCGTAGATGGGATTGTAGTAGATGAAACTCTGTTTACAGAAGAGAATGTATGGGAAAAGCTAGGAAAACTGAAAGTGGACAAGGTCATGGGGCTGGATGAGGTACATCCCAGGATACTGAGGGAGCTCAGAGATGTGCTGGCAGGTTCGCCTAAAGACCTGTTCAATAGATCCCTGGAAATGGGAATGGTACCACAGATTGGAGAAGAGTGGTGGTGGTCCTACTTCACAAGAGTGGTAGCAGAGAGGAGGCTGTAAATTACAGGCTGGTTAGCCTCATTTCGCTGATGGGAAAATTAATGGAGACTCTGCTGAAAGAAAGAATAGTGAACTATCTACAATCCAGAGGGTTGCTCGACGACGGGCAGCATAGATTCACCGAGGGAATGTCAATCAGACAAATCTGATTGACATTTTTTGATTAGGTGACTATAGAATTGGATCAGGGAAGAGTGCTTGATGTGATTTACTTGGATTTGAGTAAAGCTTTTGATACGGACCTGCAAAGGAGAGTCGTGAACAAAATGAGAAGCTTGGGAGTGGGTGCCACAATAGTGGCATGGATTACAAACCAGTTGACTGACAGGAGACAGCATATAAGGTAAATGGAACCTACTCTGAAGAAAGAACGGTGTTAGGTGCAGTGCCATAGGGATCGGTTTTGGGACCAGTTCTGTTCAATATCTTTGTGAGCAACATTATGGAAGGGAAAGAAAGTAAAATCTGTCTATTAGCGGATGATACTAAGATCATCACAAAATGGACATATCTGAAGGAGTAGAGAAAATGAAAAGTGATTTAAGAAAGCTTGAAGATTGATTGAGGATTTGACAGCTGGGATTCAATGCCAAGAAGTGCAGAGTCATGTATCTGTGCGGTAATCCAAAAGAGCTAAATGTGATGGGCAGTGAAAGACTAATGTGCACAGACTGGGAGAGGGATCTTGGGGTAATAGTGTCTAGTGATCTGAAGGTAGCGAACCAATATGACAAGGCAATAGCTAAAGCCATAAGAATTAGAGATGTGAATCGGAACCGGAATTTTAAAGATGGCGCCAGCCATCCAGTGCTCCCTCCATGTGACAGGGGCCGGCCAATGGTACGGATACCCTGTCACATGGTAAGGGCAAAGGCCATCGGCGCCATTTTGATTAGTGGCAGCCGATGGCCCAGGAGCGGGAGATCGCTCCTGGGACCGCCACTGGACCACCAGGTACCTGTAAAAAGTTTTTTGGGGGGTCAGAAGGGAGGGGGAAGCTAAGGGATTAGTTTTAAAGGGTCGGGGTTGGTTTAGGGGTTATTTTTGTGTGCCGTTTTTCCCGCCCTCCCCCAAAATGATAAGAGAACCCCCACGAACAATATCGTGGGGTTTTCCTATCGTGTTGGGGGAGCCCCCGATTTCTGACGATTTTGAAAATATCGATGATATTTTCAATCGTCCGAAGCCCGATTCACATCCCTAATAAGAATGCTGGGCTGCATAGAGGAATAAACAGTAAAAAAAAAAAAAAAAAAAGGAGGTAGTGAGTGATGCCCTTGTACAGGTCCTTGGTGAGACCTCATCTGGAGTACTGCATTCAGTACTAGAGCCCATACTTCAATAAGGAAAGAGACAGGATGTAGGCAGTCCAAAGAAGGGTGACCAAAATGGTTTGGGGTCTGTATCAGAAGACTGATGAGGAGTGACTGAAGGTTCTGAATATGTACACCTTGGAAGAGAGGAGGAGCAGGGGGGATATGATACAGACCTTCAGATACCTGAAAGATTTTAATGATACACAAATTTCAAACCTTTTCCATTGGAAAGGAAATAGCAGAACTAGGGGGTCATGAAATGAAACTCAGGGGGGACAACTCAGAACCAACATCAGGAACTATTTCTTCCTGGAGAGGGTATTGGATGCCTGGAATGCCCTTCCAGAGGAGATGGTGAACAAAAAAAACCAGTCAAAGAATTCAATGGGGCATGAGATAAATACTGTGGATCCCTAAAGGCTAGAGGACGTAAATGAAGAAAAGGGTGCATGGGGGTAACCTGCTCGGTGGTGGTTACAACCCTTAACAGTATGCATGGGGATAACTACCCTTAACCAATAAGCCTTGATGCTTTTGATGCAACTGGAACATCGCTTTCCACTTTTGATGGCGGGGGATGGGAATTGGATTCAGACGACAATTAACTTGGGCCCTAACTTTTATGGTCTGGGGTACTGTTACGCAGATATAAGGGAAAAAGCACAGGACTACTTCTGCGGTAAGTCCAAAAGCAGAGCGTGTCAAGCAGCATTGTCTGAATTTTTCAAGAAGATTCCCCTCCCAGTAAAACTGTTGCTATGTTAATATGTAAGGCTTGGGGGTAACCTGCATGGAGTGGCGGTTACTACCATAAGAAACTTGCTGGTTCTTGTTCAGATCTCTGATGTAAGAGATTAGTTTTGTATAAATTTATTTTATTGATGCTTTTTGAACATTAAAGTTTATCTTCATTTGGAAAACAAAAAAGAAATGAATGGAAAAAAAAAAGAAAGAAACTTGCTGGGCAGACTGGATGGACTGTCATCATTACTGTGTCACTATGTTACATGGATTTATCCTTTTGCCCTGGAAAAAAACAGGATTATTTGACAGTTGACTGAAACTGAACAAAAATTGTATTTTGCTGTAACAAACTATAATTGTAAAGCATACTGTATAATTTTCTGGCTAAATGACACTAAATAAGGAGTCAGCAGCAGCATTAATGGCTTAGTACTAGGAAGACTTTACATCATCAATTCTGACCTCTACAATGGGCCATGTCCTTGCCTTCACTTGTCCAAAAAAAATCAACATGCTGTTGTGTAGGAGCAAAACAAATTAAGCAAAAAAATGAAACTGAAATCAGAAAAATAAATAAAACAAACTATTTTTCAGTGTACAGCCCTAGTAGTTACAAAATGAAGGTTCATAGTTCCAGGATCCCAGCCCTGGTTCCAAATGACTGGAAGTCCAAGGAGCAGGAAGAAACTGCCACGTTGAGAAATGTATGTATAGTGCCCCCTTACCTTGCTCTTTCTGTCTGTCACAGAGAAGCAGTTGGGACATTCATAAATTACTGCTTCTGAGACTTCTTCAGACCTCCACAACATGGCTGCCTCAGATTACCATTGCATCCTGTGACTGCACCATGCTTCAGACTACATAATTCTAGGAGCTAATGGAGTGCAGGGGAGGATTTGACCAATGAGAATGCTGAAAGGAGGATGATTTCAAATCTATCTGGACTTTGGGAACAATTAGAGAGAAACAGGGAGAACAGCAGACGTGTTAACTGTGGCTATGCCCGCTAGGTCTGCTGTCCCCTGCAGGGATTTCCATAGTAAATTTCTCAGGCTGGGTAGTGAGAGAGATAAGTAAATGGCTTGGAATGAGACCAGCTGCAACTTACTAGCTCTGCAAAACTTTGGATTGCTGCTGTTATCTGCTGCCCTGCGATTGCCATGTCTGCTGAGAGTTGCTGTCAGGCTGCAGCAGTCTGACAGAGGTGCTGTTTGCAGAGGATAAATGCTTCTTGGAGTGGAGATCAGGACGCTGTGTGGTGGCCCTTTGGGAGCATGAATACTCTTAGATACACGCAGAAAAAAAGACATTGGGTACTGGGCTTTGTACCAGCTGGCGAATAGTAAATTCACTACAGTGATTTTCATCACCAACTTAAAAACAGAAATTCATCTACGCCACAAGTAAACCTGTGGATTACAAATAAACTGTGGTTCTTTCTTGTTTCAACCCTAACCCTTGAATCACAGGTCCCATCACTGTGCTCCAGGGATAGAAGGAGCACCTCTTTCACATCCCAGAAGAACTCACGGTGTGCTTCATTTGTGTCTGTCACCCTCAGAAGGCTGAGGGCACATTTCATGGCTGAAAACCACTGTAGGTTAAGGCAGGGGTGCTCAAACTCACTCACTGCTTTAACCACCAGGCCACTCCTGGTATTTGCTGTGATGCTTACTGTTTCTTAACCCAGGGGTGCTCAAACCAGTCCTATGACTCCCCCAGCCAGTCGGGTTTTCAGGATATCCCTAATGAATATACATGAGATTTATTTGGCTCCTGTATATGCAAATATTTCTCATGCATATTCATGTATCCATTGCCTCATGTGCAAACTTAGGTCTGGATTCACCATTCTAACGCAGAATGGTGAATCCAGTGAAAACAGGGGTTGGGGGGCGGGCCTGTGAAATCTGGCAGCCATCGCACCACCGCGATGTTATTGCTGCCAACTTTCGCACCCAATAGCACCACCGTGAAAGGTGGCACTATTGGGCGCGCTACTGGCGATGATAATGGTGCTTACCTTATCGCCGCCAGCAAAGACATTGCAACGTCCGCCTCCTCGCCGCCCCGACTCCTCCCCTCGCTGCCCCGACTCCGCCCCCGGCAAGCTATCACACGCGATAAACAATAGAAAATGACCCCCTTGGATTGTAAGCCCTCTGGGGACAGGGAAATGCCTACAGCACCTGCATATAATCATCTTTGAAGTGCCTGAAATAAATACCTGTAGGTGGCTGGGACGCAATTGTATGTGTTAAGTATGTGTATTACTGGGTCCACTGATTAATCTGGAGTTAAACCCTCGAGGATTATGGTGAGCTCACTGATAATTTAAAGGTATACCAGGCCTTCTACCAGTAAATACAAGGTTACACACTATTCATATTCTATTACTCTAAGGGTAGAATAGTTTTTGGACATTGGTTTGCATTTCACTGTTTACAGATGTTTGCACCTATCTATGTCTAACTCTTTGCGTGCAGTTCTCTATTGCTTTGTAACCACGTCATGCTTGCCAAGAATACCTTTGTGTGCACTGACTCATTCTTGTCATTAATGTCAAGGTGAAAGGTCTCCTTTTACCATCCTGTGTTCTGTGCAATTGGAACAGAGTGTACGAGAAGACTCTAGTATCTTAAGCATAATATGGGCATCCAGGACGTCACTCGTTCGCAACCGCCCTTTTACATTCCAATAAATACAGCAAACAACAGCTTGGGTAAATAAGGCCGCAGCTTTATTAACAACATAGAGGCCTGAGCCCTAAGAATAAGAACTAACATTACAATTTCAGCATCCAAACCCCCAGCCATCCGCTGCTCCCCGGCAGGATAGTCAGTACCAGCCACCCGGCTCGATGCTCCAGCACTCCCACACCGGGTTCAGACCCCCGCCGCCTGCCTGCAAGGAGCCAACCCGGGTGGACCCCTGCCGCTAACCTGCAAGGAGTCTGGCCAGGAGGCTCCCGCCGCTTTCCAGCAAGGAACCATTAACCGACAACAGCCCCCAGTTGTCAACCAACATCAACTTACCGCTGAAATCAATCTTAGCAAATAGCCAATACATATAAACTGTCGTGGCTCGGGCCATCCGCGTAAATCCCCCCCAACCGCTGCGACAAGCGAAATCACCATCTAACAATCAAATAACCACAAGGGCGGGTGGGAGGGAAGCAGAAATCGGCCGCACGACCGTCGGGCAGCCTCTGCGCAATCCCTCTGCCTGTGCCGCGCGACTCCGGCAGAACCCCCTACCCCCTGCACAGGATTCCCGCCGGCCAGCACCATGGCAACGCGCCCGTCGCCTCCAATCCCCGCCCACCTAATACGGAGCTAACGCTTCTCCGCTCCAACCCCCTACCCTCGCCCCCTGCCCTCATGCTGACCTAACCGCCGCGCTCCTACCACCTTCCCCCCCCCCTCCTGCTGCCGTGGACCGGGGCCCGCTCCCCGAGTGTGCCTGGGCCCACATTATCCTGTCCGACCGGACACTGGGTCCGGTCGGCCTTCCAGAATGTTGTCAGTCTAAAAATGAATGTAGCAATGCTTCCATTTTCTACATTGTCTGATTCAATGGGCTGTTGTGGTGCACAACAGAAATTTATCCTTGAGCATGTGACCAAGTGGAAGATACAGGACATGGAAATGTTTACATTAAGTTGCATACATTGACTTGGAGCATGCCATGGAAATCACAGGACTGGCAGGGAACAGCAGGCAAACAGATCTGATAGAAATCAAATGGTATAAAGTTAAAGAGTTCTTTACAATGAAAACACAGGTGAAATACACACTGTAAGGCAGTTTGTTAACTTGCGAATTTGATTGTGGGGGCTGTCTCAAGATCATTGTTACCAGATGACCCAAGTCTGCCTTGACAGGTTGACCCAATCTTATTTTTATTAAAAACCTTTCTACTCCAATCTGTAACTTTGATTTACAAAGCAAGGTTAACCCTCCCCCATTCAAAAAAAAAAAAAAAATCAGGACTAGACTAACCTTTCAGAGTGGGCTTGGGTTAAATGGTGGTATTGCTCATATAGAGAAGCAAGAAAAATGAGTTTACTTTTTCCATTACCTGGGCTCTTCTGTAGTACTGTTTTGTTATAGTTTGGTACCTTTCCTGTCCTGCAGTGTCCCTGAAATACACAACAAGAAAATGAATGACTGAGCGTTTGCATATATGCATAAAGATATCACAAAAGATTGCAGGATTTTTTTTCCCCAGAAATGTCAAATCACAGAGCTGCAGTAAACCTTATTGCAATCTAGAAAACATTTTGCAGAAAACATGAGCTATGTCAGTCTTACAAAGCAATATCTAAACGAAAAATGTGGCAAATATTTTAAACAGATTTTCAACACACTTGCCTTGTAGAAACATACATAAATGGGAAAAAGTGGGTGGCATAGGAATTAAACGCATGAACTGGGAACTAAGGGCCATAGTCAGCAGCATGGGAAGCAGAAATTTAGCAAGGTCATTTTAGGAGAGAAATTCAGCAGGACATATTCTGGTAAACTTTCTGCTGAATATACTTTCTTAAGGTTATCTTGGTAATTTACTAACTTTAGGTCACAGTTTTCTCTGACTAGCCTTTCCAGTGTAAATTTAGCTGAATGGCGCTCAACGTTGGTGCTAGCATGCTAAATTTAAGCCTTATCCTTGGAATGCCCCTTGTCCCTCCTCGTTTTACATTGCTAAGTTTGATCCTGGTAAAAAGTTACCCAGATAAAATTCAGCTGCTGAGAGGAGGGCATGACAAACCACTTTTGAGTATGGACTGCTAAGAAACCTAGGTTCAGATCCTGCTGTTGGTACTCCTTGGGACCTTGGACAAGTCAGTGCACCTTCCATTGCCTTAGGTACCCACTTAGATTGTAGATTTTGTGACTTTCATAATAAATGCTGATGTAATCTAACCTACAATTTTCATGATGAAGTTTGAGATAAAACAATGACAATTATGATGGAAAACCAGTTTATATTCATTAAGGGCCGGATTTTCAAAGCCCTACGTACGTAAATCCATAGGATTTACGTGCATAGGGGGGTTCCGTGCACCAGGCCTATTTTATAAAGGCCCGGCGATGAGCATAAAGCCCTGGGACGTGTCTAAGTCCCAGGGCTTTGAAAAAGGGGTGGGGAGGGGGCGGGGTGATCTGGGAGCAGGGCAGGGTGGGGCCAGAGGCTGGAGCTGCCTGGGAGGGAATGGGTGAAGGCCGTGGGCGTTGGCGCATGCAAGATGCACTAGTGTGCACCCCCTTGCACACGCCGACCCCCGATTTTATAACATGCACGCAGGTTATAAAATCGGGTGTCCATGTGTGCGCGCTGGGTAGCGCACGCACATGGACGCCCGCACGTATCTTTTAAAATTTACCCCTAAATATTTTATTTTAAGTTTTAGATAATGTTCTGTTTTAAGATTATTTATTGTATCATATGCTGTGTAAGGCCTTGGTATTAATGGTGTAGCTCCCATTAGAGCTGTGAAAACAAATAGAGTAAACAAATTTTAGGAAGGATCTTAAATTTTACCTTTTTAAAGAAGCTTTTAATAATGTTTAATATGTATGTGTTTAAAGTGCATTTTATGTATTTTATGAATGTGTAATCTGCCCTGGTCTCTATTTTATATGGAAGTGGCGGAATAGAAGTTTGTTGAAATAAATACATAAATAAAATATTAGAAAATGTATGTAAGGGGATTCTGTTCCCTCACTACTTATATTTTCCTTGGTTGGCTCTAGGGGGAACCTTGGCACTTTTTACACCATCCCTAAGGTTTTCCTCACCCAGAGTGCTGAAATTGGTCAAACTTTGCCTATAAAGCGGGCTGAGCATGTGTAGTGATGTGGTGGTTGTTTTGGTTTTTAGAGTGAGAGGAGCAGATATTCAGGCTTGGTAGGCCTCACAGCCTGCATCATAGGGTAAAAGGGCTTTGTTCTTACTAATGCCATCACGGACCTCGAAGGGACTGTCCTTGAAGAGAAGGGAGTTTTTTTGACCTTATTGGAGAGAGTATTGGTTTTCATTGACCTTCCCCCTGCTAGGAAGGGAAGTCACCCCTGCCCTTGGGGAATAGAATAGGGAGAGTGTAGTTGCCCAGAAGAGAGAATTGAGTATAAAGAGATGTTTTCCCATTTTTGTTGGAAGGAAACTTTTTACCACCAATTTTCTACCTACCCAAAAGTGATTCAATGGTTGGAGTGAGAAGGACAAGGCACTTGAACTTTTGTTTTTCTTGTATTAAGAGAGCTTGAAGTTTTTTATTTGGTAATTTGTACTTGATCAATTTTTCCTGAGTTGCAGTAAATATTTATTTTTTTAACATGACTCCAAGTGAGCAATCTGATTCTTTCAAGCCTACTGAAAGACATGTCAAGACATCAAAGAGTAAGTACATTTGCGAGAGCGACTGAGGAGAACTTGAGAGACTGTTCAAGGGTCCCCACCCTCGTGAGCCCAGGGTCCCAGAGGTTTGTCCTCCTCCCCATTGGAAGAACCCTGGCATCCTGGTGGCCAAGAGACTATGTAGATGAAGGGTAGAATCAGAGATCTAGCGAGATAAGTGGCCCCGAGGACTGTTATATGCCCTTGCATTCCAGGAAGTCCCCACACATATATGACCTTAGCTTATTTTACCTGTTGATGGCAGGTAACTCTTGAAAGGTAGCTAGATACAGGCGAATATTCAAAAGGTTTGTGTTGTTTTATGTTCAAATAATTTTTATTGAGCAAAATGAAATACACAAGGTCTCCACTGTGTTGACACTTTCACAGCCGCAGACCCAAGTACAGTAAACAGCCAAAATACTGCTCATTTGTGTTGTTAACTTTGAGTCTGATGTAATAAAATTTGAGTAAAAAAAAACAGTAAGCAAATTGTATGCCAATGGGTTGTGAGTTTAAAAACTGTGCCAGTAAAAAATGTTCCCTAATACTAGAATAAAATGTTGCACTAAGATTAGTGCACCTTTTTGCATCTGCAAAATGGAAGTAAAGTATAAAACTATAAAAGTGCACCAACTTTACTACTGTTTTTATCTTTTAAAAACTGGAAGCTCTCTGGTTCAGCCCAATACTCCCGAGGCAAAGAAACTCTGCCCCAGGACTCCCCGCCCGGCCACCCCTCTATCCACCACCTACTTACTGATCCATTCATCCTACAACAGCCCCCCCCCCCCGTAGAATGCCTCCTCCTCCTCCTCCTCCTCTTGTCTTCTCTGTCAGTGGAGATTCAGCTGCGGTCACTGACTTCAGCTAAATTCCTGCCATTTTTTAAATGGCTGACAGGGAAGATAGGAGGAGGCAGTATTCTACAGGATAAGCAAGTACTGGAGGGGGTTAGGGGTTAGGGAAGTGGGTAGGACGGTAGGTGGGAGTAAGTGGGAGGATTAGGGGCTTTTTTTGTCCTGGACTTGGGTACACCAGTGCTTAATCTATTTCTTGTTTAGGGTTAGAAATTTAACTCCTGGGTCAGAGATAGAATAAAAGTGAATTCACATTTCTGGGGCTAGTGTTAGTCTATGTTGATATGTTAGCATGGTCCCAGACCTGGGATTCAAGGGTGCGATGGACTCAGAAGACCTGAATCAAGGACCCTCAGACCCAGGAACTCCAAGTCCAGAACCACGCTGGAGTTAAATTTCAAATGCTAAAGAAATGTGAGCTGAGTGTTCAGGGGTTTAATGCACCTCCCTGCAGTGAGGTGCAATATCTAATCTTTTCATTTAAATGGGATTAGCATGGAGGTGAGCTCTAAAAACATTACTAAATTGTGAGTATAGGTTAATGTTCAAAAACACATGCTAAAATGTGAGTGAAAAGGTGCACTAGGCTTAGCACACCTTTTTCATCAGCCTCTTCGGGAGTTAGTTGGATAAATCTTGCTGTTTCAGTTCCCCATCCAACTCCACTTTCTCTAAATTTGATCAGCTAAATTTTGTCTAGGCAAATCATTGCACATGTAACATTCAGCTGGATAAAAAGAGCCAGCACTGGGGGCATTCCCAGAACGTGGTTTAACTTTAGTTGCTCAGTTTTGATATTGGATGCTAGCTAGCCAACGTTAGCTGGATATATTCAGGGGCAATTCAGGAGATAAGTGCCATTGAATATCTGGATACCTAATCAATTCATCTGGTTTTTTTAATAAAGGCCTCAGAAGTATTAGAGTACTTCACCAGCAACTTGTTTCTTGACATTTATTGCCACATATTTATAAAGACCAACATGGCGACCACTTTAATCAAGAAAATTGACAATAAAAATGGAGATGTCCCAAAATATACCAAATATTGAAACTGGTTGGATCTGGAAACTGTTGTGTGGTAAATAGTGACATAGGCTGGCATTGCTATGACATTAATTTGGTATTTGAATATCAAGGCAACATGACTCCATCATTTGAAAGCTGGCATTTTCAAGCCTTTTATCTTAATACCAGCCCCAGATATTAGCACACAGCAACACCCAGTAGCATCATGTTTCTTATTATAGATGGAGTTCTTCTGGGAGATACTTTTTACTTTCTGGGAAAGATGAAGAAAGTTCCTCAGAAACAATTTAATACAATGAAATAGAATTTTACTGTGTGGCATCTTCTACTACAGGTCAGCGTACGGTCACAACTAAAGCCGCAGCAAGATACATTCCAATACGTAATGCTTATCATCTCAAAAATACCCATATTGTGGTCAAGGGCACAAAGGCTAGGAAAGAAGAAACAGGAAACCAAGAGCCCGCTGGGCACCAGCCATTTTCTCAGTGCATGCACAGGTCGCTAAAATTTAAGTTGCACTTTCGTTAATGAAAAGAACCATTTTAGGCAAGGCCATCCCTGTGGTTCTCCTTTCTTACTGCTATAAGTTGTCCATCTACTTGTGACAAAATTCAATAAAAGCAAAACGAAAAACAGCAGCAGCTGTTGCAAGCTGAAACTTCGCCTAAATCTAGCTATTTCGCTGTACAGCAGCCTTCTGAAAATTGCCCCCTATGTTTATAGATCTCTCAGTCCGGGAAAGAATTAAATGCTTGAAAGGCAGGCAAACTTATTGTGAGCTCTTCATTTTTCTATTCTTCATATCTTAATGTTTTTGAACCAACCCTGTAAAACCTACATGTGGTCTACTTCTGAAATCCATTTGCATGCGCTATTCAATGACGAGGGGTCATGGGTAGGAGACAATTTTTGTATTTGTATAAATTGCAAACATTGCCAGTCTGTTTGGAGATGGAACAGTTCTCACTGAAAGCTGGCATAATGCAGACAGTTTGTTTTTCTACAGAATGCCTGGGTGCACAATCAAGACCGACAGTTACGCCACACAATTCATTCTCCAGGGTGACTCTAACTCACGACTTAACCTGAAAGAATTAGTCATCACAATAAATCAACCATTTCGTTTTCCTTCTTGCCACACAGCAGTATGCACATGTGCTTTTTGTTCTTGGGCCAGAATTACGAGGCTCCTGTCAGGGCCAGCTTTAGGGAAAAGAACAAATTGTACCCTCTCCCTGACCTGGCCCAGTCATCCTTCCTCACCTATCATGATCCTCGCCTGCTGGTAGGAGGAGGAGTCGCCTGAGGCAGATTGTGTTAATAAAAATCTCCCGGGATGTGGAGCGGGTAGGAGCAGCTTCTCTCACTTCCCATTCTCTTTCTTTTTCTCTCTCTCTCTATCCCCCACCCCCAGTCTCTCTCTCCAGTCTTACCCTCTAAGCATCCCTCCCTTTCTACTCCTTGAAATTGAATGTGGACAAGTGCAAAACAATGCACATAGGAAAAAACAATCCAAACTGTAGTTGCATGATGTTAGGTTCCATATTAGGAATCCCCACCCAATAAAGGGATCAAGACATCATCATCAAGGACAATACATTGAAATCCTAGGCTCAGTCAGGCCGATGCAATATAAGTGTGCGTTAAACGGGCACTCTTGATTGAGCGCCCGCTGTCTTAACGCACACCCAATCACCTCTCCTGGGTGCCCAATTTAATATTTAAATCAGGTGCCATGGTAAAAAGGAGATGCTAGAGGAATTTGTGCGCCCCTAACATCTCCTCGGCAGCGGGCACTCAGGAGAGGTGGCTGTCAGTCAGTTAGGAAAATGGACATTCAATTTTAAAATGTCCATTTTCCTAACCTCTTCACAGCCACAGGTTAGGAAAAGGGACGCTCATTAATTGAGCGTCCCTTTTCCTAATCTGACCTCCGGCACTTTTTTAAAACTTTTTTTTTTGAGGGGCATTTCTAATTTTTTAGTTCCTCCGACTTAATATTGCCATGATATTAAGTCAGAGGAAGCACAGAAAAGCTGGCTTTTCGGTACACTTTTTGGGTTTCTCCAAAATTAACGCCCGCTCAGGGCAGGCATTAATTTTGGTGAGTAAAAATGTGCGCGTCAGGCGCACATTTATTTTTGCATTGGTGGGAATAGATCATAGCCTCTTCAACATGCATTTACATTAAGGATGTGAATCGTTTTTTGACGATTTAAAAAAATCATCTGATATTTTTTAAATTGTCAAAAATCATTAGAATGCACGATACAGTAGAAATTTTCCCGATTTATCGTGAAAAATCGTTACTCCCATTAGTGTCCACTAACGGGAGTTATTTGGGGGGAGGGTGGGAAAACCAGCACATCAAAACAACCCCTAAACCCACCCCGACCCTATAAAACTAATCTCTTACCTTCCCCCACCCTCCCGAACCCCCCCAAAACTTTTTACGAGTACCTGGTTGTCCAGTGGGGGCGAGGGGACCGATCTTCCGCTATCGGGCCTTCGGCGCCATTTTGGCTGCCACTCAAAAATGGCGCCGATAGCCCGATAAAAAAAAACAAAACACCCAACCCATTTTTGAGTGGCAGCCAAAATGGCACCGAAGGCCCGAGAGCGGGAGATCGGTCCTCATGCCCCACTGGACAACCAGGTACTCGTAAAAGTTTTGGGGGGGTTCGGGAGGGTGGGGGAAGGTAAGGGTTCAATTTTAAAGGGTCGGGCCTCACTAAAAAAAAATAACGATGTGAATCAGAACCGATTCCGATTAACATCTCCACCGATCGGATTTTTTTCTTCCTCCAGCCGAACCCGATCGTTAAGACGATCGGGCACACGATTCACATCCCTAATTTACATGTGATAGCGCTATTACCTACACATGTGATTGGATGCGTATTTTGCACGTGCTAACCCTCGTTTTGCATCAGGGGTTATGGACGCACATCCAATTGCTCATTGATCTCGGCACTGCAACCAGCGCACGGTACTGCATCAACCTGAGTGTGTGGTGGTGGTCAAAAAAGGAAATAGAATGTTAGGAATTATTAGAAAAGGAATAAAAAGGGAATATCATAATACTTATGATGACTGTATCGCTCCTTGGTGTGATCACACCTAGAGTACTGTATGCAATTTCAGTCACTGCATCTCTAAAAAGATTATAGCAGAACCAGAAAAGAGTGGCATGGAGGAGTAGCCTAGTGGTTAGAGCAGTAGACTACAAACCAGGAGACCAGCGTTCAAGTCCTGCTGTTGCTCCTTGTGACCTTGGCAAGTCACCTTACTCTCTGTTGCCTCAGATACAAACTTAGGCCTGGATTTTCTAAAATTGCAGGGCTTTGTGAATTGTGTGGTGGCAGGGGGTGGGCCTGTGAAAGCTGGCAGTGATTGCACCACTGTGGTGTTATGGCTGCTGGCTTTCACACCCAATAGCACCATCATGAAAGGTGCTACTGGCAGCGATAAGGGGGTCTTACCTTATCACTGCCAGTGAAGTTTCCACAGCATCTGCCCCAACCTGTGAAAAGTAGAATATAAATCTAAAATAAATGATAAAGAGAAGAGTGTCCAAAATGATAATGTGGGATGTAATGGTTCTTCAAGGAGGAAACACTAAAGAGACTAGGGCTCTTCAACTTGGAGACAAGATGGCTGACGGGAGATATGATAAAGATATATAAATTTATGAGTGGTGTGCAAATTGTTTGTTTACTTTTTCAAAAAGTACTAAGTAGCAGTTTTAAAACAAACTGGAGAAAATATTTTTTCACTCAACATACAATCAAGCTCTGGAACTCACTGCCAGAGGATGTGGTGAAGGCAGTTAGCATATCTGGATTTATAAAAGGTTTGGTCAAGTTCTTGGAGGAAAAGTCCATAAACTGTTATTAAGCAAGTAGACTTGGGGAAAGCCACTGCTTATCCCTGGGCATAAGCTGCATGGAATCTATCTACTTTTTGGGATCTTGGCCTATACTTGGGACCTGGATTTGCCACTAGGGATGTGCATTAGTTTAAAATGAAATAGAAAAATGAAGCAAATAGGGGCCAATTTGTTTATTTCATGGGGCCCTGAAACAAATTGAAGGGGTCCCACAAATTAAACAAATCCTATTCGTTTGAAATAGAATGATTTCTAAAAGACATTATAATCAATGGACTAAAAGACATTATAATCAATGGACTCAGAGAAATCAGGTATTTATTTATTACCTGCTGTTTTCAATTACATTCACCTAAGGCAGGATGAACATTTACATTTGTCACTGATGCCTGTAGTCTTCATGGGAGAGAGTCTACAAACTACTTCCAGGGGAGGGCTTTTGGCTCACATCTTCCTCTTAAGGCTCAGAGAATGGCCATCTTAAGAGATAGCCGGGCAACTGGAATCTTCCATGGTGTTACAAGAAATCCCAAGGAGAGATGTAAACTCCTAGGCTCCCACCTATAGACTCACAGATCAAAGACCTCTAGGGCTCTAACACAAACACTTGAGGGCTTTAAAATTATTTTAAAAAACGTTTAAAGCCATACACGCACTGGTAAAAGGCAGGTCCCATAAAATGCATGGGAGCATCTGGTGACACCATTTGAAAGGGCTATAGTTTATGTAATAAATTTATTTATTAATTAGAACTGTTACTCATTAATGTACAAAAAGTTCTCTGCAAGTTACATCATAAATAAATATAAAATACAAATAAATCAGGCAGCCGCTTCTATGTTGGTCTTCACGACCACGATCGCTGCTAGCCCGGCCGCAAGGTTCCCTCGGCCAGGCTGACTCCTCCCCCTCTGCCTCTGCCTATACTAGAGCCGCGCGTGCGGCTGAAGAGGAAATTTAAAGGAGCCATGACAGGAAATTGTCATGGCTCCTCCTGAGACTCCTCCCTCGACTTCCTGCATTTAAGGCAAGGTCTGATCCCCAGACCTTGCCTTGGTATCAAGGTTCCTGGCTGAGTTTGGCTCAGAGCTTCTTGTTCCTGGTTCTTCGTCCCACTCTGCTTCCCTGCTCTGTGGATTGACTCTTGGCTTCTGACTTCTGGACTGGCATTCGTGTTTCTCTGGCTTGATCCTGGTACGGCTTACGACCCTTCTCCTGACTTCTCCTGGACTGGCTTCAGACCCTTCTCCTGTTTTGATCCTGGCCTGGACTTCGACCCTTCTTGTGTACCGAACCCTCGGACCGGCTTTGGAATATTCTGTGACTCCATCCTCAAGACTACTACGACCTGCTGGAGGCGCCAGCCGTCTGGAACCCACGACCCGCAGGAGGCGCCTGCATCCAGACCTTTCTTTAGTCTTCAAGGGAGTCTCCTAAGTCCCAGCAGCCGGGTCCCTAAGGGCTTCTCCTGGGGGGATCTCGAGCTTCCAGGGCGAAGTCTTCATTCTACAGTTACAGCATTTGGCCTTGCCCTTCGACGGTAGAGACCTAAGGGGATTATTTCCTTTTAGGTAGCGCTGACTCTATCTCGGAACGGGGGTCCACCTTCGGATTCATAACAGAATACCAAGGCCATGGACCCGGCAGAGGCCTCAGCTCGACAAGCCATTCTAGGACTAGCCCAGAAGGTCAAGGAGCAGCAACATATACTGGAGTCCATGGCATCTTCTTTGGAACGACTCAACGCACGTCTTGATTCGATGACGGCTGCTCGGGCATTTCCCCCACCAGTACCATTGGTAATACCAAGTAATACCCGGAATACGATTCTGTTACCTATTCCTCCATGCTACGCCGGTGATCCTCACCTGTTTCAAGGATTCCTCGACCAGTGCAGCATGCACTTTCATCTTCAAGCCTCTTTGATCCCGGATGACCTTACGAAGACTACATATATCCTGTCTCTGTTAGAGGGTAAAGCTCTGGCCTGGGCTTCTCCTTTTTGCCGACGGTCGGATCCAGTCCTACAGGATCTTCTGACGTTTTTGGAACTGTTTCAAGCAATATTTGACGACAAAGGGAAACAGGTGGTCGCTGGCTCTAAACGTCTACAACTTCGGCAAGGAAGTCAACCATTGGCGGACTATACTATTGAATTTAGAACGCTGGCATCTGAACTTCACTGGGAGGAGAATTGTCTATGGTCTATATATTTGGAGGGCCAGTCTCCCAGAATAAAAGACAAGATGGCAGCCTGAGAGTTACCTCGATCATTAGATACTATTGTGGACTTGGTAACCCAGATCGATTGCCGACTTCAAGAAAGAGCCCGCGAGGGATCTAACACAAGAAGGTCCATGACGGTTACTTCCTTCTCTTGTCCGGTTACTTCCGTTCTACGAACTACACCCACTACCGAAGAGACTGTTGCAGAACCTATGCAATTAGGACGTGGCCCACTTTCTCCGGAGAAACGACAAAGACGCCGCCGAGAGGGACTCTGTCTGTATTGCGGAGGAGCGGGTCATCTCAGAACTTGTTGCCCAACACGTCCAGAAAACCTCCAAGCCTAGGCTCATGCGGGGGAGTAACCCTAGGCATCACTTCTCCAGCTCCCCCACTCATACTACAGGTCTCCTTGATTCTTGGAGGTCTCTGATTTTCTACGATGGCACTAGTAGACTCGGGGACAGGAGGGAGCTTCATCCTCCAAGATGTAGTGGAATAACTACACATCCCTCTTCGCCTTTGCCCTAGGCCATTGATTCTATCTTCCATCCACGGAGATCCTCTGCCGGGGAGAATAACGCACCAAACTGTTCCACTGGTTTGTCACATTGAACCCAATCATTCGGAAAAGATCTCATTTTACATCATTCAGAGAGCAATACATCCTGTGATTTTGGACATTCCCTGGTTACAACATCATAACCCTCAGTTCGACTGGACATCTTTAAAGCTTCTTCACTGGGGTTCAGCATGCCAAGAAACCTGCCTTAAAGGAACGACATCCGCAGACAGTTATATCTGTACTACTCTTCTTGAGGGATTGCTGTTTCAGTATGGTCAGTTTGCGGATATGTTCTCCAAAACAGCCGCTGACACCTTGCCTCCACATCGAGAGTTTGACAGTGCCATTAATCTGGTTCCAGGAGCGACTCCACCTCAGGGTAAGGTTTACCCATTATCCGCCATGGAGACCCACGCCATGTCCCAATACATTCAAGAGAATCTACAGAAGGGGTTCATTCGACGATCTACATCTCCAGCCGGAGCCGGTTTCTTCTTCGTGGGAAAGAAAGATGGGACTCTGTGTCCATGTATCGATTTCCGTGGACTTATTGCCATTACCATAAAGGACCGCTACCCATTACCTCTAATTGCTGAACTCTTTGATTGTTTACAAGGAGCCCAGGTATTCTCTAAATTAGATCTCAGAGGAGCATATAACCTAATCAGGATTCGTGAAGGAGATGAATGGAAGACGGCTTTTAATACTAGAGATGGCCATTATGAATATCTCGTTATACCATTCGGATTGACCAATGATCCTGCAGATTTCCAACACCTCATTAATGAAATATTTTGAGATCTACTTTACGTCTGCGTAGTGGTCTATTTAGACGACATTCTAATATTTTCTCCCAATCTTCAATCACACCGGCAACATGTCGTTCAGGTTTTATAACGACTAAGAGAAAACAAACTATATGCCAAGCTTGAAAAATGCACTTTTGAAAGAGAATCATTACCCTTCCTGGGGTATATTATCGCTAAATAGGGTTTTCAAATGGACCCCTCCAAGTTGAAATGTATCAAAGAATGGCCACAGCCTAAAGGACTACGTGCAGTTCAACGCTTTCTTGGGTTTGCAAACTACTATCGTAGTTTTATTCAGAACTTTTCTAAACTAGCTGCACCTCTCATTGCCCTGACTCATAAGGGGGCAAACATCAAGGCTTGGCCCATGGAGGCTGAAGAAGCCTTTCAAGCACTCAAGAACTCTTTCATGCAACAACCGTGTCTTCAACATCCTGATCCTAGACTTCCATTTATTGTAGAAGTGGATGCATCAGCAGAAGGAGTTGGAGCAGTCTTAAGTCAAACCAACGCATCGGGAACATCTCATCCTTGCTCATATTTCTCCAAGAAATTTTCTCCGGCAGAAAGCAATTACTCCATCGGGGATATGGAGCTTCTCGCCATTAAGCTGGCATTTGAGGAGTGGCGGCAGTGGTTGGAGGGAGAACAACATTGCATAACAGTCTTCACAGACCATAAAAACTTGACATACCTTCAGCAAGCTCAACGTTTGAACCCCCGCCAGGCTCGTTGGGCCCTCTTTTTCACACATTTTAATTTTGAACTATGCTACAGACCAGCCGATAAGAACATTAAGGCTGACGCCTTATCCAGATCCTTCTCCATCGACGATACTGAAGAGCCCGTACAGCATATCATTGACCCGACTCACATTATTCTCTCTGCTACATTCACGGTTCCACTGGGTAAAACAGTGGTGCCTAAAAGACACTGTAATAAAGTATTGGCTTGGGGTCACGATTCCCAGTTAGCGGGTCATCCTGGACGAGAACGTACTCAAAAACTCCTCCAACAATATTATTGGTGGCCTGAGATGCGTAAGGATATACGAGCTTATGTTGACTCCTGCCCAACTTGCGCTCAACATAAAATTCCTACAGGGAAAACTTGGGGCCTTTTACAACCATTACCAGGACCCACAAAACCATGGACACATATCTCCACAGACTTTATTGTGGAACTACCACCATCTGAAGGCAACACTGTGATTTGGGTAGTGGTAGACCACTTTTCAAAAATGGCCCACTTTATCCCACTGCCCTCCCTCCCGTCTGCTCCACGGCTGGCTCAATTATTCATGCTTCACATTTTCCGCCTTCATGGACTGCCTCAGCACATCACCTCAGACCGTGGTCCTCAGTTCACGGCTCGATACTGGCTCAACCTCTGCAAGAAGTTCCATATTTCTCTGGATTTTACCACAGCGTTCCATCCTCAGGCTAATGGTCAGGCGGAACGTACAAATCGTACGTTGAAACAGTTTCTACGGCTTTATGTCAACTCTCGACAGGATGATTGGGCGTCCCTTCTTTCCTGGGCTGAATTCTCGCACAATTCGCATGCCGGCACCTCAAAGGGAGCATCTCCTTTTCAGATTGTCTTTGGTCGTCAGCCCAGGCCACCCCTGCCCGTACCACTGCCTGTTCCTTCGCCTGCAGCTCAGCTGATGGTGGTTCAGCTGAAACAGCTTTGGGCCCATACTCAACAGATGTTACATAAAGCAGCTCACTCCTCTAAGAGATTTGCCGACCAACATCGATGACAGGCTCCCCAGTTCCGTCCAGGGGAAAAGTGTGGCTCAGCACCCGGCACATCCGGTTGCGGGTTCCTTCTATGAGATTGGTCCCTCGCTACATTGGACTGTTCTCGGTACTGCGACAATTAGGTCCGGTGACCTACCAACTCCGATTGCCTGCCACATTGAGAATTCACAACTCATTCCATGTGTCCCTCCTGAAACCGGTGATCCTCACTTGGCCTTCCTGGAAAACTCCCAAAGTACCACAACATAGGGCTGAGGATGAGATCATATACCAGGTACAAGAGGTTCTGGACGTCCAGAAAAGAGGCAAAACATGGGAGTATGTTCTATCGTGGGAAGGATTCGGACCTGAGGAGAATTCTTGGGAGCCTGCTAAGAATATACTGGACAAGTCTCTTCTCACGAACTTTCACGCTGAACACCCTGGAAAGCCCAAGCCTTCTAGGGGGAGGCCTAAAGGAGGGGGTACTGTTAGGACTGCTGGCCAAAGTGGGCCTCCGCGATGGTCCGGGGCCGGGTGTCATGGCTGCTGGCCACGACCAGGGTCGGGTCAGTGGCCGCGGCAATGCAGACCTTACCCGAGGGGTCGGGCGGTCCCGAGGCGCCTCTGTGGCAGGCAGCCGCTCCTATGTTGGTTTTCACGGCCATGATCGCTGCTAGCCTGGCCGCATGGTTCCCTCGGCCAGGCTGACTCCTCCCCCTCTGCCTATACTAGAGCCGTACGTGCAGCTGAAGAGGAAATTTAAAGGAGCCATGACAGGAAATTGTCATGGCTCCTCCTGAGACTCCTCCCTCGACTTCCTGCATTTAAGGCAAGGTCTGATCCCCAGACCTTGCCTTGGTATCAAGGTTCCTGGCTGAGTTTGGCTCAGAGCTTCTTGTTCCTGGTTCTTCGTCCCGCTCTGCTTCCCTGCTCTGTGGATTGACTCTTGGCTTCTGACTTCTGGACTGGCATTCGTGTTTCTCTGGCTTGATCCTGGTACGACTTGCGACCCTTCTCCTGACTTCTCCTGGACTGGCTTCAGACCCTTCTCCTGTTTTGATCCTGGCCTGGACTTCGACCCTTCTTGTGTACTGAACCCTCAGACCAGCTTTGGACTATTCTGTGACTCCGTCCTCAAGACTACTAAGACCAGCTGGAGGCGCCAGCGTCTGGAACCCACGACCCGCGGGAGGCGCCTGCATCTAGACCTTTCTTCAGTCTTCAAGGGAGTCTCCTAAGTCCCAGCGGCCGGGTCCCTAAGGGCTTCTCCGGGGGGATCTCGAGCTTCCAGGGCGAAGTCTTCATTCTACAGTTACAGCATTTGGCCTTGCCCTTCGACGGTAGAGACCTAAGGGGATTATTTCCTTTTAGGTAGAGCTAACTCTACCTCGGAACAGGGGTGCACCTTCGGATTCATAACAGTTTCAGCAAGAAAAGAACTTCAAAGCAAAACCTTAAGCAAAATGAGAGAAAAAAGTTAGACTCAATTAGGACAAGCGTCATGGCAATTTTCTTATGTCCTAGTGTGAAAAACTGTATATTCATCCTTTGGTAAGGGAACAGTTACAATGATTTCATAATAAATCTATGAATCATCTACAATCAACAGGAAACTATGATTAGAGGAACAATAAATGCAGAAATAAATCAAAGATAATTTCCACACAAAGGTCCATAAATCCTATTCTACTTCTGCGTCACTCAGACCTGTTTATCAAGGGTAGGGAGATACCGTTAGTGAGTAAAGGCTTTACTTATGCCAAGAGGAATCAATGAACTTCTTTACAAAGAGGTATTACAAAACGTAATGATTGTTATCTACTATTCTTCAAACTTCATCTAGAGTATACAAATTTCCCAACTTAGTCACCAAGCAGCTTAGTTTCCAAATGATTGACTAAATTATTTTTGCCAAGCAATATATTCTGTTCTCCCTTGGCCAGAGGAATTAAGGCCTTATTTGTAAGTGATGCCAAGAAGAAAGGAAAGGTTACCCAACAGTTTACTCTTCCTCCTTTAAGCCTCTAGCTCAATCAGAACCAGGGCCGGAATCCTGGTGCCATGAGCCTTCATTCACAACTACCTATAGATTTTTTTTCACCTGTTTCTCCTCCACCTGCCACCCAAAATGTACCTACTCTAGTCCTTATAGTGATGGTCAGGACCAGGGCCCATGTACCAGAGCTCCTTCTGGAACCTTGTAATCATGAGCCCTGATTCTAGCCACTAGGTATCACCCTTGAGCAATAACCTCTTCCAGGGCCTCTCAATACTGTTCTACAGAATCCACATCCCCAGCTGATCCAGGAAGCAGAAGATCTTACTTGGAAATCAAACCAGGGATCTTCTGCATGGCAATGCACAGCATAGCCTCTAAGCCACCAGACTGGCATGGAAGAAGGTGTTCCTAAGAATGAGGAGAATAGAAGGTAAAGAGAAAGAGGAGAGAAAGTAATACTGTGATCCAAAAGAAAAAAATAATTTTCTGGATTCAGACTTTTTAGACTTCTTTTCAAAAGAAAGAACACTTATGAGATTGATCTATGTGTGTGTGTGTGTGTGTTCCTAATAACGTTTGTGTTTGGTTTCCTATACATAACAAAATGTCAGGACAGCAGGGTGTCCAAGAGGATCCTGATGAAGGTATTTCTTTTGGAATCTATGTACAAATGCAAATATGTGCATGTAAGGAACCTATTAGCCCCTACTAATACTTGGACAGGAATATACCATGTAGTTATGGGGGGAAGACAGCTTGGTGTTTACTAGGTTTGGAGCGTATTGGCCGCTAGAGATGTGAATCGTGTGATCGATCGTCTTAACGATTGATTTCGGCTGGAAGGGGGAGGGAATCGGATCGTCGCAGTTTGGGTTTTTTAAATATCGTGTAAATCGTGTAAATCGTGTAAATCGAAAACCGGCACACTAAAACATCCCTAAAACCCACCCCGACCCTTTAAAATAAATCCCCCACCCTCCCGAACCCCCCCAAAATGCCTTAAATTACCTGGGGTCCAGTGGGGGGGAGGGGAAGGGGGAGGGCGGGAAAACCGGCACACTAAAACAACCCTAAAACCCACCCGACCCTTTAAAATAAATCCCCCACCCTCCCGAACCCCCCAAAATGCCTTAAATTACCTGGGGTCCAGAGGAAGGGTCCCGGTGTGATCTTTTACTCTCGGACCTCTTGTGCGTTGTAGAAATGGCGCCGGCGCTACCTTTGACCTGTCATGGGCAAAGGTAGCGCCGGCGCCATTTTGTTTTTTTGTCCCCCGACGGCAGGAACGTAGGAGATCGCTCCCGGACCCCCGCTGGACCCCCAGGGACTTTTGGCCAGCTTGGAGGGGCCTCCTGACCCCCACAAGACTTGCCAAAAGTCCAGCGGGGGTCCGGGAACGACTTCCTGCACGCAAATCGTTTTTCCGTATGGAAAATGGCGCCGGCCATACGCCGAATCGTGTTGCCGTACGGCGGTTCGGGAGGGTGGGGGATTTATTTTAAAGGGTTGGGTGGGTTTTAGGGTTGTTTTAGTGTGCTGGTTTTCCCGCCCTCCCCCTTCCCCTCCCCCTTCCCCCGATTTACGATTTTTTGACGATAATTCGGGGGAATTGTTATTGTATCGCGGCTCTAACGATTTTTGACGATTTAAAATATATCGGACGATATTTTAAATTGTCAAAAAACGATTCACATCCCTATTGGCCGCACATTTCACTTTTTGAATCCCAGGTGAATGAATAATAGGCTCATCTACAAGTATTTGCATGTGATGAGCACATGTATTTGAGGCACTAAATCCCTTGCAGTATAAGGGGTAATAGATGCCCCTCTAAAACACGTGGCCAAACGTGTGTTGAACAATGCACATGGCCCAGCGCACTTTACTGAACCGGCCTCTCTGTGAGCTGATGTTTCTCTGCTGAGCCTTCCTCTGCCATTTTGTCTGCCCCCTCCACTATCCCTGACTCCCTTTTATGCAGCAGCTCGCTACCCTTAACTTTCAGCCGTGCTGCTGCTTTCACCCTCCAGCAGCTAGCCAAAAACAGGACCTCATTTCCCTAAATGGCTCTCACAGTCAATGTAGCCTTTGCCGCTGCCACCCACTAAACATGCTGTGTGGCAGTGCAGTCCTCCATACATGAACATATCCCCTCTGAATGGGGGTGGGTAGGCAGCATGATATAATGAGATCATAGGGACACGTGAAGACTCAGGAAGAAAATAGAAAAATTCAAATAAAAATGTTTGTATTTCTCTTTTTGTGATTTTCTTTGACTTTAAGTATTGCTACAAAAGGACCAGGGTGGGGCAGGGGAGTGGCCATAAATGAAAATATTGGCCCCTGGGTGCCAGAAACCCTCAGTACATCACTGATGGGGGAGGGTAGTGCATGGTTGAAGTTTTGCCTAGGGCACCTAATACCCTTGCACTGACCCTGATTTTCTTTGTCCTATACTGATTATTCCTTCCTAGGAAACTTGAAAGGAGCAGGTTGAATTCTTGGATCTACAAAATACCCAGGTGACTACCTTTATGTAACCCCTGTTTAGGAGTATTACATATACATGGGCTGTTAGGTAGAGGTGTGCATCCGTTTTCCACGTATTTGTAATCCGCAACTTATTTTTTGCTATCTTTTAAATACGTGGGGAGGCGAAACGCATCGCGACTCCCCACGTATTAAACAGATTTCTGTTTTATTCGGCCTCCTAAATAAAAATTTAAACCCCCCACCCTTCTGACCCCCCCAAGACTTACCAAAACTCCCTGGTGGTCCAGCGGGGCGTCAGGAAGCCATTGCTGCATTCGTTTGCCGGTTTCATCACGGCGCCGATAGCCTGTGTCACAGGGGCTACCGGTGCCATTGGTCAGTCCCTATCACATGGTCACCGGCGCCGATCGCCTTTGCCCTCACTATGACGGCGATATTTTGAGTATTGGCATCGGACGGCGATTTTGAGTCTCAAAATGGCGCCGATCACCGTCATAGTGAGGGCAAAGGCGATCGGCGCCATTTTGAGACTCAAAATCGCCATCCGATGCCAATACTCAAAATGGCGCCGATCGCCGTCATAGTGAGGGCAAAGGCGATCGGCGCCATTTTGAGTATTGGCATCGGACGGCGATTTTGAGTCTCAAAATGGCGCCGATCGCCTTTGCCCTCACTATGTGTGTCATAGTGAGGGCAAAGGCGATCGGCGCCATTTTGAGTATTGGGATCGGACGGCCGGCGTGCAAGGAGGTCGCTCCTGGACCCCCGCTGGACTTTTGCCAAGTCTTGTGGGGGTCAGGAGGCCCCCCCCAAGCTGGCCAAAAGTCCCTGTGGGTCCAACGGGGGTCCCAGAGCGACCTGCCGTCCGACGCCAGGACTCAAAATGGCGCCGATAGCCTTTGCCCATACTATGTCACAGGGGCTACCGGTGCCATTGGTCAGCCCCTGTCACATGGTAGGAGCACAAGATGGCGCCGGTGACCATGTGATAGGGACTGACCAATGGCACCGGTAGCCCCTGTGACACAGGCTATCGGCGCCATGATGAAACCGGCAAACGAGTGCAGCGATGGCTTCCTGACTCCCCACTGGACCACCAGGGAGTTTTGGTAAGTCTTGGGGGGGTCAGGAGGGTGGGGAGTTGTAGTTAATTTTAATTTTAGCTGGGACAATAATTTAACTCGCCGTAGTAACGTATTTACAGATCGACAACTTATTGAATTCTCCATACTTCCGCATGAAACGGAATTGACCCCCCACGAATACGTATCACGTACGCAACGAAAACTTTTTGCCTGCATATCCCTATTGTTAGGGGTCTTATCAGTGATGATCAAGCAACTAGTAATGGACCTGTGAGGTGAAGTATAATATGGGCAGCCAGGACTGACACTTCTGCCCAAGCCCGCCCTTTTACAACCACAAAATACACAACACTGATTTGGGAGTCAATAGGCCGCAGCTTTATTAAACACCCCGGATCCCGAGCCATATACATATAATCTTAATCCCCCATAAGTACCCATCTGCCGCAGTCAGCAAGATGGGCAACCCAGGCTATCCCAGCCTGCCACTTGTGCAAACCCAGGCTATACCAGTCTGTATGAAGCACCCAATTATACATGTCCCACACGACTCCCGCCGCTATCAAGCAAGGAGCCGAAAAAATTGACCCCCGCCACAGTCCAGCAAGGAGCCGTACCAGCCACAACTGCGCCCAGTTGTTTGGCTAGGGACCACTGACCTGCCCCCCATCAGGCCAGCCAGCAGTTACCAAAGCACAACCCCCCCAGTCGGCTCGGGCTACCCACTATCCCCCAGTGAAGCCGCGACAACAATAACGCCCCCAATACAGCCAAAATCAACAAGGGCGGGCGGGTGGGATGCAGCGCCAGGAGCATGGCTGGGAAGAGAGACCGACCCCCGAGGAATTGGGTAGTCTCTCTACCAGCTCCACCTCCCCCTCCCAACTGAACGCTTCAGGAGCCAATCAGCTCCCACCCCCAGTGTGGTTCAAAGGAACCACCAATCAGAATGCAGCGGGGAACACGAGGAGCCCGTTTGACCTGCTGGTCACCCCGAGGCTCCCCTCCCCCCCCTGCCTGGTGCCGGCCAGGCTTGCATGCACGAGCCTGTCTCCATATTATCCTGGCCGGACAGGCATGAAGTCTGCCCGGCCTATCAATCTGCTGGAAAGGCTGACCAGACCACTCTGTGGACAGGGTGCTCCTCTCCAGCTGTTATAAATTAAGTATATCAAATAAACAGTGGCTTGAAAAATTGGACCAACCACTCAAAATATACAAACTATAGTAAAGATATACATATAATATGTATTAATGGACCATCATAATAAGCAGTAATCACTACCAGTTTTTCACCTTCATTGCTTTTTATTTAATCATAGGTCCTAGTTTCATGATCATTCCTTTTTTTTTTTTTTTTTGTTTTGCAAATAAAATTGTTGTTTTTATGCATTACTTATCTTTTCAGTAATCCATGCTTCCACAGCTGTTGCATGCCACTTTTCTTAACCCCAAAAATGTCCCGACATGCGTGTTTTGAATAACCAAATCTGCGTCAGGGGTATCACTTATTTCTTCCTTCAGGTTTATAGGCACTTCACTATGACAGAAGCAGTTAGCGCCCCGTTTGAGTATAGACATGATACATGGGGTATCACTTTCTTACTCAATTAAGCAGACTAAGAACTAATGTAATGAGTTCAGACTGCTCTGGACCGCATCGTTCAAAATACAAGTCAATATAGTTACATGAAGAAGTTACAAATCCCAACCACAGGTACAATCACAGAAAGATGAAAAAACTTGAGCTACAGCAAGATTAGCAGCAAGCACATTTCCACCATAAGGCTCTGGGCTGGCTGTGAACTAATTTAAGTTAACAGACTACAGCTGGCTGCAGAATACCTGCTTAGATGAGCTGACAGCAGCACTAAACACAGATGAAAGTCTTAGAAGCAGCCAAGAAATTCCAGCATTCAGGGCCTAACCCTTTGAATACCCTGGATTGGAAAATTGTCTTACAGTTGCCAGATTCATGAAGGCAGAAAGAACTCCATAGGAAAGGACCTGCTTGAAGGTTTGTTTGTTTATTTATTTATTACCTGCTGTTTTCAATTACATTCACCTAAGGCAGGATGAACATTTACATTTGTCACTGATGCCTGTAGTCTTCATGGGAGAGAGTCTACAAACTACTTCCAGGGGAGGGCTTTTGGCTCACATCTTCCTCTTAAGGCTCAGAGAATGGCCATCTTAAGAGATAGCCGGGCAACTGGAATCTTCCATGGTGTTACAAGAAATCCCAAGGAGAGATGTAAACTCCTAGGCTCCCACCTATAGACTCACAGATCAAAGACCTCTAGGGCTCTAACACAAACACTTGAGGGCTTTAAAATTATTTTTAAAAAACGTTTAAAGCCATACACGCACTGGTAAAAGGCAGGTCCCATAAAATGCATGGGAGCATCTGGTGACACCATTTGAAAGGGCTATAGTTTACGTAATAAATGTATTTATTAATTAGAACTGTTACTCATTAATGTACAAAAGGTTCTCTGCAAGTTACATCATAAATAAATATATAATACAAATAAATCAAAACAAAAATCAAAACACTACAAAAAAACAAAAACCTTATTACTCAAACATAATGATTAAGAAAACAAAATAAAACACCTAAAATAAACCAACAAAAGAAGTTTCAGCGAGAAAGAAACTTCAAAGCAAAATATTAAGCAAAAGTGAGAGAAAAAAGTTAGACTCAATTAGGACAAGCGTTATGGCAATTTTCTTATGTCCTAGTGTGAAAAACTGAATATTCATCCTTTGGTAAGGGAACAGTTACAATGGTTTCATAATAAATCTATTAGAGATGTGAATCGTGTCCTCGATCGTCTTAACGATCGATTTCGGCTGGGAGGGGGAGGGAATCGTATTGTTGCCGTTTGGGTGTTTAAAGTATCGTGAAAATCGTGAAAATCGTGAGCCGGCACACTAAAACCCCCTAAAACCCACCCCCGACCCTTTAAATTAAATCCCCCACCCTCCCGAACCCCCACCCCCCAAATGCCTTAAATTACCTGGGGGTCCAGCGGCGGTCCGGAACGGCAGCAGTCCAGAACGGCCTCCTGCAATTGAATCGTGTTGTCTTCAGCCGGCGCCATTTTTCAAAATGGCGGCGCAAAATGGCGGCGGCCATAGACCAACACGATTCGACTGCAGGAGGTCGTTCTGGACCCCCGCTGGACTTTTGGCAAGTCTTGTGGGGGTCAGGAGGCCCCCCAAGCTGGCCAAAAGTTCCTGAGGGTCCAGCGGGGGTCCGGAAAACGATCTCCTGCCGCGAATCTTTTCCGTACGGAAAATGGCGCCGGCAGGAGATCGACTGCAGGAGGTCGTTCAGCGGGGGTTCCGGACCGCCGCTGAACGACCTCCTGCAGTCGATCTCCTGCCGGCGCCATTTTCCGTACAGAAAACGATTCGCGGCAGGAGATCGTTTTCCGGACCCCCGCTGGACCCCCAGGGACTTTTGGCCAGCTTGGGGGGGCCTCCTAACCCCCACAAGACTTGCCAAAAGGCCAGCGGGGGTCCGGAACGACTTCCTGCAGTTGAATCGTGTTGGTCTATGGCCGCCTCCATTTTGCGCCGCCATTTTGAAAAATGGCGCCGGCTGAAGACAACACGATTCAATTGCAGGAGGCTGTTCCGGACCGCTGCCGTTCCGGACCGCCGCTGGACCCCCAGGTAATTTAAGGCATTTGGGGGGGGGGTTCGGGAGGGTGGGGGATTTAATTTAAAGGGTCGGGGTGGGTTTTAGGGGGTTTTAGTGTGCCGGTTTTCCTGCCCTCCCCCTTCCCCCGATTTACGATTTTTTGACGATAAATCGGGGGAATTGGTATTGTATCATGGCCCTAACGATTTTTGACGATTTAAAATATATCGGACGATATTTTAAATCATCAAAAAACGATTCACATCCCTAAAATCTATGAATCATCTGCAATCAACAGGAAACTATGATTAGAGGAACAATAAATGCAGTAATAAATCATAGATAATTTACTCACAAATGTTTGTAAATCCTATTCTACTCCTGCGTCACTCAGACCTGTTTATCAAGGGTAGGGAGATACCATTAGTGAGTAAAAGCTTTACTTATGCCAAGAGGAATCAATGAACTTCTTTACAAAGAGGTTTTACAAAACGCAATGATTGTTATCTACTATTCTTCAAACTTCATCTGGAGTATATACATTTCCCAACTTAGTCACCAAGCAGCTTACTTTCCAAATGATTGACTAAATTATATTTGCCAAGCAATATATTCTGTTCTCCCTTGGCCAGAGGAATTAAGGCCTTATTTGTAAGTGATGCCAAGAAGAAAGGAAAGATTACCCAACAGTTTACTCTTCCTCCTTTAAGCCTCTAGCTCAATCAGAACGAGGGCCGGAATCCTGGTGCCGTGAGCCTTCATTCATAACCAGATATGGATTTTTTCACCTGTTTCTCCTCCACCTGCCACCCAAAATATACCTAATCTGGTCCTTTTAGTGATGGTCTAGGTCCAGGACCCATGAACCAGAGCTCCTTCTGGAACCTTGCAATCATGAGCCCTGATTCTAGCCACTAGGTATCACCCTTGAGCAATAACCTCCTCCAGGGCCTCTCAATGCTGTTCTACAGAATCCACATCCCCAGTTGATCCAGGAAACAGAAGATCTTACTTGGAAATCAAACCAGGGATCTTCTGCATGGCAATGCACAGGATAGTCACTAAGCCACCAGACTGGCATGGAAGAAGGTGTTCTTAAGAATGAGGAGAACAGAGGGTAAAGAGAAAGAGGAGAGAAAGTAATACTGTGATCCAAAAGAAAAAAATAATTTTCTGGATTCAGACTTTTTAAACTTCTTTTCAAAAGGAAAAACACTTATGAAATTGATCTGTGAATGTGTGTTCCTAATAACTTTTGTATTTGGTTTCCTATACATAACAAATTGTCAGGACATCAGGGTGTCCAAGAGGATCCTGATGAAGGTATTTCTTTTGGGATCTATGCACAACTGCAAATATGTGCATGTAGGGAACTTATTAGTCCCTTACTAATACTTGGATGGGAATGTACCATTTAGGTATGGGGGGAAGACAGGTTGGTGTTTACTAGGTTTGCAGCTCCCCCCCAAATATGGCAGCTTGAAATGGTAGTATCCCCAGTGATTTTCTAGAGAGAGCATCATTTTGCTCTTGTGGATCCTTTTCTAGGAGACAGGATGTCCTAAGCAGTGTTTTCATTTTTCCAAGTGTTAACTTTAAGCTCCATGTAGACTTTTGTTTTGATGAGAGTTTCTTTCCACAATCTCTTGCCACCTTTAATATATTTAAGTTTCTAGTTCCAAATTCCTTTGGACTCAATTAAGCTGTTTTTGAGTTTTCTCTTTTAACAAATGGAAGAGGTCCCCTTCTTGCAAGTAGAATCTGAGATCACCAGAATCAAAGGAGGGGATGACTTCCAGACATCCTGAGAGAAAAGAAAAAGGAGAGAAGAAGAGGTGTTGGACCACATAAATAGCCTATGAATATTGACTGAGAATGAGGAGAAAGTGGAGGAAAAGGTATCACCCTTGATACTTCAAAAGCAGTTGGAAATAAAAGACTAAACCATTTAAAAGTATATTTTGATATTTTGGATCAATTTAATTCAGTCTCAGACCTTACCATAGTACAGATACATTACTCTTATCTAGTACTGGCGAATTTGACTCCAGAACTTCTTATATCCTCATTTTTTTGGATCTCACTGCTATTTTTGACACTATTAACCATGATATACTTCTCTCACACCTTGCCAGCCTCCTTGTGTTGCGCCGGAGGTGGACCCTTGGGCCAAGGTGGGGTTGACACAACCCGTAGGTAGGGACCTACTGGTCCCCACCTTTGGCAGGCGAAGAGGGCTGAAGGACGAAGGCCGGCTGGTGCTTCACCAATACCAGCCCTCGTTCCCTGCGGGTTGAGCTTTTGGGTACTGGGTCAGCTGGTGTTAGGTGGGCCTCCATATATCGTCGTCGATGAAGTGTTGGAGATAATCAAATTTGCAGATGACACAAAATTGTTCAGAGTAGTTAAATCACAAGCAGATTGTGATAAATTGCAGGAAGACCTTGTGAGACTGGAAAATTGGGCATCCAAATGGCAGATGAAATTTAATATAGATAAGTGCAAGGTGATGCATATAGGGAAAAATAACCCATGCTATAATTACACGATGTTGGGTTCCATATTAGGTGCTACAACCCAAGAAAGAGATCTAGGTCTCATAGTGGATAACACATTGAAATCGTCGGTTCAGTGTGCTGCGGCAGTCAAAAAAGCAAACAGAATGTTGGGAATTATTAGAAAAGGAATGATGAATAAAACGGAAAATGTCATAATGCCTCTGTATCGCTCCATGGTGAGACCGCACCTTGAATACTGTGTACAATTCTGGTCGCCGCATCTCAAAAAAGATATAATTGCGATGGAGAAGGTACAGAGAAGGGCTACCAAAATGATAAGGGGAATGGAACAACTCCCCTATGAGGAAAGACTAAAGAGGTTAGGACTTTTCAGCTTGGAGAAGAGACGAATGAGGGGGGATATGATAGAGGTGTTTAAAATCATGAGAGGTCTAGAACGGGTAGATGTGAATCGGTTATTTACTCTTTCGGATAGTAGAAGAACTAGGGGACACTCCATGAAGTTAGCATGGGGCACATTTAAAACTAATCGGAGAAAGTTCTTTTTTACTCAACGCACAATTAAACTCTGGAATTTGTTGCCAGAGAATGTGGTTCGTGCAGTTAGTATAGCTGTGTTTAAAAAAGGATTGGATAAGTTCTTGGAGGAGAAGTCCATTACCTGCTATTAAGTTCACTTAGAGAATAGCCACTGCCATTAGCAATGGTTACATGGAATAGACTTAGTTTTTGGGTACTTGCCAGGTTCTTATGGCCTGGATTGGCCACTGTTGGAAACAGGATGCTGGGCTTGATGGACCCTTGGTCTGACCCAGCATGGCATTTTCTTATGTTCTTATGTTCTTATGTCAGCCCAGAGACGGCAGAAGGGATGTGATACAGTCTTGCACTGGACAAGGTAGTGTCCTGGAGACCCGGGCGCCAAAGGAACAAAGTCAGACAGAGGGCGCCCAAGCAAGAGCAGGCCGAAGCCTGAGTAGACCAAGTCCAGGATGTAGGCTGAAGAGGTGTCGTAGAGCAAGCTTGAGTCAAGGCTGGTGGAAAACTGGAGTAGTGGCAAGCAAGGCTGAGGTCTGGTCGCGGAGATAGGCAACAGAGTGGTCATACAATGCTGAAGTCGAGGTCTGGAGAGAGGCAACAGAGTAGTCAGGCAATGCAGAGGTCGAGGTCTGGAGAGAGGCAATGGAGAAGTCAGGCAATGCAGAGGTCGAAGTGTGGAGAGAGGCAACAGAGTAGTCAGGCAATGCAGAGGTTGAGGTCTGGAGAGAGGCAACAGAGTAGTCAGGCAATGCAGAGGTTGAGGTCTGGAGAGAGGCAACGGAATAGTCAGGCAATGCAGAGGTCAAGGTCTGGAGAGAGGCAACGGAGTATTCAGACAATGCAGAGGTCGAGGTCTGGAGAGAGGCAACAAAGTAGTCAGGCAATGCAGAGGTCGAGGTCGGGAGAGAGGCAACGGAGTAGTCAGGCAAAGCAGAAGTCTGGGTCTGGAGAGAGGCAACAATGTGGTTTGGCAAAGCAGAAGTCAAATCCAAGCGGGCAATCCGATAGGGAGTTGAAGAACAGGAACTCAGGAACACGGGGACCAGGAACGAAGACAGCGAGGAATAGGAACACAGGAACGAGAAGAATCTCTCAGGAGGCAATGAGTATTTGACCAGCGAGGAGACCTGTTGCAAAGGGAAAGCTAGGGAGCGGAGCCTGAGCTTAAATGCTGATGCTCCGCTGATGTCATCATCCGAGGCCGCGGCTCTGTCCCCACCACGGGCCCTACTTAAGATTCACTGTTGTGTGTGTGTGCGTGCCTAGGGAGGGGCGTGGCACCGAGTAGCAGTGTCTCTCCGTGGGCCACGCGAAAAGACCCAGCATGGAGCGGAGGAAGCAGTAGCTGGACTGGGGACACCAGGGTCTGTAGCTGAGCTGGAGGCACCAGGAGTGACCCGAGGACGGAGCCGGGGGCCCACCACTGCCAAAGACGAGGAACCAGGTCCTAGAGTTAATGCAGAGAGGTGAGGGGGCCGTGCCACGGGTCTGCCGCGGACGGCACACGTAACACCTTGGATGGTACAGTAAACTCCTGGTTTAAATCATAACTCTATGGCTGCTCTCAACAGATACATCTGCACTCTGCCACTTCACCATGGTTTCCCATTAATACTGGCGTCCCCCAAGGCTCAGCATTATCTGCGGCCTTATTTAACATTTATATTGCCCCCATCTGTTCCCTTCTTTCTACCTTAGGTCTTTTGCTGACGACATTCAATTTTTCTTTCCTATTAAAAACAATTTGCAATCCACTGCTCAATTCATAAGTCTTTGTCTATCTTCCATCAATGCATGTTATCTCACAATAAGCTTTGCTTAAACTTGTCAAAAACTGAGATCATAGTACTAGGCAATTCTGCCCCTTCAAACATGCCACCTACATTCTCCTTCTGTAATACTACTCTAAAAACCTCACACACTGCTCGGAACTTTGGGGTCATCTTTGACCCAAGATTAGACATAAAATTTCATATCAAATCTGTACTTAAACATCCTATTACAAACTCCAACTGCTCCAACACATCAAACCTCTCCTCGAACTATATGACTTTCGAACCGTTCTCCAAGCTTTGGTACTAACTGGAATAGACTAATATAATTCTCTATACGTCAATCTCCCTCAGAAGATCACAAGACTTCTTCAACTTATCCAAAACTCTGAAGCTCGATTGTTCACTAACACTAAACTCAGGACCACATTACTCCAGCATTATACTCATTACACTTGGCCATGCATTTTTGACGCTATTATTACCCCTTATAATGTAAGGGGTAATAACAAGTGGAAAACGCATGGCCAAACCCCCCCCCCCCCCCCCCCAGGAAACCGTACATTTTACTCTCAGAAATTAACTTGCACTGGGCAAGTGTACAGAAAAGCAGAAAAAACTGCTTTTCTGTACATCCTCCGACTTAATATGCTTTTCTGTACATCCTCTGACTTAATATCATAGTGATATTAAGTCGAAGGCCCCAAAAATTAAAAAAAAAAAATCTGCCCGCAGATTGAAAAACAGATGCTCAACTTTGCCAGCGGCGGTTTTCCGAACCCGTGGCTGTCAGTGGGTTTGACAACCGACGCCAATAAAATTAAGCGTCGGCTGTCAGACCCGCTGACAGCCACTGCTTCCGCCAATAAGGAGAGACTAGGGATGTGCTAGTGTCCCTAGCGCCTCCTTATTAGCGTGGGCCTGAATTTAAATAAAGAATCGTGTACCCAGGAGAGGTGCCTGGGCACACGTTGGCAGAGCGGGCACTCGCCTCGGAGCACCGGCTCTCCCGCAGACTTTAGGGAATGGGCCTGACTGGTTGCTAGTCCAATGGCAAGTAATGTATAAAATACTCTTGTTTGGTTATTTTCAATCCTACACTTTCATGTACCCTCCTGAAACTTAAGGTCATCAAGGCAACATTTTCTTGAAATACATCTCCAAGACCTACTAGATTGGCAGTTACACAAGACTGAGCTTTCTCAATTGCAGGTCCCACTATTTGGAATTTGATTCCTCCATTTTATTTATTTAGATTTGTATATTCTGCTTTTTACACTTCCTTCAGCATTTCAAAGCTGATTATATTCAGGTACTATAGGTAATTCCCTATCTCCAGAGGGCTTGCAATCTAAGTTTCTACCTCAGGCAATGGAGGGTTAAGTGACTTGCTCAAGGTCACAAGGAACAACAGTGGGACTTGAACACTGGATCTCCTGGTTTAGGGCCTACTGCTCTATCCACTAGGCTACTTCTCCACTAATACCCAGTGCCAAACATTTTAAGAAAGCTTTGAAAAGCTACTTATTCAGACAGGCATATCCAGATGTCAGCAATATGTAAAATCCTTCAAGGCCAGTAAGCTTATGCTTTTTTTTCGCCTAGTCCAGTGTGACCGATTTTTAGCTTGTTTTGGTGTCTCTTGTTATTTTTCTTTTATTAATATGTTTTTTCTTTTATTGTGAATGTTTTGTTACTGTAACCCGCCCCAAAAATTGGAGGGTGTGGGTAACAAGTTATTTTAAATAAATAAAATACTTCAACTACAATGAGGGAGGGGGGGGGGGGGGGAGCATCCAAACTAGCCTTGTATGCTAATGGGAGAGAAGATATCTGAAGGAGCTAAATAATTTTGGAGAAACATGTGAAGTCAAGAAAGACTTTTAAAAACTCACAAACTTATTTTGTATTATCTTAAAAGTGTTTCATCTTGAAATATATAACATGGTACAGAAACATATGTATAGTACATTATTACATTATTGTAACCATCAGGCTCCATTACAATGATTTCTTTTCACTATAAAAACATAGTGTTACATTAAGAACAAAACATCCCTTCTACCTACTAAAACTTCTTACAGAAACACATCCCAATGATGCATCCTTTAAATTCCTTCTTTTCTGTGTCACACATCTCCCCAAATGGGACACTAAACAAAATGATGCATGGCACATAAAGAACATATCTGTCAATCCTGTTGCCAGGCCCTTTAGGTAGAGGTTTTCAGACAATTGTAACCTTATGCCTTCTTACAGTGTATTGCCACTACACAGTTATGAAAATGCTCTCTCACAGCAATGGCATGGAACATTCTCACTAATCTTTGAGAAATTATTAATGTACCATGCAATTACATTAGTCAAAAGACATAACTCCATAACAAAAAGATTCCATCCTGTAACAGGATATTATGCAATACTGTCATTCAGCAATGGGTCCTTTCATGGCAAGGGTTGGATCTGAAAAACAAAATGCTTAATAGTAGAAATTTCTAATTTGGGTCAGGAATTCAAATACTCTGGAAAATTGAAAGATTATACTCACTAATACCTATTGCAATTATTTCCCCAACATACTTCCTCCACTTTCTCCACAATGTTACGATTCCATCTGCTATGCAGCCTTATCGTACCCTGACTGGGATGCCTCCCCGCCAGCAGAGTACTCCTCAAAAGCTCCATCCTATGCTGTTCCTGTCAGTTCCTCATGACTTTCTGAGATTAACCTGTAGTACAGCCTCACAGCCTCCAGGATCCTTTAGTGAGCTTAGCCACCTGCCCAGCCAAGCTCCTCCTCCCTGCCTGCACCACATCCAGACACCAGACCTACATAACTCTGCCTTACCAAACCCTAGATACTTCTGCATCAAGTCGCCCTTTGCTCCTTGCCCTAGCTACTGTTGCCTTGTGGCCTTCCCAGGCCTATTCTTATCTTCCCTTGTGGTCATCCAACCTTTTCGCTCCTTGTCTTGCCTTGCTTTGTGGCCATCCTGACTCTGTTCCTAGCCTTGCCATGTGACCTAAGGGCCTCCTTGTTCTTTGCCTTGCTCTGTGGCCTATCTAGGCCTTGCCTTGCTCTGATGTCTATCTATGCATTCGCCTGACCTCTGGCCTATTCAAACCTCTCTTTGCCTTGCCCTCGGGGCTTTACCTTGATTAGCCATTATAAGTTTCCTGTATCGCTGCCTTCGCCCTGTTTGTTCCATGTTCTGTCTTGTCCTTGTCTTGCCCTGTCCTGTCCTGTCTTAGTCTGTTCCTTTCCAAGCCTCAGTTCCAGCCTTACCTGCATGCTATTCCTATCCAAGCCTCAGTTCCAGCCTTACCTGCATGCTGTTCCTATCTCTCCTTGCTCCAGCATAACCAACCTGCCTAAGCTTTGTTTCAGACTTATCATGTTGGCCTGCCACCACTAAGACCTACTGGCTCCCAGAACATAAGGGCTCAACCTGCAGGGGAGGGGGCTGGTTAGGCGGAACACCAATCCTAGCTTTGTCCTGCCATCCTGCACCATTCTGAGAGTGGTGTTCCCTACACTCCACCCGGCCCAGAACTATAACTAGAGAGCTCTCTAGTTACTTCATTACTTCAATATTCCTTCAGGGACACAGTTTCAGAGCTGTACCCATTCACAATGTGGGCATGTAACACTTTAACCATATTATTGAACACGAACCCTCCAATATAATACATTATATTCAATTCTATGCTTCTCTGTAATATACCTAAAAAGTCTCCAACTAATGGTACAATAGTCACTGTCATAGTTATTTTCTTGTAAGCTGTAAATAACAATAAGTTAATTAGTATATAATATCCAAGTAGTCAAAACCATATGTCTATACACCTAAAAGAAATAGAAGTGTCAGTGAATGCAGTAAACAGAGATGACCAAAAAGTAGGTTGGAAAAGTTTTTTATAACATTTTATTATTTTTATTGTAATATTTTGTAGATTTTATTTTAATATACCTAGAACTAGGAGCAGTAATTTTTAAACAGACATGTGGGAACACATGTGTGTGCATTCGTTGACCCGCATCCAAGGACACAGTCATTTTATAACATATGTGCAGATATGTGTGCATGTTATACAACAGACTGATCACACGCACATGTGTGCACAATTTTCAGTGGACGTGCGCCTATGCGCGCAAATGCTGCTTCTACCGCAATTGACGCCATTACCAGTTTCCCAGTTCATTCCCAGTTCACCCAGGTAAGAGATAGGTCTTCCAAATCCCCTAGTTTTAAAGCTTCCCTTCTCCCCAGTTAGCCCCAACCCTTAAAATCCTACCAATCTATCTATTTTTCTTTAATTTATTACTTACACATCTTCCATGGCAAAAGTAAAATTACACAGCAGGGGCCCCCAGTGCAAGCCTGTGCGCATAAGTATTTATATGCTAATTTGAACTTGAAATCCAGGAACATCCATGCCCCGCCCACACACCTTTTTTGGAACTTTTCATTTGTGCGTGCAGCGGGGTAGGAAGGTGAGGAGAAGAACAGGCAGGATGAAGCTGAAGAACTGAACTGAAGACTGGAATGCTGGAACTGAAGACAAGGACGCTGGATAGCAACACACACTATTGAAGTGTAGAAGGACCTGTTGCAGAGGTGTGTTGCTTCTGAAGGGCTGCATTTATATAGGGCTATGTTGCTGATGCCATCCCTCTGCAGTTCCTTTAAATGGCAGAGAGTGATATGGGCGCACCTAGGAGAAGGTGTGGCGCGTTTCAATGACAGCGTCCTGCTGGCAGCATCTCCCCATGTTGAGGAGCTTCGCCCTGCCGCATTGCTGGCTGGCGGCAGCATTTGCCACGTTGAGAAGGAGGAGGAGCAACCTAGATGGAGGAGATGAGTGTGGCAGCCCATGGGAACAGCCCAAGGACCGTTAACACAACAGAGAGTGCTTTTAAATTGTGGAATACACAGCAGACTGTAACCAACCACATCAGTAAAAATCAGAAATATTAAGTTGGATGAGTTCCTAAATGTAAATCGTGTCACTGGGTACTCAGATTTGGTGAGATTCTGTTTGATATGAGCTGATACAAAGGGATGGTAACTTTCAAACCATTGTGCAAGCACTATTTGGCACATGTGTGTCAACGTGTGCCTAGATACGTGGCCATTTTATAACTTGCACTTATGCATGTTATAAAATTGCCTGACCACATGCATATTTAAGCCCAATTTTAAGTGGGCCTGCTATGAACATTAATTCTGCTTCTACCGCGTAAGTCAGTGAATTTTAAAAGGAGCACACGTCCACACCATTGCCAGTTTCACCAGTTCATCCACCAATTCACTCAGTTAACAGCTAGGACCTCCAAAACCTCCTGGTTTGATAGTCTGCACCATCCCCAGTTATCCCAGATCCTTAAAACCCCTGAGAAATGTCTCTTTCTGCTTATTTTTTTAACTTGCATCTTGTCCCTGGTAGAAGTAAACTTTCTCGCCACTGGACCTGAGCGTGCACCCAGCGTGTAAGAATTTACACACACATCTCTTGGCCTTTTTGAAAACTTTTGACATCTGCACGCAGCTGGAGATATGCGTCTATCTGGGCGGCTTTTAAAATTTGGTTGGCGCGTGCCAGCCCAACTTGTGTGCACATTCCCCAACTGATGCACGTGCTGGTCTTTTAAAATTCACCTTTAATTTTCTTAGGAAAGAGATCAGATTTAGCTAGCCAAACCGCTGTAGTGATTCTATGCCTTCCTTTAGATTAATATACGTGTTGAACTCAATGGACTGTCTTCTTTCAAATTATCTATTTATATAATGGATCCAAATGACAAAAAATATTATTATACATCAGATGTGCGAAGAAAAATATTTTAAATTAAATGACTCAATTTACATAATCCTGGACTACAAATGTAATAGTCCTGTACATTATGGCATCTATGTCAGCAAATCAGACCACTTAGCCTAGGTAAAGATCCACTTTAAAGACTCAAGGGATTGAGTCAGTGCAGCAATAACCTGCTAATGGCTGATTACATATAATTACCAGGTTACAACATATTACAGTGCTAAAGGGATTAATGTGCTCACTTTGAAGTGCTTCTTATTAAAGTGAAACCTTTAGGTGGCATATGTGTGTCCACTCTTTGACTTGCAGGTCCATTAATCTCACTTAGGCAACTAGATGGAAGGAGGTATTGCTTTCTCAGCACATCATGGTTAAATCAATAAGTTCACAGCACTGAACGTCATAAAATAAATAGTGCTGTGCATAACAAATAGAAGCAATCTAAGTCCATAGATGCCAATAACGAAAAGTGTATACAGCAAAATTAAACGTATGTAAAATACAGCAGGGAAGAAGCCATGGTATTTGAGCTTTTCTGCCACTATATCTGAAGAAGAGTCCTGTGAAGTTTTTGAAGTTTGCTTATTTATTAATTACTAACATTTATAAATGACCTTTCCAAAATAATGTGCAAGGTGGGGTACAATAAAAACACATGTATAATAGTAAAATAAAAATATATAACACTATACAAAAGCATATAACAAAATACATAAAAAACACAAAACATTCTTAAATACATAAATATATTACAATATCTCTCTTGTTGGTTATTTAAAAGGTTTCACAGCCAGTCCAGCCCAGTGGCTTAGTGGTAATGCTGTGCATGGCCATGTGGAAGGTCCCTAGTTTGATTCCTGAGTTGGATCTTCCACATCCTGGGTTGACTGGGGACCCTGCAGAGGTAGAGCTCATAGCCCTTGGGGGAAAGAAGTTATGGTCATCATTAAGGGTGACTGCTGGTGGCCAGATTTAAAGCTCATGTCACAGAGTTTCAGAAGGAGTCCTGGTGAACAGCTTCTGGCCTCAGGCCCTCTTGACTATTGTTGGAATGAATTTACAAACAGTGGAAGGATCTATTACAATAGGGGGAAAATTCCTGGGTAGGTTTGAATGATAGAATTCCAGCACTGGTTCTACTTTGGACTCAGGCCCACCCAAACAGAGATGCCCAACACCGCAGCAGCATGATGATGACTTGCCCAAAGGGATCCTACCCCCCCCCCCCCCCCCCGCAGGTACATGAGCAGAACTGTGGTGATGTGAGCTGAAGATCGCGGTGATATGATAGGCCACAAAAGGTGAGGGAGGCAGGCTGTGAAAGGGAAAGTAGGAGGAGAGGGAACATCTCATTCCCTCGGCTTCCTCTCCCCATCCCTTCCCTTTCCATCTGCCTCAGGCTCTCAGCTCCCCTTCCTTCCCTTCCCTCTTTATTTTTGAGGGCCTGAAGCAGATGGAAAGGGAAGGGATGGTTGGTTAAGGAGAATGAGTGATTGAAAGGAAAGGGAATGGAGGAAGGGTGAGAGGTAAGGGAAGGTAGGAGATGGAGTGAGAGGGAAGGAAAGGGAGGGATAGTGAGAGAAGAAAAAGGGTGAGTGAGTGAGTGAGAGGGAGGGCAAGGGAATGACTGTGAGACTGCTGGGAATGGGAAGGCAATGAGAGGTGAGAGTAAAACTGCTGAGGTCAGGGGCAGCAAGGGATGAGTGTGAAACTCATCTCTCATGTGTGTGTGTGTGTGTGTGTGTGTGTGTGTGTGTGTGTGTATGTGAGAGAAAGAGCGAGCATAGAGAACCTGTGTGTGTGTGTGGGAGCCTGAGAGAAAGAACCTGTATGTGTGTGTGTGTGTGTGTGAGGAAGCTTATGAGGGAAAGCATGTGAGAGTGAGAGTCTCTGTGTGTGGGGGGGTGGGGGGGGAGCTTGTGAGGGTAAGTATGTGAGAGTGAGAGCCTATGTGTGTGTGTGTGTGTGTGTGAGGGAGCTTGTGAGGGAAAGCATGTAAGAGAGAGCCTGTGTGTCAGAGAAGACAGATGTTAGGTTCCATATTAGGAGTTACCACCCAAGAAAAGGACCTGGGCGTCAGAGTGGAAAAATACTTTGACATCCTCTGTTTAATGTGCAGCGGTGGTCAAAAAAGCAAACAGAATGTTAGGAATTATTAGGAAAGGAATTGAGAATAAAACAGTAAATGTCATAATAGCTCTGTATCACTCCATGGTGATGTTGCACTAAGGAAGTAATTTTTAAAGAAGTTATATGGATGCCTCAAAAATCTATTCCTCCTATATCTAAAATGTATTATATCTCTACTAAAGGGAGTAGTATAACTTTAGACGATAAACCAGTGGAGCCACAATTAAATTTGACAGCAATTATAGAAGCTACTGCAGAAACTATAATTGCTACTAGGTCAACATTGCATGTAACATTTGCCTTTGCGTCTGATAGAGACGCAGTATTTCGCCTCTATATGAGGAAAAGATTAGAAAAATTTCATGGGGCTCCAATTTGGATATACCCTGACTTTTCTAGATGAACACAGGTGAGGAGGAAGACATTCCTAGCTTTAAAAACCGAAGTGGAAAGTCTGGGGGGAAAAATGATCTTAAAATTCCCGTGTAAGTGCGAGATACTGCGCCAAAATCAGAAATATATCTTTTACGAAATCTCACAATTAAGAATGTTTTTGGATTCTCTTGCTCAAGGGTCTTTGGCCTTGGAAATCGAGGCAAAGTAAAAATAATCTAGGTGCAAATCTTATTTTTCAATTGTTTAGTGGGAGTCCATTGATTACCTTTAACCGCTTATGTTCTTCTTTACTTCTTGAGGATTGCTTCTAACTTTATATACAGATAAATATATAAGTGATTGGTAATTATTATTATAATTTAAGATTTCAAGATATCTGTATTGAAATAATCTTTTTTGTAATTTTAAAATGCATAAATAATAATAAAAAAAGAAGTTATATGAGTAAATGTAACATACTATTGTATCAAGTTTCAAAAGCCATTTATGTATGTATGTAAAGTGCACTTACACATGTAAGACCTACTCAGGGCCAGTGCTAGCTTTTTTGCTGCTTTGTGCGAACAATTATTGTGCTGCCTCCCCCCCCCCCCCCCCCCCCCACACACACACACACAGGTACCGTTCATTCATTCTCTGTCCCAGGAGCATCAAAAAAAACCCAGCTCCCTTCAGTGATACAAATTTTAAAAACTGACACCAATTCCCTCCCCAAACACACCCGAACCCATGGCTGGTACAATGGTATTAGATGCCCTAGGCGAACCTTATAGCTTGCACAACAGTCCCCGCCCCATTCCACACACACAATTAAGAGTTATGCATTTATATTTTACTAGAAAAATATGAAAGTGCAGTATTATGTGGTAAAAATATCACTTACATTATATTTACATGCACTGCTGTGATGCCAACCAGAAATCTCTGCAAAAAAGACACTTGGAACCCATATGCTATTAGGGATGTGCAGCAGGGATGGATTCGGCCCATTCGGTATTCGTATTCGTCGGGATCCAAATCCGTTGCATCTGTTCTTGGGGGATCCCAATCCGTTCATTAGTTACATATGTATTCGTTTCCCAAAAAAACCCCCATCCCAACTCTTTAAATTTAATTAACTACAACCCCCCACCCTCCTGACCTCCCCAAGACTTGCCAAAAGTCCCTGGTGGTCCAGCAGGGGTCCTGGAGTGATCTCCTGCACTCGGGCTGTTGGCTGCCGGTTTCAAAATGGCGCCGATACCCTTTACCCTTACTATGTCACAGGGGCTAACGGTGCCATTGGTCGGCCCCTGTCACATGGTAGGAGCAATGGACGGCCGGTGCCATCTTGTGCTCCTACCATGTGACAGGGGCCGACCAATGGCACCAGTAGCTCCGTGACATAGTAAGCGCTAGAGATGTGAATCGTGTCCTCGATCGTCTTAACGATCGATTTCGGCTGGGAGGGGGAGGGAATCGTATTGTTGCCGTTTGGGGGGGGGTAAAATATCGTGAAAAATCGTAAAAAATCGAAAAAACGTAAAATCGCAAAACCGGCACATTAAAACCCCCTAAAACCCACCCCCGACCCTTTAAATTAAATCCCCCACCCTCCCGAACCCCCCCCAAATGACTTAAATAACCTGCGGGTCCAGCGGCGGTCCGGAACGGCAGCGGTCCGGAACGGGCTCCTGCTACTGAATCTTGTTGTCTTCGGCCGCCGCCATTTTCCAAAATGGCGCCGAAAAATGGCGGCGGCCATAGACGAACACGATTGGACGGCAGGAGGTCCTTCCGGACCCCCGCTGGACTTTTAGCAAGTCTTGTGGGGGTCAGGAGGCCCCCCCCAAGCTGGCCAAAAGTTCCTGGAGGTCCAGCGGGGGTCAGGGAGCGATTTCCCGCCGCGAATCGTTTTCGTACGGAAAATGGCGCCGGCAGGAGATCGACTGCAGGAGGTCGTTCAGCGAGGCGCCGGAACCCTCGCTGAATGACCTCCTGCAGTCGATCTCCTTAAAACACTGTTGATGTTATTAGGAGAATGCCTCATCTCAGTCACACATGCAGAACATAAACAGACTCTCACCAAATACAGAATCGAGCAACCATAAAGTAGAAATACAAACGTGCAGACAAAAATTGAACTGGAAACCGCAAGAAGTCAGACTTTCTATGCAGTGGAACAATGAAAAACAGAACCATCACCATTCCTCAAATATCAAACAATAAAATCAAGAAATAATAAATATATAGCCATAATACTAAAAACATACTAATAATATTTCAAAAAATGCTGATGAATAAAAGATCAAATAATAATAAACTCATATACAAGTTCTTTTAAATGTCCCAAACACTTTTTACCTGCAATAAAAAATGGAGCTGTGAATAATCAACCGGATGAAGAAGGATCGCTAAATGTTTCAGAATTACTAGAAGTTTCCTCTGAATCCCAGATAGAAAAAAGGGGTACTTTGATGGTCAAATTTACATTGTCTTCTGATAGAGACAATATATTAAAGTTATTTCTTCATAAAAGATCCTCTCTCTACCTGGGACAGAAAATCCAGATGTATCCAGACGTATCCAAGACGACGCAGCAAAGGCGTAAAAGATTTTTGACCCTTGCAACTCAGGCAAGAATTCTTGGGTGCAAATAGTAATTAGGTTCCCATGTAAATGTATTATTGTTACGCTCTCCTCCTCCAGAGGGAAGGAGTTAGCAATCTGTTATCGTTCACCCCGCCAGGAGGGCAGAGTTAGTAATCTGTTAGCGAACTGCTGTTAGATGCTCCTGTAAGGGAAGGAGGTACCAATCTGTTATGGATCAACTCTCCAGGGAAGAGGAGTTGGTAATCTCTTCAATGATACTCTTCTGAGGAGAGGAGCTAACAATAGGTATATTGTACTTCACTACTGAGATAGCAATCTATCATGCCTCCGCTATGGAGTAGCAATCTGTTATATATAGGCTGCTGGCAAGTCCCAAAGAAAAAGAAGGTAGCTATCTATATAATACTTCCGAAAGCGGTGTTAGTGGTCGGTAGTGGTTGGCTCCCACAGAGTGATAGTAGTGTAAGGAATGACCACTTGGAGGGAATGGTGAATCCCTGGGCCGATGGTAGATGACAGCGCCCCCAGGAGGAGATCCTGAGAGGAACCACCAGCTAGGCTAGAATATGAAATAAACACAAATAGTTCTTTATTAAGCTGGAAGCTGAACCACCAGTGGTGGCAGTAGTGAGTCGATGTGTTCGGTAGGGCTGAAGTCCTTCTGATACTGGAATATAATCTCTGGGTCACTGAGCTGTAGAAAGAGACTAGAAGTAGTGAGTAGACAGGGTATACTGGATACAAGATGGTACACTCACAATAGCAGATGTCTTGCAATGGTCTCTATGCCACAGAGAGTCTTCGGTATATTCAGGAACAGGAGCCGTAGGCAAGCACTGGTTCCTATAAACAGTCTGTAATAAGAATTCACAATAGCTGTATATGAAATGGCATCTAGAGTAGAAGAGAGTCTGTAAAGGATTCTAGGAACATAGGCCCTCGTGCAACGAGTACCGGTTCCTATCTGCAATCTTGCCAATATAACTCTCAATTTCCATACCTGCGATAACATCTTGTGGAACGAGTACCGGATCCCGTCTTGGCAAACTGAAATCAAGAAGAGAGAGCAGAGCCCCCGTGGAGCGGGTACTCCTGGTAAGTTTGAAAAGGCCAAGCAGTGGAGAAGGATTCCCCTCGCTGACTTGGATCGTTGTTGCAAGTATCGTGGACTGCCGAAGCAAGTCCTGTTGAAATTCCTTGCTAACTCATTAGAGGTTAGCAAACAAAGACCTTTTGAAGTGAAAATGGATGATGTCTCTATGGGGGGACGCCCCCGAGGTTCGCGCCCTTGCTGATACAAGTCTGGAGCGCGCGTGTGCCCTTACGTCATCAAGAACATGGCGGATCCATAGCGTCAAGCCAGCCCGGGGACACTGGGACCAAGAGGCAGGGAGAAGCCATGGCTGCAACTGTCTGTCAGAGCCGAAGGGAGTCGCTCCCAAGGTAGAGAGGGTGGAGCGAGGGGCGAGAAGAGGCACGAACGCAACAATTATGAGGGTTAATCGGGTAAGATATATATTCTTTGATCCGGAATAATTGGAAAAATAATTAGATTCCCATCAAACCCAAGGAACTGAGCATTTTCCAACATCCTCAGATGTAGTCAGTAAATGAGTAAGATCTGTAACCTCACCTTTTTCTTACTATGGATATATATATATATATATATTGTATAGTCAAATTTTTGCTCAACTGAAGGATCTCCTTTGATTTGTTTTGTAAGAGGGTTATATGGTTTAGATTTGATTTAAAGAGTTTGGAGTAACTATAAATTTATTTCCATGTATACCCGATTTTTCTATGACGCAAGTATTTGATGTCTATAAAAATTGAAATGCATAAAAATAAAATAAAAATAAAATAATGTCCCAAACACCAATAAAATATTTTAAAACAGCAGACACAGCAAATAACACCTGAAAAATAAAACTAAAAAGGATTTTAAAAATTCACGCTCTCCATACCTGGGAACTTTGATTTCCAATTGCATTAATAATGATTCTCCACTTGACCTAAAAAAAAATTTATGGTTGATAGCGGAGTTAATTGAACTTTGATTTCCAGTCATCTCGACATTGTCATGGATTAGTGGAAGAGGGATGCATAAACGTTCTCCTCTCTTTCTTATATACACACACACACATACAAGCTCATACACACATATGCTCCCTCTCAGAGAAACTCGCAGGCGTCTCCAGCTTTTCTTTGGTTGGGATACAAGCAGCATCAGACCCTCATCTTCATTTCAGTTGCTGGAAGGTTGGAATCCACCTGCAATTTCCATTGTCTCTCACATACACACACAGCTCACATTGATACACATGCACACACTGAAGGCTGACCTCCCTCTCTTTCTTTTGCCAATAACCTCGGAGCCTCTCTTGTTCCTCTACTGTCGCTGTCACTGAGACCGCGTGGCTATTAGGGAGGCGCTGATCGCTGCTACTGGCACTGAAGTCCATTCTGCTGCCTCCTCTGTGCAGGCCCCGTGGGCTTCCAGTTCCTCCATGCTGATCTCGTACATCGTGAGATCAGCATAGAGAAAGTGCTACTCTTGCACATTCCCAAAGATAACATATGCCAATCACTAAAAATTCAAAAATTATTTTATTTTTTTACCTTTCCTGTCTGTTCTTAGTTTTCTAATTGGCTTTTTTTTCCCCACCTTCCCTTTCTTGGTCTTTTGCCAATTGCTTTCAAGGGGTCTCTTTTTTTTCTGTTTCTTCTTTATCCATCTGTCTTCTTCTTCTTTTCTTCCCTCACACACTCAGGATCTCATTCTCACATGCTGTCTCTCTCACACACACACTCAGGCTCTCATTCTCAAATACTGTCTCTCTCTCTCACAATTATACACACTGACACAGGCTCTCACACACACCACATGCTGTCTCACACACACAACTCTCAATCTCATATGTTCTTTCTCATACACACTGTCTCTCACTCTCACATGCTGTCTCACACAAACAAACAGGCTCTCACTCTCAGTTTCTGTCTCTCACACACACAGAGGCTCACATGCTGTCCCTCCGGCCATACAGGCTCTCAATCCCACACACAATCTCTCAACTCACTCTCATACACACATACTCTACATACAGGGCCTCACCTCTTGGCCTCCTCTTTGCAGGTCGCCACGAGATAGGCTCTATGGCAGCCCTGACCTTCTCAGGCTGTTGCAAGGTGGGATCCATGGTGGTCCTGCTACTGGGCCTCCTCTTCTCGGGTCTTCACGAGGTGGGATCCACGGCGGCCCTACTATAATCGTTACTGCTCCTCTGCACGTGGCCAATGCTCCTCCTCCTTCCTACCTGCATGGCTCCAGCAATGTTTTTCTTCCGGGGCTGCACAGGCAGGAAGGAGGAGGGGCACCTGGACTGAATTTTTTTTGGGCCATGGTGGGATAAGCTGCACCATGGCACCCCTGATCAAAGTGACATGCCCCCCCCCCCCCCCGGTACAAAACTGCTTCTTGCTTTTTCTGCCGTCAGTGGACTCAATCCACCGGCGGCAGAAAAAGCAGAAATATTCTGCCGCCAGTGGGATCAGGTCCACTGGTGGCAACACGGGCCTCTCCCTGCTCCCGACCCTGCCCCACTGGGTGTGCCACCCCATGCAATTGCACGGTTTGCACACCCGGTGGTGCCAGGCCTGGACCTATTGACAATTCAATGGCATATAGTGTATCAATTTTCAAAAGGCCACTTGCACACATAACGTACATTTACACATGTAAAACACAGTTTTACGCTTTTAAAAAAAATGTGGAAGTCTTGGCTTTTTTAAATGGTTGAGAGACGGTCCTGTGTATGTTGGTTGGGATGCTGTTCTCATTATTGGAAGTCAGAATAAAATGTGATTTAGAGTTGTTTTAGCCATATGAGGTATAAATGAATAGTGACCTAGAGTGATGTTTTAGTTTTAGTTGATGGCCCTAGGACATTGGACTATCCCTGTTTTTGTTTCTTTTATTTTTGTGTTATGCAATGTTGGCATGCTAGTAGCTGTTTTAAACTGCATCTAGATATGATTATAAGTACCATGTAATGTTTCTTTGCCATTTTAAATGTTTTTAGAAAGATGGAATATGGAAAATAAAGGGTACAAAGTGCTACTACATAACAGCAGATTTTTTTAAGATACTTTGAAATATTGCTTTTGTACATCAACTCTGATTACGGGCGAACAAGAAGCAAATCATCACGGCAGAGAGGAACCCTAGAAAAAAAACCAATCTGCTAGCATTATGACCTTTGTGGGTTTTACTCTACAGATGAATTGCTGGCTTTGTAGAAATGAATTCAAGTCAGGAATCCATCCAGGCAACAGACTTTACATGAGACTTGTAATTTACAGAAATATCTTTTAAGCATTTTCTTAGATAGAAACATCAACAACAGAAGAAATAATAGTTTCTCTGATTTAACTTACCAGATTTGTATTCGTACTTTGATTCCATCTACATCTATTGTCTTCATTTTGAAGTCTACCCCTATAAGAATTAAGAACAAAAACGACATATTAAACTCTATTACATCAATTAAAATATTTTCTTGCAGATTATTAGGATCCTATATCTGATATCTTAGCATAGAATAGTTTATGTGTTTATGTGCTGTAGTTGCTGCCATTTAAAATAGAAATTTTGCATTTGGTTCATTCATTTTGGATTTTACGTCTGTAAAATATTTTTATGCACGTAATTCTTGACTCTTCACCCAGAGTTATGCATATAGGGGTCGATTTTAAAACACGCGCTTGCCGGCATGCACATGTTATAAAATCAGATGGCCACGTGCATGTGCGAGCGGCGTGCACAGGGGGGGTGAATTTTCCGTAAATATGTACGGCGACACAATCAGGCCTCCCCCAGTTCCCTCCCAGTCCACTCCAATTAAGGAGCGGACTGTGAGGGAACGTTCCTACCCCCTGCCTAACCTTCCTTGCCTTTCCCCTCTTTACCCCGACTCCTAACCCCTACCTACCTACCCGAAATTTTATTATTTTACGACTTACTGCTCCTCCAGAGCAGAAGTATTTTACGAGTGCCAGCCGGCTAACGGCGCGCGCTTCCCAGCCGCTGTCCCGGCCAGCCTCTGTCCCACCCTGTCCTGGCCTGCCCCTTTTTTCAGGGACTGGCACTTGTGCGCATAACGGGGTTTACGCTCGTGGCTGGGCCTGTTATAAAATGTGTGCGGCGCACGCAAGGCCCAGCCACGCACGTAATCCACGATATTTGCGTGTGTAGCCCTTTGAAAATTAGGCCTACAATTTCTGTTTTACACACACACAAAAAATTACAAGCCTAAAATCCGAAACTAATGAATCAAATGCACATCCCTAATTTAAAATACTAAAGAATCATTGTGTAAAATGCCACCTAATGTGTCTAGAAAGGCCTTCTTTCCTTATTACTATTTTCATTAAATAGCAGCACTCAGGCACAATAGAACACAAAGGCACTGCACAAAGGTACATGAAAACCAATAATTAACATATAAGTCTAATAATACTTGATTGCACTCCAAGACATAAAGTGCACTTATTGTTAACGATTAGCAATCTGTTTCAGGAACTGATACACAGGATATTTATTCCAAGCAAAAAACATCAAGTGCTTCCACAAACTAATATGTGTGTTCTGTATCAGTCTTCTTGAACTAGGTGCCAACAGGTCAGATCACTCTGGAGTTTGTTTCAATATAGTCATGTTTCTCAGTGAATAGTATACCAGATCCAGAGCATTGCAACTAGGATGCTAGAGTGTAAATGGACCTGATTTACTAAGCTTTTTTTTCCATAGACACAGAATGGGAGAAAAGCCTTAGTAAATCAGGCCCTATAATTTATTAGCTATTTTTCAGATACAGAAAATTGATTGAACCTTTATTTCATTTATTTGTTTCTTAACTGTTTTCAAAACTAATGCTCAAAATGGTTTACAATAATAAAACAGAATATACAATATTTCAATAAATTACAAAACAATAAAATGTCACAAAACATAAACAGCACAAAAATATCAATCACAGATACAACAAACATGAAACATATCAAACCAACCAGGACAAAAGGAGCCTGTAACGTCCTAACTACTGCAACTTAAAATACTATTAACAGATGCCATTGTACTATCAAATTTCCTACATAGCACAGAATACTAGAATAACCAAGATTTTAAAGTTTGTCTAAAATTCATAATACTGTATAATTAGGATGTGTTCTCAATTTTTTTAAGCTGTTAAATTATTTAATTTTATGTTTTGGTGTATTTGTATATTATGTTATTTGAGATATTTTATTATGTAATTGTGAAATGTTAATATTTTTGTAAATCCGACCAGAGTCCTATGTGAAAGGACAGTATTTATTTATTTATTTATTTATTTGTTTATTTATTTAAAAGTTATATACCGCTTTTACAATATAAAAATTAATCAAAACGGTTTACATATAAAACATACATAATAGATATAACATCTCAAACAATATATTGTAAAAACTAAAAACAACAAAACATACGAAAAAAAATAAAAATTACTAATAAACTAAAAATAATATCTAATCTAGTATTCAGCACCAAACCGCATAAGTATATTTAAGTAGAGTTGATGGGTTGATGGAGGAAGATAAATGAAAAGAAAAAAACAGAGTTCTTTGAGGAGCTAATTCTACAGTCTAGGGATCTGTAAAGGAGAAACATTGATTCGTCAGTCAAATCTAATCTTTTTTGCTTAGGGTTCAGATAACAAATTCTCATTTGATCTAATACTTCCAATTAATAATAATACAATTAATAATAATACAATAACTAATAATTAATAATTAATAATAATTAATAATTAATAATTAATTATTATAAATAATTATTAATAATTAATTATTATAAATAATTATTAATAAATAATTATTAATAATGATAATAATAAATAATTATTAATAAATAAATAATTATTAATTATTAATAATTAATAATAATAAAAAATAATTAATTAATAATAATACAATAATAATACAATTGATCTAATACTTCCAAGCCACCCCTAATCTCCATCTACACTATGGTTGACCTTATCTTCTATCGTTTTACTTGTGTGAATTAATAACCTGTCCTTTCTCTTCCTTCTAAGCCAAGTTCTTATCACCTTGTTATATGTAACTGCCTTTTCAGCACCATTGTTATAGTTATGTTTACTTTGCACCCCTGTTTTATGTGAACCAGCATGATGTGACTGATGTCTTGAATGCCGGTATATAAAAATCTAAAATAAATAAAAATAAATAAAATATTTGTGAGCATATCTTCTGCCCATTCCTTCATAATCTTGAATTCCCTTCTATCACCTCCAGGCCCATATTTCCAGTTAGGCATAGTAACATGTGTCTAGAGGCTCCTGGACCTTCATGCACACCAACCTCCCCAGCCAGAGGTGTCTCCCTGAATCACAAGTGATATCATGGAAATGCCAACTGCAGTGGACAAAGAAGAAATTGCATTTTTTGTAGGGGATCTCCTCTCTTGCTCTTGGGAATCTTTGGAGGTACGCCCAGGCCTTGGAGTGTGAGAGCTGTAATTCTGGTCCTAATCATCATCACTTGCAAGCTTTCCTTTCCTACTGATATTTGAATTCCCTAATATAATCTTTAAAAGTCCAGATCCTGACCTTTCTAGCAACCCAAATTCTTGTTGCAAGTATAAGGAGCTTGAATATAGGCATTTTTAGGAAGATGATTGAACTGAATATTTATGAAAGCGTTAATGAGTGGAATTACTGTTCACAAGTTTCAAACTTATGCTAATTTAACCATTTTCTTCATGTGCTACCCTGTGTAGAGTATATGCACCTGCACTTTTCTGTGCAACCATTGATCAGATACATTTTGACACAGACTTCTTGTTAAACATTTTGGGGTAGATTTTTAAAAACTGTGCGATCGCGTACTTTTGTTTGCGCAGCAGGCGCAAACAAAAGTACGCTGGATTTTATAAGATACGCGCATAGCCACGCGTATCCTCTAAAATCCTGGATCGGCGCGCGCAAGGCTGCCGATTTTGGGCAGGCGGTGCGCGCCGAGCCACGCAGCCTGCCTCCGTTCCCTCCAAGGCCGCTCCGAAATCAGAGCGGCCTCGGAGGGAACTCTCTTTCGCCCTCCCCTCACCTTCCCCTCCCTTCCTCTACCTAACCCACCCCCCCGGCCCTATCTAAACCCCCCCTACCTTTATCCATGGATTTACGCCTCCCGGAGGGAGACGTAAATCCACGCGCGCCAGTGGGCTGCTGGCGCGCTGAGACCCGACCCGGGGGCGGTTCCGGAGGGCGCGGCCACACCCCGGAACGCCCCGGCCCAAAACCACGCCCCCGGGCCCACCCCCGAAACGCTGCGTCCCGCCCCCAAAACGTCGCGTCGTTCGGCCCCGCCCCCGACACGCCCCCAACATGCCCCCGTCCTAAAACCCCGGGACCTACGCGCATCCCGGGGTTCTGCACGCGCCGGCGGCCTATGGAAAATAGGCGTGCCGGCGCGCAAGGCCCTGCTCGCGTATATCCGGGTGGATTTACACAAGCAGGGCTTTTAAAATCCGCCCGTTTGGATGTAATTATGTAAGCACCAAACATACTGTTTCCAAAAGTGTTTGCCAGATAGGTATGTAGCCTCACCTTCCTTGGGTCTCACCTTCCCAGCCCTGGAGAGTATTAGTCCAGCTCTGCCAGGATAGAGGATCACTCAGAGTCTCTAGGTACTGGGGGCTAGGGAACAGGATCACTGGAAACACCCAAACTGGGCTGAGGACAATCCCATAAAAAATCCATCGACTAGACATTAATTAAGCTCCAAAAAACAGAGGGGTTCATATTCAGCTGCTGTCAGCTAAGCTACATAGCTGTATAAAACTATCTGGCTAACTAAGCCTGTATATTCAGTGATTGGGTGCACTGCTGAATATACCTAGGTATCCTAAAGTCTATTAAGCTAATTTTAGGACAGGTCTATGGCATGACCAGGTCTTAGCTGAATATTGGCATTAGCTGGATAAATGAACTTATTGAGCTTACTCAGCTCCTCCCAGTTACGCACCCCTACCCCCCCCCCCCTCCAGAATGCCTGTAACTTATCCAGCCAAATTAGCCGTATAATAAGTTATCTTGATAGAATTTATCTGGATAAGTTCCCAAATGTTCTTTTATCTGGATAATTTCTGAGTTATCTGGCTAATTGCTTCTCAATATAGTTTACTTTTAAACATAAGTAGTTCAACAACAGAAATATCAGATTCAGTTCACAGTCCAGTTTCAGTAACCAGTTCAGGAAAACACTAGTCAAATCTCAAAAACACAATCCACTCTCTTCCAACCTCTAATTCCATCATGGTTACTCTTCTTTTCTATTTTCCTAGGTCCTCTATGGTCCCTGATGAAACAAAGTCTCTTTGTAACTTTTTCTCCCCAAAGGCTTTTAGCAAAATTTCTTTTCACAATTCATTTACCCATACCATATTCAGAATGGCTCCCAGCACCCGCTACTGAAGGCAGATGCAATTCCCTACCCCTCACTGATCATCCACACAGGCACCACTTTCCTTTAGGTCCTACCAGCCTCCACTGCAACTTCTCTCTATTACTTCCAATCAGCTTCTTACTCTTCTCCAGCCTTTGGGCATCTTAGACTCTATTTCCCTCCTTAAATTCCCAGAGGTCCATATTCAAAAGCATTTAGCTGGATAAATCAGAAGTTATCTGACTAAATAAAGATTTGGCACTTATCCAGCTAAAATGTGGCCAGATAATAAGTTACTGTGAAAAACGTTTGTGTGTGTACTATTACTGAGCTTTTGTATTTTTAATAAAAAAATTTTACACCTACACGAACTGTGGAGTACTCTTTATTAATTATAACCAGAAAAAAAATTTTTGTAGAGGGGTTGGAAGGGTCTCATATAATCGTGTAGGCAACCCTTCCTCATTTGGCATGTTATATTCATAGAACCGCCAACCTCCTCCGTTTTTTTTTGTGCCCTTCTGTGCAAATATTATATTTCAAAACTTCAATAATTTCTACTATGTTTAGAATGACATCCAGTACAAAATGACTCAACTAGATGCAGGTTATTCTTTGTTGTTTTCAAATACCACGGCACCACCATTGATATTCAATCAACTATGATCTCTGATCCTTCTCTTGTGGAGAACTAACTCTATTCTTATTGCTGTATATCAGATCACAAGTTATCAATATCCCAACATGTACATGTTTCGGATGCGGATGAGTCCTTCCTCAGGGGATGTTCCGGCGAGTGATGTTTAAACCCGCTTCTTAACGTGGTGCCCCGCTCCAATTTCCTGGTATGTCTACTCCATTGGTTGGGAGACTTTGCTGATAGCAGTCCTTACTGATGGCAGTCCGGATGTCAATATGAGACCCTTCCAACCCCTCTACAAAAATTTTTTTTCTGGTTATAATTAATAAAGAGTACTCCACAGTTCGTGTAGGTGTAAAAATTTTTTATTAAAAATACAAAAGCTCAGTAATAGTACACACACAAACGTTTTTCACAGTGAGTGAACCTTTTTGGTTCCTTTTTGATTTTTTGGATTATTAAACACTGTGTATGTGGCATTGATACATTCAGATAATAAGTTAGCCAGCTAGGATTTAGATGGATAAGGGGTCATTTATAGCAGTAGAGGAGGACCAGAAGGCTCATCTGCATACTGCTCCCAGCATCCCCCGAGAGAGGCATCCAGAGGTCACTGCAAGCAATCCAGGGATTGACTTCCACAGCCCCAGTTCCAGAGGCCCCGCACCCTTTGCAGTAGAGGAGGACCGGAAGCACGCGCCATTAGGCACGCGATGCTCAAACCCTTCAATTAACTAAGTGAAGATTACTTTAACGGTGGTTAGAGAGGATTGGTAATTATAGTTTTCGGAAACGTTTGGACTTATAAAAGTTTGGTGAAAGGTGAAATAGAGGGATATATTCTTTAGAGTTTGTGTGCCTCTGAGGTAATAAGCAAGCTAGAGATAGTTAATTCTAGTGTATCTTTCCTACCCACTCAATCCTTTATTTTTAGGCATGAGACACTTTCTCATTAAAAATCAATCAGTGTCATCTAAATCATACTATTGTACCTGCCCTTATTGCAAGTTTAATCATCCCCTTGTAGGACACTAGCTGATTAATTAGTAAATTCACCTGTAAATTTAAAGTACTCTCATTCCAACTCCCTTAGTATCCTAAACTTAACTAGGAACTTAATAAAACTAAGATGAAGGCAGCAGTCCAGCAGCAAGAGGGGGGCTTTCCAATCTTTTACATTGAGTGTCACATGTATGATTTTTTACCCACCGGTGAGAGATTGTATGTGTGCACTCGGTGCAAAGATCTCCTGCCTCTCAGGGAACGAGTCCAATCTCTGATGGCTAGAGTAGCAGATTTGGAAGAGCTGAGGCAGACAAAGAGGTACATTGATGAGACCTTCAGGGACATAGTAGCCAAGTCCCAAATCCAGTCTGGCAGACCCAGTGCTGCCTTGGATCAGAAAGATCTCCCAGTAGGAGAACATCACCCTGGTATAGCAGGAAGTGATCCTGTAACAAGGACCTGCTCTCCAGCTGATGTATTGTCCTCTCACACTGAGGACAAATCTCCCAAGGCTACTGCCCAGGAGGGAAGGGTTAGGCCAGCCATCATGGTTGGTGATTCAATTATTAGAAATGTAGATAGCAGGGTGACTAGTAGACGTGAGGACTGCCTGGTAACTTGCCTGCCTGGTGCGATGCTGGCAGACTTCATGCGTCACCTAGATAGGATTATAGACAGTGCTGGGGAGGAGCCGGCTGTTGTGGTACATGTGGGCACCAACAACATAGGAAAATGTGGAAAAGAGGTTCTGGAAGCTAAATTTAGAATTTTAGGTAGGAAGCTGAAATCCAGAATCTCCAGGGTGGCATTCTCTGAAATGCTTCCTGTTCCATGTGCAGGTCCCCAGACGCAGGCAGAGCTCCAGAGTTTTAATGCGTGGATGAGTCGATGGTGCAGGGAAGAGGGATTCAGTTTTGTAAGGAACTGGGGAAATGTTTGGGGAAGGGGGAGACTTTTCTGAAAGGATGGGCTCCACCTTAACCAGAGTGGAACCAAGCTGTTGGCACTAACATATATAGCCTATATGTAAAATGTAGAACTTTCCAGACTGTATGGTTCATCTGCAGTGCAAGAAGGTGTGAATGCAGTGTGAGTGACAAGGGGTCTAGTCCAATAAGAAGATGTATCCGGGTAAGTATAAAAGGTACTGTTTCACAAGGGTTAAAGGCTTTGTCACTGAGGAAGGGGAGTATCTGGATAGAGCAACTTTTAAACTATAACAAAGGGGAAAGCTGACAGTCACTCAGCAGTGCATGGTTTGGAGAAATGTATCCTTGAAGGATATTAATGAAACAGGAGAGATAGGGCATCCCAACAGAGAGGTTCCAATAAAAGCAAACGTAGTCCATGTGCCTATATGTAAAAATTCACCGAAGCTAATGATTTCCAAATTATCCCTAACAACTGAAAAGCAGGTTGTCAATACACAGCAAACAACTATCCACCCCAGGGAGGGCAGAAAGACTGGACATAGAATCTGCTGTCATTAATCTATCTGAATATCCTTTGACACCTCTGCAACAGAAGGTTTTGGATAAAGGATTAAATTTTGTAGTATCCCAAAACACGATCCATTCCAAACTGCCATCTAATGGCCAATAGTGCCATAGGTAGAGAGTAAAATAAATAATCTTCTAAATAATACCATAAACTGCTTTTCTCAATAAGTATTTACTGTGTTCTGTACTTACATAAATGAAAAATGTCCAGTTTTAAAAAAAGCCATTAGGCAAGGGATTATATTGTTGAGACACATCTAGTTAATATCCCAACTCATTTTACTCAGCTATTGATTCATACTCTTACAGCTGTAACATAAAAGAAAAAATACATGACTAATTCCTGTACCATCAACTATGAGTCACACTACAGGTGAACCAGTCAATGAAACCAATAGTTCAATGCTAACAAAAGATCATAATATATTATGAGGTGTAAAGTGGCATACAGCAAAAAAAGACAAAATGTAGTCGGCATGGCAAGGGTAAATGCAGAGTATATTAAAGAAAGGGAAAGAAAAGCAGAACATAAAATCCACCATGTGCTGCAAAATATGCTTGCAACAAATGCACTGCATAGGGATCAATAAAGCTATCAATAAAGATGGTCTTTTTAAACTTCACATTTTAAAAAAACTTAGACCGTTTCTTCATTCTGGGGATTTTCGCACAGTGCTTCAGGCTCTGATTTCTCCAAAGTTGGACTATTGTAATGCGTTATTGTTAGGAGTACCAAATGTCACTCTTCGCCCTTTACAGCTACTTCAAAATGCAGCAGCCCGCCTTTTGTCTAATAGGAAGAAATTTGATCATATTACACCAGTTCTGATAGAACTCCATTGGTTGCCGATTCATGCAAGAATTCAATACAAATGTCTAACTCTTATTCATAAGACAATATATGGGGATCATTCCGAATGGCTTAATGCCTCTCTCAGGATCCATACTCCGGTTAGAAATTTAAGATCTCTGGGAAAAGCATTGCTTACAGTTCCTTCTCCAAAAGCGGCACATTTGAATTCAGTTAGAGATAGGACTTTGTCTTTGGCTGGTCCTAAAATTTGGAATTCCCTTCCTGTTGATATTAGAACGGAAACTTGTATCCAGAAATTTAAGAAATTGATAAAGACTTGGCTATTTGAACAGGCTCTTTTAGAGTCAAGTTGAGTTATTTAACATCTTAGATTCTCTTATTGATTATATAGAATTTTAGTGTTATTGTTTTTTAAGTTAAATTAATCTATTTTTAGATTTTTTAGTAATATTTTATGTTTTAAGATGTACTATATGTGTATTAAATAGACTTAGAAATGTCTTTTATAGAGATTATAAATGTATGATGTATTTTATTATTGATGTTAATTGACAAAAATGTGCGTCTCTATGATCGTATAGATCTGTATTGACGTTTTACTCTGTTAACCGTCTTGATTTCTTTTTGAGGAAAGTCGGTATATAAAGATTTGTAAATAAATAAATAAATAAATAAATCAATAGTACAAATCTCACCTGAAAATGACAGTAAATTGTGTGATTTCTACTAGTTGTAGAGCAATATTGTACCATATTTCTTTACATTTTCTTAATAAATTAAGCCATGTCTCTGAATTAATTTCTGTGTATATAAATTGTATGGCAGGACAGATTCATTACTAATCCAGTCATGACTGCATGTCTAAAATCAGTTCCATTTTTAGAGAGCCTTCCAAAGATGGTGGTCACAGCAGAGATGGCATATAACACATCTGCTAATCAAACTCAAAGGGCTTAATATCTAAAACAATGTTCCCATTCGCTTACATGGGGAACCTCCTACGCCCTTCCACCCACCTGGTGCCACTTTGGCTATTTCGCACTATTGTCTTCTGGGACCTACCTGCCTCACATGGTCCAAACCACAAAATGGCTGGAGTGGTTCCAGGATGGCAGAAGGGAGTTAAAAAGTTCTTTGTGCAGGTTAGTGGAAACATTGATCTAAATGTGTTTAACTCATCCTGTACTTATGGCAAAAGACTATTGAAAATGTGACCAAGAATTTGTGGCAAACATATATTAAAGGAAATAGAAAAAAAAACCTGTGAGTAAATATCTCAGCTGGGACTACAGCCATCAACCAATCTAGAAGCAAAAACTACCAATCAGTCAAGGGGACAACCCTCTGTTCGTTAAGCTGTAAATTCTGTTATCTTTATCAGCTGTAGTTTTCACTTACTACTGGAGGAAGGAGGGTTTCATCACAATATGGCTGTGAACTTAATTAATACCCTTTTTAATTAGATTGTTTCCATCTTAAATCAGATCATGAGCCACTTAACCATGCTTGAGGGGAAATATATGAGCCACAGTCAAGATTTTCTGACCCTTTTTTGACCTGGCAGCTCTCTCCTGTTCCTTTGTACTTCCAACTAAATAGGAACCAGAGCTGGAATCTGGTGCCATGAGCCTTTATTCGCAGCTACTCAGGGAGTTTTCCCTCTATTTTATATTCTGACCTATTTTGAAACACCTGCAGTGCATAACGAATCTCTATTGAGGATGGGACTCACAAATGGATATCAGAGACCAGAAAAGCCAGTAACCAATATAAATCTTCCAATGGTACTGACATGGATAACAATTAAATTATCTTTGCTACTAATTTCCAACATGCTGTGTCCTACTGCTGCAGCTGGTCCTACCTTCCCTCTACTAATGGCTGGAACAGCATGCATTGCTTGCCTGATTGGTTCAGGAGCATTATTAAGTTAACCAACCCCTAAATCCTAAGCACCTCTTTGAAGTATGCTCAGAAGAAAATCTCCTAGCGCCTTGCATACCTCAAGCATGGAATCAGTCCTTGGGCCTGGCACAGGAACAGACATCATACATCTTACTAGTCATATTTCTGCAAGATAAAGATTCTATAATGTGCTTGCATATATGTAGCCCCTGTCCTGGTTATTGCTTGGGACATGAGGGTACACGGGAAGGGTCACAGACTATGCAAGGCCCCATGATCTCCCAGGGTTTCCACAAAGAGGGGAAAAGCAAGTCTTTTCAAGATCCATAGGGCATTGGTCTCTCTGGAGCTCTCCTGCACACCAAAAATCACACTTCACTCCAAAAACTCTTGTTCAAAATAAAGTCTTTATTGCAAACTGGTGGCAGGAAACAAAGTCCAACAGTGCACTAAATAGTGCATCACACTGTACACAAAGTCAAAAAATACAGAAACACAAATTTCAGTCTCTTCCACATACTTCTTCCCACAAGGATAAGCTCTATGGGGCAGATACCCTTCCAACCTAGGCCCTCCCAGTACCTTTTTGGTGATCAAATCTTCCTCTCTGTTCCTCTATCTTTTGGCTCTTAGTGGAATCTCTGGCTGCTGGATCTAGTCAGTCAGCACGCCTGGAGATTTTCCCGGGGAAGGCTGCTTCTCTCTGGAACCTCCCAAGACATTTCTCTCTACTGCATTCTGTTTCTAGAATAATCCCTCCTTTCTATGGGGTCCTCAGATGCAGTTTCTTTGCACAACCCTTCTCTCTGGATTCTCTGGAGTCCAGGATCTTACCCCTATTGAGCTCTGTAACTTCTCTTTCCTTTCAGACACCCCTTGCCCTATCCTTGTGGAGGGACAACCTACCCAAGGAGAGACGCCTGTCCCCTCAGCCTTCAGCTGAGGTTGAACTCCCCAAGTCACATGATCACAGGACTTCTATTAGATCGCAAATTCCTCCAAAATTGGAGTGGTACACTACACTAACACACCTACAATACACTGACCTCACACATAGGGACAGGATCTGGATGGAGACCTCTGACTCACACTGATAACTGGAAGACCTGTTGAGGACACAATTGCCATTTCACTAAAGGGCAAATACTTCTAGTAAAGGGCAGATTTTGGCTTCTCCTTTATATATTCAGTAATTAAATAAATCTCTGTAAGTACATTTTTAAATGTTGCACACGTAAAAATTAGCAGTTGTATTCATAAAATAGCATATACGCGACTGCATGCTGTTTTAAAAACCACAACATACATGTGTAAATCAAGGTCTGTCAGCAAATTTGCATGTGTAAAAAAGGGATGGACCAGGGTCATTCCAAGTACAGGCAAATATTTAAGTGAGTGCCACATGTGCCAAAGTGACACATGTAAGAATTTTACTTGCATATATTTTCTTCTGCTCAATATCTGGTGTAAGTGATCATAAACATCTTAAAAGTGAAAAAAATGACTGGGTAGAGGGCTGTGTGAAATGATGGGGACTTCAGACTGAAGAACCAGGGGGCTTTCTATGAGTTGCAACTGGACTGGGTGAACTGGTAGACTAATTGGTAAAATTGGTTATTTTATTGTGGTGTGTACGTCATAAAATCCTCTGAGTTACACGCGTAAAAGCAGACCACTGAGGGGAGAGGGGGGAGATAAAAGCATCTAATTAATAGGGATGTGTACTCATTAGAAATGAAATAAGAAATGAAAACAAAATTTCCTATTTCATTTCTTTCTCAAAACAAAATGAAAATCCAACGAAATTTTGTTGGGTTTCACATTTCATTTTTAAAACAAACAAACAAACAAAATAAAAGTCACCCATCAGACCTAGGCCTGAGGCCAGAGCCTAGCCTAGGAAATAGGCTGAGGACCAAAGCAAGGCCTGTGACCTATGCTAGAGCACAATCCTGTGATCTCAGCCTAGGCCTGGGCTTGACGCCGGGACCTCGTCGGAGATGTGAGCAAAGGCGCAGACTCCAAACCTTTTGCTGGGGCGGAGAAGCTTCCCAGCCCTCACTTAGGGGTAGATTTTAAAAGGTGCGCGCACGCATCCATGTGTGTGCAGTTCCCAGCGCATGCACATGGAAGTATGGATTTTATAATCCGCACGCACATGTGCTGGCGACGTGTGCAGTGGGGGATTTTTAGTAAATTACGTGCAGCAACGAAATCGGGCCTTCCCCCGTTCCCTCCCAGTCCACTCCAGCTAACGAGCGGACTGGGAGGGAACTTCCTTACCCCCTACCTAACTCCCTCCCTCTTCTGCTCTCCTCCCCATACCCTAAATCCTTCCTATCTGTCCTTTTTTTTTGTTTTTGAACTTCAGGGCCGGAGCTGAAGTAAGTTGTGCACGCCGGCTGGCAGCCCACACGCAAGGCATCAGGACAGCATACAATAGCGCTGACCCAGCCCGCCCCCCCCCCCCCCAACCCCGCTCCTCACCACCCAGACAACGCCCTTCAGTCCGCTCCTTTTTAAGGGCCCGGCCCTTGTGCGCATATCACAGTTATGCGTATGGTCGGGCCCTTTTGAAAATGCGCACAGCGTGCAGGGCCCAGCCATGCACATAGCTGCTGGAATGTGTGCGCATGGCCGATTTAAAAATGTAGCCATTATCTTCTCAGTCAGGAATCTTGACACTGTCATCCAGGCACTGGCCCGACACAGAGGCCCAGCATGAAGGCCACGTCCTGTTGCCAGAGTCTCGGCATACGCCCAGACCCAGGACGTTGGTGTACAAGAGGACGTTGGTGTACAAGAGGATGTTGGTGTACAAGACCTGAATCCTGAGGCCGGATTCAGGTCTTGTACACCAACGTCCTCTTCTTTCTTCTTTAAATTGATGGAGTTTGCTGGGGACACACCAAAATTACTGGTACCGTCCACCTCAGCAAATGGCACCAGTTTGGTGTACTGCCATTTCACTTGAAACGGATCCCCATTTGAAGCTAATAGGAAAAGGAAATTCCACAATAAACACATCAGTGTACTTCCACAATTTCAAAATAGTGCATCTTTTGCTGAAGGCTTAAATTTCCTGTGTAACCCTCCCCCACCCTGACAGGGCATATAAATTATTGAGAGGTCTGGCACTTATTGCAGTTAAGGGCCTGTCTCTCCTTGAGAGTTCAGAAAAAAAAGTTAATCAGATGGTGTAGTGGACCAGCTCAAGGCAGCTAGGATGTACACTCTGATTTTTGTTGGGAACATCATCTTGTAAAATTGTGAAAGCAAAGGAAGGTTCTTATGTATGTTAATGCATATTAAGCATTTGATAGTTTTTTCCAATCTCTCTCACCAGATTTAGAACCCCACATTTATAGTCCTAAATTCCTCCTTTAAGAAGATCCAACTTCCCACTCTTTTAAAGGAAACTGCTTACAAAACCATTAGACAAATATGTAACCCTACCTTCGCCAGGGGCTACCTTCCCAGCCCCAGAGAGCCATTGGGTATGCTCATCCGGGGCCAGGGGAATTCAGTCTTTGGGTTCCATGGGTTGGGGATGACTCACCTGCAAGGCTAACTGGGCAGAGTTTATTAGAAAAGATAAATCAATGTCCACACAAAAGTTGGTACTCCAAACAGAACTAGTTTACTCAAAAGTTTTGATTCAGCAAAAATAAACAAACTTGAAAATCCACAGAAAAACAGTCCAAAAACAGCTGAAAAAAAGCAGTTCCAATACAAAAACAACACTGTCTCAATCTCCTCCAAAATTATTCTCCTCCAGCCATATCTCTAGGCATCAAAAATCTTCCCCAGGCTCTTTGTGGGTTACAGAAAGTTAACATAGCCTTTAGTAGTTCCTTCAGTGCTCGCACTCTGCTGACCCAGAAAAATCCTCCCTTTATAGTAGGCAGATAAATGCTCCAGGTCTAACTCCTGAATATCCCACAGGAAAGGTTCTCTTCTTTCCTGAGACACTCCAAGAGACTGGAAAGGCAGGCCAGAAACCCTTCTCCTCATAGTTCCTTTCTTTCTAATAGATCCTTTACTTCTTCAGACTCACAAAACTCCCAAGACTCCACAAAACCCTCACAAATACTCCAACAACTCCCGTAGACTCCTCCAAAAAATTGCCCATAAAAACTCCTGCTGTGCCTCATGTGAAACACATTTTATACCATCCAAAATGCTATACCCTGTCGGAGAAGTATCACCTTGCCATTCAAGTTAATGGCTTTATACCCCCTTGAACTTCCTTTGAACCTCCTTTGCCAGAAAGTTCACATCCTTTAGAATACCCTCTGTCCTTTTAGTGACCTCTTCTAACCAGAAACTTCTCCACTGTAAAGGGTAGGGCATACTCCAGCTAACCTTTACTCTCTTACCAACTTTTCAGGCTGAAAGATTCCTTATATTTCAGCATAATTTACACTTTACTAGCATTTAGAGATCAAGCAGGGACCACAAATAACTTCTGGAAATTTCTCTCTCTAGGTTTAAAAGACATTACCCTATATCATTGACCTCTCAGTACTCTTGTTGCCATCTGGTGGAAATTCAACAAAATTGCAGGGCTCTCATGATTTACCCACAACATCCAGACTTGAACAACTTTTTACATTTCTAGGCAGAAAGGCAAACTCCCCAGAACACACACAAATGCTAAGGGCCTATTTGGAGGGCCTGTCACATTCTCCCCCACTTTAAAAGGTTTGGTCTGTCAAATCCCATAGACTACCCACTTTATATTTTATGGAGATACAACAAATCCTTGTTAAACTCATTCCCCAATCTGCCAGGTACCCCAGAAAATTTGCAGTATTAGACTCCATGAAGAATTCCAGCATCATTCCCAGAAATGTCATTCCCCAACAGCTTCCATCATCTTCTTCCAGTTTCCACCATCTTCTAATCAGGCCCAGGATTTAGGACCTACAAAAACACATAACTTCCTTTCCCACTGTGCTCATAAGAGAAAATACCAAATATGCATTTCTTTAGGGTAAATTAATTTCTGCTTTTGTAGTGTTACAGATTATAGCACATGCACGCCAAATTGCCTCTGGGTGGGCTGATCCAATACCCTTGAGGTAGACCAAAAACATACATCTTTTACTTTTTTCACAATTCATTCCTGGGGGAAGGAAGGACCACCAACCCACCTCTCAAATGTCTGGAAACCACAATTTGGTTACAAATACTTTTTCATATTAGGACATCTATGGAAACCCTTCCAACATCCATCTAGCTCTTGAGAGAACACTGTCTCTGAATACTGCAGGTGCAGGCAACTGTCCTGGAGAATAGGCCATTAGCTCAGTTCAATCCATGTCATTAGCAGGGTCAATCCTGAAGAAATTGTCGCAAATATCTTGATGTTAAACAAATCCAGAAAAGGACACAAGGGCCATAAGTTTTATGGACATGAGCCCAACTGAGGAGGCGGGCATTACTCATGATCTTGCCATCATATCCCATGAAGTACATAGTCCTCAGCATCTTAATCAAGAGGAACTGGCTTTACAGGGTTATTTCAATAACATCAAATCAGACAATGCAGTAGAGGCAAACATGGTCAACAGTGGTCAGGGTCAGGTTTCTGGATCACTTCTTCTGAGTATGGGTGTCTTACCAACCAATGAGTGTGAACAGGTTCTTCAGACGAGTCTTCAGATATCAAATTGATGTACATCTTGACATTGTTGGGCTTCAAAGTCATTACAGTACATATGTGAGCTCAAGCAAAGAGTTCAGCCATTCATCAGACATCAATCTGGTAACCTCCAAGTTCCACATGAGCCACTGTTGGTGAGTGTCCTCTTAACCAAACCCCCAACTCATGTATAACAAGACTAGCCATGGACAATGGTAAAAAAAAAAAACCCTCCATGTCCAAGCAATCTGGCTGCACTTGGAAGACTCCTTTTTAACAAATCCATGTAGTTTCCAGTAATTGGGTTCAACTACATACTTAACTCATGGTAACCCTCTGAGCCAGCCTCTCCCCATAGCAGACCCATCATGCCTGGAGTCTTCTTGTGAGTGGTTAGTGAGTTACTAACATTCTCTCTTGTCTTTCCCCTCTCATGTACATCTCATAGCAATAATGCTCGAGTTTCCACGGCTCAGCCACTTTAGCCTGGTGCAACAGGGATCTGGCACCACCAGTCCTCCAACGGAAACTCATGTATTTTCAGGCCTGTCGTGTTAACTTCAATCACTAATGATTACTATATTGTGGACTATTTTATGAGAGAAGTTCATCAAATGGTCCATCCAGTCTGCGGGGCAGACTGAATGGGCCATTTGGTCTTTTTCTGCCGTCAGTTCTCTGTTTTTATGTTTATACAATAGTCTGGCAAAGGCCATGTTGTTGCAGAGGACAACTGCAAAAACCCTTTCAATGAGCCTATTGGACCTGAAGCCTGATCCAGCCTAGACCACTTTGTTCCAGGCTCTTCCAAGAGCGTTCCACCCTCAATAGGGGCACAGTGAACACTCAAAGTGTCCTCATTTTTTCCATTGGAGCCTCCCCAGCTCCATTCCTTATCAGTGGTTCCTCTGTGGCCTCCACTATCATAGCCAGTAACACTGAACTTTAGCCATATGACATTCTCTTCTCAGGAAGTGGGTACAGTAGGCCTCATGCTTAGATCCTCTGAAAGGAAGGAGTTAGACAAACTAGACCCCAACCCCAGACTCATTTTTCCCCACTGATCACCCCAGTGCCATTTTAGGTACTCACTGAGCCTGGTACAGAATTCACCTTCCTCAGATCTACATAGGCCCCACATGCCTCTTGGTAAGAACAGCAATTTGGAAAAGCAGTACATTTCAGAGCATTTGTTATTTGCACATGATGGTAAAATGTGAAAAGAACATATTGATGTGATGTGATTCAAACATTTTCATAAATGGTGTTATAATTTTGATATATATGTCATTGTACTTATATTTCAAATACTTTTCTGATATTTGTGTTTTTAAAGGTGTGAATGTTGAGTGATTGAGGTTTTTAGATATAGGTTGTATATGTTCTATGAAGCTGTAATAATAAAAGTTCATAGAACTTTTCTATGTATGTAGTGAATCTTTTGACTCTCATTCAGTGGATTTTCATGTAACTTTATATTTTGAGAGTCATATGCAATTCTACCCGCATTAATTGCATTTTCCTTTTAGGGTAAAACACTCCTCATGCTTCTGGACTCGTCATTGGTATTGATCACTTCCTGGTGAAGTCTTCTGCCAAGCTTGCAAGGAAACTCTTCCTCTGCTTCCTCTTGATGGGCTTCAGATTCATGAAGCCTCAGAAGGACTTTCTTCTCCCATTCTGGTACGAAAGTCCTTGTAATCCTTTGTATTCCGCTCTCAGGTGGCTATCTTGCTCCCCTTAACTTCTGTGGAAGAAGTTCTTGTCACTGTGCAATAAATAATACACATATAAAAAAAAAACAGCAAAACACTCCAAATTGTCACAGTTGGCACAGTGCTGCCTCTGGGTCCCTGTTGGTGCACCAATTTTATGTAACTCACTCTCCCACCCATGTCCCGAATGGGGCACATAAAAGGTTGTAGCTGATGGCCAGTCTCTCAGACAGGGCTCAAAAAAAAAACCAGTCAAACTGATGGTATAATGAACCAGCCAAGGACAGATAGCATGTACATACTTATTTTGAGCTGTGACAGGGAAACCACCCCTGGAGTTTCTTCTCTGTGAACTTAACCTCTGTCTATCTATCTAGTATCACATTCCCCAATTAATTCCACACCAAAGTATATGTCAGAGCACTTAAACTTATATTTACTGGGGGTTACCAGTAGAGTAACTGTTACAACCTAAATAGAAGGCAGAAGATCTCTTCTTGCTTGATGTTATAACAGATCACAGGCTTTACAGCCAAGAAACCAAATTCCAGGTATTAGTCCAACAGTGCTAAACATATTAGACACTTCTCCCAATACATCTTGCCATTCCTAATGTTCTGCTTAAACTCCTTCAAAATACTCCTTGTCAAATACATGGTTTACATTTCTAGCAAACATCTCCTTCTTGAACAATACAGTTCCCCACAACTCCCATCATCCTACTCTCAAACAGGTACTCACTAGGGATGTGCAGAGGGATGCCATACGTTGCATTCGGGATACGTATACATCGGGGGCAGATACGTTGCATACGTCCGTATGGCGTCCCGATATGGTTATACGTCAAATCCTATTCATTACCCGGCTAAAATTAAATTTACTACAACCCCCCACCCTCCTGACCACCCCAAGACTTACCAAAACTCCCTGGTGGTCCAGCGGGGGTCCGGGAGCACTCTCACACCCTCAGTACCAGTTCAAAATGGCGCCGATAGCCTTTGCCCTACTATGTCACAGGAGCTACCGGTGCCACAGGGGCTGACCAATGGCATCGGTAGCCCCTGTGACATAGTAAGGGCAAGGCTATCGGCGCCATTTTGGTTCCTGGCACCCGACGGCACGAGGGCAGGAGATGGCTCCCGGACCCCCGCTGGATCCCCAGGGACTTTTGGCCAGCTTGGGGGGGCCTCCTGACCCCCACAAGACTTGCCAAAAGTCCAGCTGGGGTCCGGGAGCGACCTCCTCCACTCGGGCCGTATTGCCAGTATTCAAAATGGCGCCGGCGCTACCTTTGCCCTCACTATGTCACAGGGGCTGACGGTTGGTGACATAGTGAGGGCAAAGGCTAGCGGCTGCCAGTACTCAAAATGGCGCCGGCGCTAGCCTTTGCCCTCTCTATGTCACAGGGGGCCGACAGGTTGCTCCCGGACCTCCGCTGGACTTTTGGCAAGTCTTGTGGGGGTCAGGAGGCCCCCCAAGCTGGCCGAAAGTCCCTGGTGGTCCAGCGGGGATCCGGGAGCGATCTCCTGCACTCGTGCCGTCGGGTGCCAGGAACCAAAATGGCGCCGAAAGCCTTGCCCGTACTATGTCACAGGGACTACCGGTGCCATTGGTCAGCCCCTGTCACATGGTAGGAGCACAAGATGGTGCCAATGGACATGTGACAGGGGCTGACCAATTGCACCGGTAGCCCCTGTGACATAGCAGGTCAAAGGCTATCGGCGCCATTTTGAACTGGTACCGAGGGTGTAGAGTGCATGGGATGGCTCCCGGACCCCCAGCTGGACCACCAGGGAGTTTTGGTAAGTCTTGGGGGGATCAGGAGTGGGGGGGTGTTTAAATTGGCAGCCGAATAATTCGGTGAAAATTTGTTGTATCCGTGGGGAATCGCGATACGTTTCGCTTCCCCACGAATACAACGAATATTGGCACATCCGTTGCGGATTGCCAATACGTAGGGACCGAATGCACACCCCTAGTACTCACATTAGACAGCCAAGTCTCCCTTCCTTATGGTCATGTACTTCCACCTCCTTGGCAGTGTCTAGCATATTCCCAACATCCCCTACATTGCAATATATGCAGCTACCTCTTCATACTTCAATACTCTACTGACTGTGGGGACCTTTTTCTTTTCAGATCACCAATCCAGCCAGAATAAATCCATGTGAGAGGACAAAGTCCTTTGAAACCTCAGGCCTTCCCCCTTGTGGTGGAAAACCCCTGCAGGGCTCTCTCTTAAGGCGGGTTCCTGGGTTCACCAGCCTTGGCTAACCACTCCCTCCAGTCCTATTCCATGATGAGTTCCCAATCTCCCCCAGCAAATTTAGAACCCCACATTTATAGTCCTAAGATCCATCCCCTCAGAGGATCCAATGTCCTGCCCTCTTAAAGAAAACCCCATACAAAAACCATTAGACAAATGAATTCTGGAAATTTTTCTCTGTAGTTTTTAAGTACATTATCCTATATCATGGACCTGTCAGCACTCTTGCTGCCATCTAGTGGATATTCATCAAAATAGCAGAGCCCCATGATTTATCCAAAACACCTGAACTTGATCAACTTTTTATACTTCTGGGAAGAAAGGCAAACTCTCCCTTTCAACTTCCTAGGCAACACATTGGTGACAAGGGTCTATCTGAGGGGCCTGTCACACTTGTAACTGGAAATCGTTTGGGAGAAAAATCACACAAGAAAAAGTTTGAATAAGAAAAGTATCTGGGAAACTTTTGTCTAAAGTCATTAAACCTAGTATCAAGGTTACATTTCAATAAGTCATCATTCGGTCTCATCTGTATCTACTATTCAGACAAATTTTATATATTACCTTAGGTAAAAAGTACTACATAGATAACAAAGATACATTCTTGCTGTGAGGGTTGATGGGAATTTTCAAAGACTCTTCTAATAGTCATAACCAAGTTAGGTTTCTCACACAAACACTTTTACTCTTGGTTTAGATACTCCTACATTCAATTCTGGATTAGTTTGTACTGCTTTGCTCCACATTCCATCAATTCTATAGAACTCTCCTCTCTCACTCTCTTTCTCTCTCTCTCTCCTTTCCCCCCAACTCTCCTCCTCCCACAGTTCTCACACAGGTGCAGTCCCTTTTCCCTTCCCCCTCAGTTACACAATCCTCCTTCCCCTACACCACCCAGGTTCAGTCTTTTTTCTCCTCTCCTGCTCCCTCAAACTTAATACTGGTGTTGACTCAAAAAATGTACATATACTCAGAGCTAGATGTCCAAAGAGTTATTCCCATCCGGAGACTGATTTACTATAAATCCACATTGCTAAGAGGCCTATTTACTAAAAGCATTAAAATTGGGCTTTAAAGCATGGCTTTAATATGACCCCCATTATAAATGCAGGTCAGCCAGAACCATTTTTTATTTTGATGCCAGCAGGGCCAGAGTGACTAGGGGTCGCTCCTGCCCTGGGTACCCTGACACTTCTTGAAAGGGTAGGCAGGGATCTGGCGGGGAGGAGAAAAGGAGATCTGTGGGGCTCAGAGCCATGTCCCCTTTTGTAGCTCTGGGGGAAATGTAGGAGGTATTCGAGATCAAAGCAGGGAAGTGACTTAAGAACATAAGAACGTGCCATACTGGGTCAGACCAAGGGTCCATCAAGCCCTGCATCCTGTTTCCAACAGTGGCCAATCCAGGCCGTAAGAACCTGGCAAGTACCCAGGTGGGGATAACTGTATGAGCAGGCTTCAGGAGACTGCCACAGATGAGGGGTTTTGAGTCTAGGAGGTGTCTACTTCGGTGAGGGAATGCCTACTTAGGGAGGTAGGTGGGCTAGAAGAAAGCCTTAACATTTGGAGCTACTGCCTCAAGAAATGTGGAGGGTCAGGGAGGTTGGGTGGAGACAGGGATGGATTTAAGTTTATGGCACCCATAGATAGTGGACTAAGTGTGTGTGTGTGGGAGGGGGGGGGTGTTCACTCCTGGACATCAAAGAACAGCAAAGGGGGGTCCTAGTTTCAGGTTGCCTTTAGAGTTTGGCAGCCTAGCATGTCTATGTTGCCTATGTCTAAATCCAGTCAGGTGGGGGGGGGGGAGGGGGGAGCAGCCCAAGACCATCAGCAGACACATTAGCCTGCTGATATACTTGGAGGAAAACATCTCTCGAGTTTTATCATCATCCATTTTAAGCCTTTTCCAAAATCATTTAGCTGTTTTCCATGCATTTGCATGCAGTGCTGTTCCTTACTATTTTCCTTGCCTTGTCCTGAATTTTTAAGATTTTTAATATATGTTAATGCCACTAAGTAAATAATATGCCCCAAAACAGAATTTCTTACTGGAGGTTTAATGTAAATCTCACTCTCTGATCTCCTGCTAGTAAGAACACAAACAGTAATGAGTCTAAAGCAAATGTGCATTCACTACTGGACTAGAGGCATGAATGAAAACAGTATCAACACCTGCAAGAGAATGCTCACAAAGTCATAAACAAACCATCTAAATCTGTAAAAAAAAGCTTTTATAGTAGAATGCTCCAAGTGTCCATAGAGTCATAGACAGGGCAACCATTAATGTTCCTAATTATCATGTAATAGTGCCAGCTGTGCAGTAACTTGTAATATTTAAAATGTATATGTCTTTTTCTGGTGAAAGGAAACCACAGCATATATATTCAAAAGCATTTAGCTGGCTAACTCAGAAGATAAGCAGCTAAATAAATATATGGGCACTTATTTGGTTAAATTATAGCTGGCTAATAAAATAGACTGCTAGAATTTAGCTGGCTAAGGCCTAGATTTATCAATCTGCAGTAAATATTGGAATGAGTGTTATCTTACTGCTTTGCATAGCTATTACTGCAAACATAAGAACATAAGAAATGCCATACTGGGTCAGACTAAGGGCCCATCAAGCCCAGTATTTTGTTTCCAATAGTGGCCAATCCAAGGCACATGTACCTGGCAAGTAACCAAACATTAGATAGAGCACAATATACTATTGCTTAATAATTACCTTAATAGCAGTTTATGGATTTAACCTCTAGGAACTTATCCAAACCTTTCTTAAACCCAGTAACATTGCTGCTGAAACCACATCCCCTGGCAATGAATTCTAGAGTTTAGCTATGCACTGAGTGAAAAAAGAATTTTCTTTGATTTGTTTTAAATGAGCTAGTAGATAACTTTATGGAGTGCCCCTGGTCTTTTTATTGTCTGAGAGAGTAAATGACTGATTTACATTAACTTGTTCAAGTCCTTTCATGATTTTGTAGACTTCTATCATATCCCCCCCTCAGTTGTTTCTTCTCAAAGGGAACAGCCCTAATTTCTTTAGTGTGTTAACATTTTGCACATATTTTCAGAGAAAGAGAGAGAGAGAGCACCTAGCTATAAGGCCCTTAGATATTAATACCTCTAAAAGAGGCATACCTAGTAACTTGAGGTGAGGTTAAGGTAGTAGTGTAGGGGTTAGGGGCCACTTTTACATACAGATTGAGATGTATGAACAGAACAGTACTCTCTTGTGAAGATTTGATATCCTTCGGAGTGAGGAAACTCACACATCTATGAGATTTGTACAATGTTCTCTCAACCTAACTTGATGGACTCTACCTGGGTAACATCTCTCCTCTGAACAGTTTCTAAAGGAATGGATGCACTCAGCTATATAAGAAATACATGCAGCAAGTCACTTAAAGATTAAGCCAAATCGCAGTTTATATCAAGTGAACATCTCTAGCTTGTACACTGGAAATGCAGCCAGAAGGAATGCTGTCTGTGGCAAGTTTTTTATTAACTAAATTGCAAATTGATGCTTCATCCTTATATATCTAGCATAATATTTTCAGACTAGACTAGGAATTACTCATAACTGGTCAGAATTCAGCAGAGAATTAGCTCAAGGATTTTCAGGCATAAGAAAAGATGACAAAGGGTCATTTCACCTTGCTGTTAGAGTCTGTCTGAAAGACTGGAAGAGAGAGAGGGTGACTCACAGGAAAGTTACCATGGCAGAGTGCTTTGCATCAGGTCTTCCACTCACTGCAATAATGGTAATTCACTGAAAGGAGAGCATGGAGATATTATGGAGCCTATGCAATACATTTCAGCATGTAATAATATAGAATTGCCACACTGGGTCAGACCAATACCCATCAAGCCCAGAATCCTGTTCCAACAATGGCCAATCCAGGTCACAAGTATCTGACAGGATCCCAAACAGTAGATAGATCCCATGCTACTAACACCCAGGGATAAGTAGGGAACTTTTCCTAAGTCCATGTACAGTTTATGGACTTCTCCATCAAGAAACTTATCCAAACCTTTTTAAAATACAGCTAAGTTAGCTGCCTTTATCACATCCTCCAGCAATGAATTCCAGAGCTTAATTGTATATTGAGTGAAAAATAATTTTCTCCGACTTGTTTTAAATATGCTACTTGCTAACTTCATTAAGTGTTCCCTAGTTTGTGTATTATTTGAAAGAGTAATTACTGATTCAGATTTACCCATTCTATTCCACTTGTGATTTTATAGACCTCCATCATATTCCCCCTCAGCCTTTCCTCTTAGGGGAGCCATTCTATCCCCTTTATCATTTTGGTCACCCTTCTCTGTACCTTTTTCAGTTAAGCTAGATCTTTTTTGAGATGTGACCAGAATTGCACACAGTACTCTAGGTTCAGTGTCACTAGGAAGCAATATAAAGTTATGACATTCTCTGTTTTATTCTCCATTCCTTTCCTAATAATTCGTAACATTCTGTTTGCTTCTTTGCCCACTACCTCACAGTGAGCTGATGCTTTCAAAGTATTTTCCTCGATGATACCCAGGATGTTTTCCTAGATTGTAACTCCTAATATGGAATTCAGCATCGTGTGGACTACAATGTTGGTTACTTTTACATATGTGCATCCTTTGCATTTTTCTACATTAAATTTCATCTGCCATTTGGAAGCCCAGTCTCCCAGTCTCATAAGGTCTTCCTGTAATTTCTCACAATCCACTTGTGATTTCACTATCAAAATAATTTTTGTGCTTTCTGCAAATCTGATAACTTCACTCCTCATTCCCTTTTCCACATCATTTATAAATATATTAAAGAGATATGGTCCTAGTACAGATCCAGTTTATCTTTCTCCACAGAGAAATGACCATTTAGTCCTACTCCCTGTTCTTATGTTTAGCCAGTTTGCAACCACAACAGGACTTTGCCTTCTATCCCATGATTTTTATTTTTCTCAGGAGTCTCTCATGGGAGACTTTGTCAGATACCTTCTGAATATCCAAATATACTATATCCACTGAATCACCATTAACCACGTTTATTAACCTCTTAAAAAAAAAAAGTAGCAGATTGGGAAGTAAGATTTCCCTTTTATAAATCCATGATGGCTGGGTCTTATTAAACCATGCCTTTTTATATGATCTGTGATTTAATTATTTAGAATAGTTTCTATGATTTTTTTCTGGCACTGAATTCATACTTACTAGTCTATAGTTTCTTGGATCACCCCTGGTGCCTTTTTTAAAGATTGCGTCACATTGCCTACCATCCAATCTTCAGGTACAAGAGATGATTTTAATGATAGGTTACAAATTACTGTAATAGATCTGCAATTTCAGAACTCTGGAATATAAACCATATGGTCCAGGTGATTTGCTACTCTTTAGTTTGTCAATCTGCCTTATTATAGCATCCAGATTCCCTGTGATTTGTTTCAGTTCTTCCAAATCATCACCATTAAATACCATGTCTAGCACAAGTATCTCCTCAACATCCTCTTCCATAAACACCAAAGCAAATAATTAATTTAGTCTTTCTGCTATGGCCTTTAAGCCCTTTAAGTCCTCAATCATCTATCGGTCCAACCAACTCCCTCACAGGCTTCTTGTTCAGAATCATTTGAAAAAGGATTTATTATGAGTTTTGGCCTCTATAGCCAGCTCTTTTCAATTCTCTTTTTGCCTGCCTTATCGATGTTTTATATCTAACTTGCCAATGATTATGCTGTTTTCTTCTATTGGATCCTTTTTTCAATTGAGGCCTTTTGGTACATGCTATAGTGTGCTATTTAATAAGGTCTTAATGTGCATGTTAAGACGGACTCTGAATACATTAACATATAAGCAATAAAATTCTCAAATACACATATGCAAATGAAAGAGAATCATATTCAAATGAAGCTTTATTGTACTCATGAGAAATAGTTTAGTATGTTCTTCATACCTGCTATTTCCTGTAAGCTTCATAAAGCCCAAAAAAGTAATGTCTGCATCAGGCTGAGTGTTAAATTTTTAACATACATGGTAAGGCCTAAAAGTGCCTTGCTCCTTCTAGAAATCCCCCATGTTAACTGACCCTTTCCTTGGGGTTGGTTAGTACATGGGATTTCATTCCTACACTAATCTGGCACACAGAATGAAGGGGCCGTACACCTCGATCTCCCTCTCCTAGTACAGATAATAAAAGACCTCCATTCTGCTCTTCCCTCTCCTATTCCCCCAGCATAGACACTAAGGGACTACATGCCTAGATACAACTTCCCGGTACAGATAGTAAAGGGATTCTATGCTCCAATTCTCTAGATATGGAGACTAAGGGATCTTTTCCTTGATCTCTCTTCTCCTCACTGTCAGCAGAGACAATAAGAATCCTCAAGCACCAATCTTCCCTCCCCCCATCCTCAGCATACATAGTAAGGGCTCTGAGCCCCAATTCCCCTCTTCAGGCCAGTCAGCTCTTTTGTGGAAATTGAGTAAAAAATATCTTTTTCTGAGTTCTTAAAGGTCTCTATATTTGTTGGATGGATATATAGGAGCACAGTGGATTTATTAAGAAAAAGAAACATTTTATTTATTTATTTATTTAGGATTTTTATATACCGACATTCATGATACAATCACATCATGCTGGTTTACAATTAACAGGGGGTGTAAACAGTAATTGAAACTGGAACAAGTGAGAAGAAACATTAAAGTTACAATAAACAAAGGATGATCAAAACTGGGAAGAGAAGGAAAGACTATAGGAATTTAACATAAGAGAGGAGAATTATTTATAATGTTCTGAAGTGGCTGACTATGGATGTTGATGAATTGAGATTTAGTTGGTTTTATATTTTATAAAGCTTAGCAAACATGTTATTGTTCTGAGTTGCTGCTATCTCAAGTAGTGAATGTACTGGTAGATTATGTTTGGACATCTTGTAGTCAAAATATGGAATGGGCTATGTACTGACTTGAAGGATGGATTGGGCAATATTATATCAAACCTTGCAACTGACACCTAGCATGATAAAATTGATGACACTTAGTATATATGAAAAATGGGTTTTGCGCTGGCTGGCTGACACACTCTGCAGCCAGCCCTACTCACCCCCCTCCAAGGCCGTGTACCTCGCCCCACGGACGTGGCCCGAGGAGGCCGCCACCGCCACCCTCTTCCACAGCAATCCGATGCCGACGCACCTTCCCCCATGGGATCCCTTAGGTGCACGCATGTGGCTCGCCCTGACCTTTAAAGGGGCTGCAGTGGAAAATTCATCCGTGGCCCCATCTGATGACATTAGCATAAGGCCCTATATAAGAGCAGCTCAGCCCTCCCAGAATCGCCTCAGCAACGGATCAGCTCCGCTTGGGTAGTGTGTTGCTCTTACTTCAGCTCCTGATCCGGCTCCACTTCTGTTCCTGATCCAGCTCCCGCTTCAGTTCTTGATCCCGCTCCCACTTCAGTTCTTGATCCCGCTCCCACTTCAGTTCTTGATCCAGCTCCTCCTCCTCGGACTGCTCCTCTAGCTTGACTTTGGTTTGTCTCCTGGATTCCCCTGTTTGCTACCTGACCAGACTTTGGCTTGCTCCTGGATTCTCCTGCCTGCTGCCTGACCTGACTTCGGCTTGTCTCCTAGATTCTCCTGCCTGCTGCCTAACCTGACTTTGGCCTGTCTCCTGGATTCCCCTGCTTGCTGTCAGTCCCAACTTTGGCTAGTCTCCTAGATTCCTCTGCTCGCTGCCTGCCCAGACTCTTGCCTGTTCAATTCTGCTTTCGTCCAACGTTCACCTGGAACCTTCGCACAGAGACCCGTGCCTAAGTCCAGCCAGCCCCAGCACCCAAGGGCTTAACCCATGGGGAATGAAGGATGGTAGTGGTGAAGGTCCGGTAGGGTCTCCGCACCACTGGGCTGCCTGCCAATGGGGGGACCTACAGCGGGCTCTGCCCCCTGTAGGTAGCATCAACCCCACCTTGGCCCAAGGGTCCACATCACAACAATGGGCGTCATTTAAATATTCAGACTTGGTTAAATGATTGGTAGCAGACCCTAAATTAAGTCTGTGATTGGACAAATTATGTGTCAATAAGAATAATGATGTGATGTAAGAATGCTTGTCATCAGGGAATAAAAGCATTGATTGGTTACATGTCCTGTTAATAAGAGTCATTAGAGATGAGCCCCGGGGGCTAAGGAGATTGGGAATAGAGCAACTTTGCCATAACCATGTAGAATTTTTTTCTCTAATAAATATAATGAAAGATGAAGCATTACATATCATTTCTTTCTCCTCTGTAAATTGGAAACTGAAAGTTGCTAAATGGAGATATATAACAGCCAGGCCCTCCCACTGCTGTGATTAGGCTGGGGGTTGTTTTATTTGTTTGTATCATAAATTTTAATTTACAACACTTTCCTGCCCTAGTCTTCACAGCCCTACAACAGAGCTATTAAGAATTAGAAGGGCTGGACCTTCTGTTGGGAAGCAAGATACATTGGGGCATGTGGTACCATGGAAGCCACTGACTTGTGGCAGTATGAGGGGTGAGAGAGGGTTTAGAGTATGAGGACCATTACTGTCTGTGCTGGGGGGGGGGAGATCAGAGCTCAGAGGCCCCTTACTATCTGTGATGGGAGGGTGGGGAGGGAGAATCAGGGCATGGTGGCTCTTTACCATCTGTACCAAGAGGATAGATCAGGGCATGCTATACTGGAGTGATTGCTAAAGCCAGAAGAATGCTGGGCTGCATAGAGAGAGGAATATCTAGTAAGAGAAAGGATGTGATGATCCCTTTGTACAGGGCCTTGGTGAGGCCCCACCTGGAGTACTGTGTTCAGTTGGAGACCGTATCTCCAAAGGGACAGAGACAGGATGGAGGCGGTCCAGAGAAGGGTGACCAAAAAGGTGGATGGTCTTCATAAAATGACTTATGAGGAGAGATTAAAGAATCTAAATATGTACACCCTGAAGGAGAAGAAGAGCAGAGGCGATATGATACAGACTTTCAGATACTTGAAAAGTTTTAATGATTCATGGTCAACAACAACCTTTTACAATGGAAAAAAATCAGTAGAACTAGGGGTCACGATTTGAAGCTCCAGGGAGGAAGACTCAGAACCAATGTCAGGAAGTATTTCTTCACGGAGAGGGTGGTGGATGTCTGGAAAGCCCTTCCGAAGGAAGGGGTTAAAACTGTGAAAGATTTCAAAGCAGTGTGGGATAAACACTGTGGATCCATAAAGGCTAGAGGATGGGAATGAAGAGTAGAGCCATGGGGGTGGCTTGCTGGAATGTTAACTACTACCTGGTGATTACTACCCTTCTCAAAAAAAAAAAATCCCTTGCACAGTTAATGCATCCCCAACATTGCTCTCTGCTTCAACGGCAAAGGGAAATGTGGAAAAGAGGATTTGTATTCAGATAACAACCAAAAAGGACTGAACTTCACAATCTGGGTAAACAAATAAATTTGGGGGTAGTTTGCCTTATTACGGCAGTTTCTACCCTAAACCAATTAAGCCTGATACATCACTTTGAATTCATACACAGCGTTGCTCTGCTTCTACGGCAGGGGGTAATGTGGAAAAGAGGATTAGCATAAGAACATGCCATACTGGGTCAGACCAAGGGTCCATCAAGCCCAGCATCCTGTTTCCAACAGGGCCAATCCAGGTCATAAGAACCTGGCAAGTACCCAAAAACTAAGTCTATTTCATGTTACCGTTGCTAATAATAGCAGTGGCTATTAGTATTTTTTTTTTGAAATTATACTTTTATTAACTTTCAATATAACAACATTATCACAGTAGCAGTATGAATACAGCGTATAGAATACATCCCCAATCCCCCTCCCTCCCCAACCCCCACCTAGGTGGGGGAGCTCAATTCGGTTTGTAACAGAAGTCCCCAGGAAAAAAAAAAAAAAAAAAGACATTCTTATTCACTCCCCCAAAGACACTCCTACCCCCTATAGATGGTGCTTTGGCTCCACTCCCCCCCCAATTCTCCAAAAACCTCTAAACTCGTAGTCTAACCACTAGTTACAGACAAGAAATATAGTCCACAAATGGTTTCCAAGATGCTCGAAAAGAGGCCATTCTCCCATATTTAGCAGCTGTTAAAGAGGCCAGGCGAAAATATGAATGTAATTTATCTACGATCTCCGCTATCCTCGGTACCTGGTCGGTTTTCCACCGAACTGCTATCAATGTGCGAGCGGCTATAAAGGTATGAGAACAAAAACGCTGCTGAGGTTTAGAAAGGGCATCTGGGAACACATGCAGCAAGGCCATCATGGCCGTCGCCTGGAGAGGCTCCTGGAGCAGGTCACTCAGCCAGGCAAATAAAAGATCCCAAAAGCTTTGAATTGTTGGACAGTCCCACCAAATGTGGAAATATGTACCTCTATTTCCACATTTACGCCAGCAGGCTCTGCAGCACTCGGATATATCTTGTGGACTTTTTCTGGGGTGAGATACCATCTGTATATCATTTTATAACAATTTTCACGTAATCCTGCGGAGATGGAACACTTCCTAGCAAAATATAATATGGCCTCCCAAAATTGCGGTTGTAATTGTTCCCCCAGATCTAATGCCCACTGTTTCTCAAATGTGCTAACTGCCTGACTCTCTGGCGAAAGTGCATGATATATTTTAGAGATGGGACCTTTTAGTCGATCACTATTTTGCACCAATGTCTCAAACAGCGAGCGACTGGGTCGTAATTCTTGGGCACGGCGTAAAGACTGAATGAGATGATCTACTTGAGCATACGCCAAAAAGTCTTTTGACCGAAAGGGAGAAATATCCATTAGGCCCTGCATAGATAAGAGCGACCCTTGGGACATCAGTTGGCCTACTGTAGTGAGACCCGCATTCCGCCAAGCCGCCACCTGGGTGATGTATCTATTATAAAGGAGAGAAGTTTGATAAAAGTATTTGTAGTCCCCAACTACTTGCCGCCTACTCTGCCTCCAAATGTTCAGGGTCACCTGTAGGGACCAAGAGATGTCCCCAACAGACCGCCATGAGCCTCTGGGTTGCCAGAAAAGGGCCCTCAAAGCCATAGGACCGAACAGGGCTTGTTCAATCGCCACCCATTGCTTTACTTCCAGATTACGGTGTATATCCAGTACCGCCCGTAATTGAGCTGCCCTATAGTACCGTAAAAGATTAGGGACCCCCAAGCCCCCCTGTGACCTAGGACTATATAAAACCTGGCGCGCTATTCGAGGAGGGCGCCTACGCCAAATAAAATCAAATATCCATTTTTGCCAACGTCGAATCAGAGGCGTAGCGATCCCCACAGGAGGACAGAAAACAAGTAGAGAAATTTGGGCAATATTGTCATTTTGGTGATGGCTATTCTTCCCAACCAGGAGAATGTACGTCTGTTCCATCGGCTCATGTCTATCGTTAAGGTATCTAGTAACGGCGTATAATTTAACTGAAACAGATCTGTGAGCCTAGCTGTTAAGTACACCCCCAGATACTTTATATGAGAGTTTGCCCATTTATACGGAAACTGGCTGCGAATATTCTGCTTTTCTTCTGGGCTCAAGGTCACGTTAAGGAGCTCAGACTTTGAGAAATTCACTTTTAGGCCCGCAACTTTGCCGAATTCCTGAAGTTCGCGAGTAACCCCCTCCAAGGATGATACAGGGTTAGTTAGAGTTAATAGAATATCATCCGCGAACAAAGATGCCTTGTATTCTTCCGGCCCCAAGCGGATTCCTTGGATATCCCTAGCGTTTCGGATTCGGGTAACTAAGGGTTCAAGATACAATGCAAAGAGCAAAGGAGACAGAGGGCACCCCTGTCTGGTACCCCTTCTGATAGGGAAGGTCGCACCGTACCCTCCATTTACTTTAACCCGTGCCGCGGGATTGCTATATAACTGATGTAACCATTGCAAAAAGAAAGGCCCAAAGTCCATATGTTGTAGGGTGGAAAAAAGGAAGGGCCAATGCACTAAGTCGAAGGCTTTTTCAGCATCTAATGACAAAAGTACCGCTGGGATTTGGGTTTTCTTGGCCCACCATATGAGGTCAATAACTTTCCTGAGGTTGTCTGCCGCCATGCGCTGTGGTATAAATCCTACTTGATCGGTGTGCACTAACTGCGCTAGAAACCTATTAAGCCGCAGGAGACGCGTGCCAATATTTTAAGATCCAAATTGATTAATGATATGGGTCTATAAGAGCCACTCTGAGTCGGATCTCGCCCAGGTTTCGGAATAACAGTAATACCAGCTGTGTTGTTATGGGGCCTATGCCTATCCCCTCCCGGAGGTTATTAAAATACCGGGCTAAAGGTTCTACCACCGAGGATGCACATTTTTTATAGTATACCCCAGAAAGCCCGTCCAACCCAGGGGCTTTACCCGATTTCAAGATTGGATCACCGACTCAATTTCGGTAGGCTGAATAGGTGCGTCCAGGCTCAGTTGCTGCTCCAATGTCAATCTTGGCAACTCTAACTCGTGCAAATAGGCATTTATATCCGTTGACTGAATGGAACCCTCAGACTGATACAGGCTCTGAAAGAACTCAGTAAAAGTATTACGATTCCCGCCGAGGCGGTAAGATCCTCCTGTTGAGTTTTTGATTTTAGGAATTAGTTGAGAGATCTTCGCCCGAAGTTGGCATGCTAAATAGCGGCCTGCCTTGTTGCCACCTTCATAGAATTTTGTCGTAATGAATCCAAAGCGTAAAGGATCCGCTTATTATCTAACTGAGCTAGTTCATCTTTAAGAGCCAGTATCTTCTGATAGCAACGCTTAGAATGCGTTTTCATATGGACTGGGATAGAGCTGAGATTTGGTTAAGCAACTAGACGCCCCCTGTTCCTGGCGTTTGCATGCAGTTGCCCTGGCGATCAGAATCCCTCTGGCCACCGCTTTGGAGCATTCCCATATAGTAACAGGTGATACCTCCCCACTAGAATTTAAATGAAAATATTCCTGCAGCTGATCATTTAGCCTCTGAGCAAAAGCTGTGTCCTGCAGTAGGATTCATTTAACATCCAAACCGACTACCCAATCTCCATCCGCTAGTCCAGGTCCAACGTGATGGGGGCGTGATCTGACCAAGTAATGGCCTCTATCTCTGAGCTCCCAACCTGATCAGTAACTTATCAATCAAAAATAGTCTATGCGTGAGTAACTATCGTGAGGTGCAGAATAAAAAGTGTATGATCGAGACCTGGGGTATCGGCTCCGCCAATATCTACTAGATTCCAATCTGTGATAAAATTTCGCACTGCCCTTCTACTAGACCCCAGCGACTGGGAATGTGATTTAGAGAATCCAGATCAGGCCGAATTGAGATATTAAGGTCGCCTCCCAAAATAATTGGTCCGGTTGCATGCTCGGCCACGGCTCTGTGGAGGTCTTTCCAAAAGGGCCCAGCATCTTAGTAGGGGCATACACCGACACGAGTGTAAGTTTCGTCGAACCAATTTGGATATTTAAAATAGGTATCTCCCTTGCGGATCAGCAGCGTGTGACAGATGCTCAATACCAAGTGTTTTGAAATCAAGATGCCGTTCCTGTATATTTAGCATCTGATCCCCGAGCTGCCAAAAAGGAGTGTGGGAATTCTTTAAACTGCAGCAGTCGCTCATGTTGACGCTTCAAATGGGTTTCTTGAATGAATGCAACATCTGCCTTATATGTAATAACTCGCTGCGGAGGAGAAAACGCTTTCTGGGAGTATTTAAGCCTTTAACATTAATTGAAATCACTCTAACCATTATCAAGCAGAAAAACAACTGTCGCTATGAGTGCTGTGAAGTGTCTGGAGTAGGTCAAACATGCTTGGGTTTTGTCTGGGTAACCAGAATACATCATCACATCATTTGGTGTACAAAGGTTAATCGGGACCTGTCAACTATAAAAAAATTAGGCAATTTTGGAGCTCCCCCACCCCCCACGCCTTCACCAAAAAGGATTCGCTCATCAGTTTCAGCGAATCTAACCCCTGGGGGGGGCCCCTCAAGCCCACCGCTGGCTACACTCAACTCCATCCCCTCCCCTCCTCCCCCACCCTCACTGACCCAAACATAACAAAAGATAACGCAACATGCTCCAGTCTGAAACATCTACCAACTCACTAAGAAAATAACCAAAGTCATCAGTACTAAACATCTATTATGAAGAAACCTGAAAATTAGACTAAATATGAAGTCCATTTTGCAGTATAGTCTCATTTAAGCTGTAGTCCATGAGTAGGACAAGGGCTCGCTCCTTCAGCCCTTCTCGGAAATAAGTGCCTGGGACCCGCTGCTTGCCTGCGCAGTCGACCCGTCCTGGACCTTGTCGTCTCCACCGCAGGTCGGCATCGGAGGGCATCTGGGCCTCAGGGCGAGAAGTTGTAGCAAAATCAAAGGATGCCAGCTTGTGTTAAGCAGTCGGCAGCTTCTGCTAAGGTTTTGACCTTGTAGGAGATGCCTTGATGTTGGAAAATCAGCGCAAAGGGAAAAGCCCATCTGTAGCGGATTTCTTCTCGGCGGAGTACCGACGTCGCCTCTCGTAGTAAGAACCTCTTTTGCAATGTAGCTGGCGCCAGGTCGTTATAGATGGTAATAACCTGATTATTCCACTTCCATTGCGGATGGGCTCGCGCCAATTTCACAATCTGCTCTTTTTGTTGAAAGTGAAGAAATTTAATGATGATCCCTAGGCTGATTGTTTCGCTTGGGCCCCAACGCTCGATGTGCTCTCTCCAAGTCCACCCGAGGAAGACCGCCGGACTCCTCTGTTGGGGTGCCAAAGCTATTCCAAAGATCTTGGCACACATTAATCGCCGTCTGCATACTATCAGCATATCGCTCTTCTTCCGGTACTCCTCGAATGCGAATGTTGGACCTCCGAGAGCGGTTTTCCAGATCTTCTACCTTATCGCCCATGCTTCGAGTTCTGCAGCGTGTTGCTTTGTTAGTGTGGCCATAGCCTCCAACTGCTCGCTATGGCCATCCGCCCGTCCATCCAGTTCGTCCACACGCCCACCCAGCGAGGCGATGTCTTCTTTCATATTTTCCATGCAAGCTAAGATTTCTGCTTTATGATTTCGCATTTCCGACCGCAATTCAATAAACCAGCCTCGCATCTCGTCTCTGTAGGAAAGTTAAGGGAGGTACCCTCCGAGGGGTTCTCCAAGGTTTCCGTACTCCTCCCCACTACCTCCTCCTCATCATTGCCAAGTCCTTGGATTGTGGTGGGAGCGATCAGGTTTGCAATCACAGGTTCTTCTGCTGCTTTGCTAAATGCAAATTGCTTTAAGTCCGCTGCTTTCCTACGGGCCGCCATTACGCCCCCTAATTACTTGAGGGAAATTTTATGGAGGTGCGGGAGACTGATGACAGCGTTTAGTAGAAACGTCGCTCAGGAGAAATTCACTGGAAGTTGCTTGATAGAAAAATTTCCGTGGGTTCAGTGGGGTAAGTTGAAAGTACAAATTAATAAGGGGACATAAGCAGTTTTACGATTGCCGTCGCACAGCGGCGGCCATCAGGGTCCCCCCCACAGAATAACGCTTAAAGATGCATAGGGGCGCTGAGCTGTCTGGCTTGACCCTTCGACCGTTCCAAGCGCCTGAGCTGAAAAACACAAATGGTCACTGAAGCCAGGCGATTCCCCCTCTGCCACTGGTTTGTCAGGCTGTAGTAGAAACCGGGGGATGATTAGCCCCAGGGGTGGGCAGAGGTGCGCTCTTGTTTCTCCTGCGCAGCAGCTTACAGGCGGGGGGGCCCAGCGCGACAGAAGCTTATTCCGATGTTAAAGCTGCGTCTAGAAACCATACCCCCCGACCTGAAGCCCAACTCTCGTCCAGATGTTTTCAATAAAGATGGCTAGAAAGGGGATAAGGCACAGATCGGGCTATGGGTGGGTGTCGCTAATACTTCCGGACTTGATTGCTCGCGGAGTTGTAACACACCACAATGGAACTGCACAAGCCCGCCGCGGGCAAATTACTTGGCACCTGCCCGTTGTTAAGTTGTTGTTTCGTGAAGAAGCAGGGCTGGATCCTCCTACACAAGCAGCCTTCCCTTCTCGCGGCAAACAGTGCCCCCCGGATAGTTATAATAGTTTAATGTCCCTCCACATCCGCCCGACTCATCTCTGTGGGGAGCGAGTGTGGGAGGCCTACAGCAGCAAATGGCCGGTTTCAGGATTGCAGCGTGGTGTCACCTCTCCCTCTTTTCTTCTGAACTTCTGTGAGTCACCCCTGATACACTTATCTTTTTTCTTCTATTTCTCTTTGTGTCCCGAACTCTCTCACCCTGGCCTCACGCTCTTCCAGAAAGCGAGCGGGAAAACAACAACACCAGGTTCTCCTCTATCACCCAGTGCTGTCTCCTCACCTCGCTCCAATGTCTCTGCAGGCGATTGTAATCAGCACAGGTTACGTAGCTCGGGGCTGCCGTGAGACGCCAAAGTTAAATATAATTTCAGGGACAATGAAGTGGATTATATCTAATCAGTATGGAGCCTCAGATGTAAACAGCCACCTTTGAGCTCAGCACACATCACCCCACCCCCGATTAGGGTTGTAGTGATTAGTAGCCATGGCACCCCTGTCTGGTCAGTCCGCAATGTTCCAGCACTTCAGTCACAGTGTCCCTCTTCCATCTACGGCCAGCTCTACCGCCCACACAGCAAATTCTGAGACCGAGGGCCCCCCCAGAGGGTATAAGCTGCTTTAGATGGCCCACTTAGCACATTTGGCTCCAGCTGCCAGTCCGTTGCTTATCTAGGGAAGGAGGGGGGATGGGCGCAGCACGTTCTCCCGGCACCCAGCTTCTCAAACGTCTTTCCCTGAGCCCCGGAGTCAGTTGTAAACAGGACTTAATTTCCAGGTGTGAATTGCGGTTGTAAGTCCTTAGTTTTTTGTTGATTTTACTTTTGAATTTGTGCCGAAGTTTATCTTTGCACTCCGTCTCCCGCCCAATCTGCTCTTCTCAAAATGGCGTGTGCAACAGCCAGCAGCCACGTTCTTCTCCCCCGCTGAAGAGTACCTTGTTTTTCCGTGGTTCAGGTTCTTTGTGGGCAATTTTCTCTTCCCCAGCACGCTGCCTCAGCACCCTCTGTGATTCCCCAGATCGGGCATAAATTTTAAGGGCTGATATTTAAAGATTTGTCTCTGGCGGTGCGGAGCTTCAGGCTCAAGCAGCCATCACGGAACGCGGCGAACAGCGGCCCCCTATTTAGTATTTTCTAAGTCAACTTAATTAATAGCAGGTAATGGACTTCTCCTCCAAGAACTTATCAATCCTTTTTTAAACACAGCTATACTAACTGAACTAACCACGTCCTCTGGCAACAAATTCCAGTGTTTAATTGTGCATTGAGTGAAAGAACTTTCTCTGATTAGTTTTAAATGTGCAACATGCTAACTTCATGGAGTGCCCCCTAGTCTTTCTATTATCTGAAAGACTAAATAACTGATTCACATCTACCCATTCTAGACCTCTCATGATTTTAAACACCTCTATCCATCGCAATTATATCTTTTTTGAGATGCGGCGACCAGAATTGTTCACAGTATTCAAGGTGTGGTCTCACCATGAGCGATACAGATGCATTATGACATTTTCCATTTTATTCACCATTCCCTTCCTATAATTCCCAACATTCTGTTTGCT